>NC_082367.1:6453832-6753832 GCF_027477595.1 Haemorhous mexicanus
TGTGTGGCCTACCAGAATGCTGTGGGAGCCATGAACATGCTCTTAAGTTGGGTTCCCCCAGAACTGATGGATGTATTTGTTGTCTGACTGGACACTGCTCTTTATCCTCACCTGAGGGCTGCTCCTGCAACCTCCTGCCTTTACCTGTGGCTGCTAAGGCTCAAGTTCCCAAACCTCAATAAAGGCACCCAAGCCTTTCCCTTTGAGGAAGGAGTTTGAGCCACAGTTGTGTGGGAGCTTTGTGATACATGGAAAACAATGCTTCCAGCCCAGGACTTTCCACAATTCTAAATCCTGTATTCTCACTTCACTGCCCAGAGTCTGCAGGTTAAAGGCAATTTCACAACTGAAATGAGGCTCAGTGTTTGGATCTAGGAGAACAAGATGCAGGGTGGAAATGTTCAGAGCTCAAGTCCCACTTTCCAAAGGGTTTGCATCCCCTTTTCTCTTGAGAATGTGAATGTGACTTGGGCTCTGGGTACTGAGCTTTACAAGAGCACCTGATCTTTGTTCTCCTGGAAAAATGGTTTGGGGCAAGTCACTTCTCCATGTCCTTTTCAAGTTGCTTTTAGCAAAGCTGCTTCCTCAGAAGGCAACATCCCAGTGCCTAATGTGTGGAGTAATTGTGTGTTTCTTCCTCCTCCAGGCCTCCTGGTTATCCCAACATGAACCAGGGGGGAATGATGGGCACTGGGCCTCCTTATGGGCAGGGAATTAACAGCATGGCTGGCATGATAAACCCCCAGGGCCCCCCCTACCCCATGGGGGGCAACATGGCCAACAACTCTGCAGGTAAGCCAGAGCTTTAGGACTTCACTGATTTCATTGCCCTGGAAGGAGAATCAGTGCTAAAGATTCCTTTGACTTCCCAGGGATGGCAGCAAGCCCTGAGATGATGGGGCTCGGGGATGTCAAATTAACACCTGCAACTAAGATGAACAACAAGGCAGATGGGACGCCCAAAGCAGAATCCAAGTCAAAGGTAAAATGTTCTGGGTTTTGGTTTATTGACTCCCATCCTCCTCAGCATCCAGGGAAATAAAGCCATGTGTTGTGTGGGATTGAACAGAGTGAGAAATGGAGGGGAGCGCTTCCCAGTCCTGTGGGAGACATGGATTTCACCTGGAAAACAAATTCAGTATTAGGAATTATTACCTGCCACAGTGAAACTGCCAAAAGCAGAGTAAACAAACCTGAGTTTGTTGGTGGAGTGGGCCTGGAGCGAGTCAGCTCTCAGCTGGGACGTGGTAACTAAAGTGTTGCAGTTGTTTCACAAACAAACCTCTCACTAATCCTGTATCAAAGCCAGAAGAGGGAGGAAAACAAGTTCTTCAGGGAGTGTTTTTCTTTGCATTGCTGCTACCAGTTTCAAAAGAACCACCAAAAAAAGCAGTTTCTGAGCCCCTGGTCTCCTCCTTTGCTACCTGAAGGAAAACAAATGCTTAGCAGGTTTGATCCCTGTGCCAGCAGCAAGAAGATCCAGGAGATCTCTCACTTCTGCTCCTGTGTTCTGGCATCTGCCTCTCTTATTCATGGCAAAAGAGGACTTGAATGCTCTTGGCCACAAGTCAGGGCTGCTCTGTCCTGGTCTGTGCTGTGGAAGGAATCTGATGTGCCATGAACACGCTCAGTTCTGGGTCTGGGGTTCACCTGGAACATCATCAGGTTTGAGGAACACCTCTAGTTCAGGAGCTCATTCTGAAGTAAGGATGTGGAATGCCAAAGCCATCTCTGCCTCCACTCCAGGTGGTGAAAGGCACAGGAGACAGGGACAGCAGGAGGAGATGGGGAGCAGGACCTGGGGCATGGAGGAGCTGCTGTTGTGCTGCTCAGTCCTGATCTCTGTTTCCTTCTCCTAGAAGTCCAGTTCCTCTACGACGACCAACGAGAAGATCACCAAGCTGTACGAGCTGGGTGGGGAGCCCGAGAGGAAGCTGTGGGTGGATCGTTACCTGGCCTTCACTGAGGAGAAGGCCATGGGCATGACCAACCTGCCAGCCGTGGGCAGGAAGCCCCTGGACCTGTACAGGCTCTACATCTCTGTCAAGGAGATCGGGGGATTGACTCAGGTCAGTGACCCCAGCACAGAGATCAGCTCTGGGGCCAGATGTGAGCCATGAATTTCCATCTAGCCTTAACGTTGCATCAGTTTTCTTTCTGTAAATAAAACCCAGCACCCTTTAAGGGAGCCAGATGTCTGCTCTCCCTTTGTCTGGGTGAGAACAGTCTGTGGCCAGATCCAATCCAAGCCCTTTTTCCCTGCTAGCCCAGTGCAAAGATTGGTGACACTGTCTTTGTCTTTGCATCTGGCTGTCAGCTGACCTCGTGACTAATTTGATTTGCAATCTGTCCCTGTAAATCTGAAAAGTTTTCTGTAGGTGAGGAAGGGAGCTCAGTAGTTTTGGGGTTGCTCTGCTTAGCCCTCAGTGCAGCCTTTGTGTCAGCTGGGAAGGGTTGGTTTCTCCTCTTGGAGGAGGTACAGCTGGGATTTGGAGTTTAGAGCCTCCTGTTTGGTCGTGCAGGTCAACAAAAACAAGAAGTGGCGTGAGCTGGCCACCAACCTGAACGTGGGCACGTCGAGCAGTGCAGCCAGCTCTCTGAAGAAGCAGTACATCCAGTGTCTGTACGCCTTCGAGTGCAAGATCGAGCGGGGCGAGGACCCCCCTCCTGACATCTTTGCAGCTGCTGACTCCAAGAAGTCCCAGACCAAGATCCAGCCCCCATCTCCAGGTGAGGCCAGGCCCTGCTTTGAGCAGTGGGTGTGTGAGCAGGAGGGTCTCTGGCACTGTGCTGGGGGCCAGGCTGGTCCAAACTGCCAGAAACCCCCTCTGTTCTCTGGCTGTGCAGGATAAAAAGGTTTGGGGAAATGGGAGTGGGTGCTGAGCCTCTTGGGATAGTTCAGTTTTGTGTGTCCAAGCTCTGGATTAAGCTTGAGACAAAGGAAAACCTAAAAATACACACACACAACCTCTGTGTTTGCTGCTGCATCTCTGGTGGAGAGAGAGCTCTGGAGTTTCCCTGCAGGGTGGCTCCACAGCAGCCCTTGTTACTGCTCCTGTCTGGGAACCCTCTGCAAAAGCTGAGCTGCTTTGACTGTGCCAGTGAGACCTCCTGGGAGGAGAGGCTGCATGTGGGTGTGCACTCACCCTCCTCAGGAACTGCTGCTCCCAGCCCTCAGCAGGAGCCAGGGAGGGCATTCTGAGGCTCTGTGCACAGAGCACTGGGGGCCTACGACAGGCTGGGTGCTTCAGGAATCTTTAAAATGCACCTTTGCTGCTGGTCAGGGGGTGCTCCTGTTTCTGAGTATTTAAGCATAATGCTCAATTCAGATTTGTTAAACAAAAAAAGAAAAGACGTGCAGGCCAGCCAGGCACGTTGTACTCTTTAGTCTTTGGAAATTCTGATCCTTTCTGTCTCATTTGCATCCAGTTCATTGCTTGAATTGCTGCTGAATTTGCCAGCTCTTCTTTAAGCTTGAGTTTTCCAGTTTATCTTATAACTAAAAAACTTCAGATGCTTTTTCTGGTCAGGAGCCTGCTCATGTAGGTGAAATAAAAACTTGGTCTGCTTTGAAGTTCCTATAATGTTTGCAAAAAATGCCTTTTTGGTTCTGAAACCTGGCACCATCTTCGTCTGGCTCCGGAGGAGCAGAATAATGAACCTCTTCTGACTGCAGAGCAGTTGTGTCCCAGCCCTGCTGGACCCTTCAGGGACAGTGGGCTTGTCCCAGTGCTCTGCTGGGCACCACATTTCTCCTTCCAGCTACATGGGGGTTTTTGTAAAGAACTAAATCATGTCTTGTCACTGGTCAGGAAACCTGTCCCAGTGGAGCTTCAGCCTCGGTGTGTTCTGAAGATAAAGTAACTTCTGTGCCATTAGACTAAACCTCTGTCCAAAGTGGGTCTGAGTTCTGCCCAAACTAGACCACAAATCCAATCCCACTTTATTCCAAAACCTCTTTCTTGCCCCCGAGGCAGTGAAACAAAGATGTTGAGAGCATTTGGAATTTATTTGGAGAGAGCTGAGACTTTTAGGAAGCCACTTTAGGCTTGTTGTAGCTCTAGGTGTGTGTCAGAGTGGATTAGGTGCTGCATCAGATTTTGTTTTAGCTCACATGGTGTTTGTGAGGGGCCTGGCTCTGCCTTCTGGGCTGAGCTCCTGCTTCAGCACCTCAGCAGAAGGAATTTGCAGGGCTCTTTCCCCAAACTCTGCATGTTTGGGTCCTGTCTGAGAGGACTCTGCTGCATTTCCAGCTCAAACCCTTCTCTCAGGGTGCCTTGCTCCAGACTCCCACACCTGGGAACGTGCAGGGGCAGCGCTGCAGCCTGGCTGGTGGCTCTGATCCTTTGTGCTGAATCACTCAGCTGTCCCTGCTCCTCTTTCACTTTCCTTTTCTTCCTCTCAGGGCCTGGGGGTGTGGGGCAGGACAGAAAATGCTCTGTCAGCCCAGCTGCAGGCTGAAGAGCCCTAGGGCAGTGGGGATGCTGCTCTTCCAGGGCCCCACACAGTCCTGTCCCCCAGGGAATCACCTGGATGAGAATAAATTCCCTCCCTGTTTGGGAACCTGTGGACAGCAGGGGGATGTTTTGAAGCCATTTCATCGTTTGGCTGGAGGGCTCTGCTGTCCCACAGGCGTGGTTTGCTCTCCTTGCAGACCTCACAACCTGTTGGCATTGGCTTGCTCTTCACTTCAGCCCGTTCTGCCAAATTAACTCCTGCAGAACTTCGGGAGGGTTGCACTGTGCTGCTCTCCATTAACCCTTCCTGAGGCTGCAGAGGTGGAGCTCCTGGTGCCAGAGCTCTCCCATGCAGTGTCCATCACACCCTCAGCACCCAGAAGTGTCCAAGATGCTGGCCAGGGAGGACTGGGAATTCCCTCAAGGGCACTGGGAGTTTCCTGGAAGCCCTGCAGGTTCCCTCTGGCAGAGTCCCCGGGGGGGCACCTTGGGTTGGAATTCCCAGAGCGTGGAGCTGGCCCTGCTCCAGCTCCGTGTGAGTTTGTGAGTGGGAGGGACAGCGGGAGCTGGGGACAAACACCAAATGGCAGCAGGCAGGGAATGTCTGGGGAATGTCTGGGGAATGTCTCAGGGCCTCTTCAGAGCCAGTTCCTGGGGGAAGCAGCGGGGCTGGGCTGCCAGGGAGGGGCTGTGAGTGAAGCTCCCCAGGAGCTCCTGCAGCCCTCCCCGGCCAGAGGGAGTCGCAGAGCAGAGGACAGGGTGCCAGGAAGGTGGGGTGTAAACAAACATGGCCTGGACGTGACCTCGGAGGATTTTAATGAATAGCTGAAATGACTCATCAGCCAGCAGGGCTGAAGCTGAGGGATATCGGGTGCTGGGGACGGAACTAATGGAAACATTAATTAAGAGTTCAGCTCTTGCCAGCTGCGAGGAGCGGCTGAACCTGAGCTGGTGCTGTCACAGCGATCCCGGCCAGGGGAGAGCTGCTGGAGCTGCAGCACAGCTGGATTACTGGATTACACTGGGGGGTTTGGTCCGGGCTCAGTGGAGCAGAAGGCTGGGACTTGCAGGGAACCTGCTGGACAGGTTTTGTGCTCCAGGGAAAGATCCGGCAGCTCCGGCATTCCCTGTTCCAGGAATCCTCGGGAGTGGTGCTTCGCTGCTGAATTCACTGCTCTGGAGGGGCAGAGCAGACAGAGGAGCCTCATTCAGGGTGACTTGGTGGCTTCAGCTGGGGTCTCCATCGCTGGGGAGATCCTGAGGCTCCCAGGGCAGGGTTCCAGCCCCACCCTGCTGGCTGGGGGGGTGTGAAGGGGACGGGCACACCAGGGGTTGTCACTTGGCAGAAGCCCCACATTCCTGCCACGTGGTGCCCTCCAGAGCATCAGCTCTGGGAGGATAACGTGAGAAGCACCAGACAGGGCCATGATGTGGAAAAGGGAATGGGGTTAGGATGAGCAGAGACACAACCTCTCAGCTTTGGGGTCTTCTGGGGAGCCTGGCCCAGCCTGTCCTTGAACTGCTGAGCTCCTCGTGCTTTCTTGGCCCTATTTCATCTGTCTCTTCCTCAAAGGACTCTCTGTTCTTGAGGCTCTGGGAGCTTTGGGGTTGCATCCATAGGGTGCAAGGCTGCTCACCCCATGTTCCTCCTCTTGCAGCGGGTTCAGGCTCCATGCAGGGCCCTCAGACACCTCAGTCCACCAGCAGCTCCATGGCAGAAGGAGGAGACTTGAAGCCACCAACTCCAGCATCGACGCCTCACAGTCAGATGCCCCCTTTGCCAGGCATCAGGTATGGCACCACTGCTGGGGGTGGGTCACCTCTGCGTCATTGCTGCAGATGTTGGGGCCTTGGGTGCCTGTTTAGGTGGGACTCCACAGCTTGGCTCCTTCCCTCATGGCTGACAGCAACATCGTGTGTGAATGTTCTTTAATTTTGGGGCTGGGTCTGAGGACAGCGTTGTGGAGGGGCAGTTCCTCTTGATTCTGTGGCCCTTGGAGGATGGCAACACCTGAGAGGGAGCATGTGAGGAAGAGTATCCTGGAGACCATCGTGGACCTCTGTAATGTGGTGTTTGTGGGGCTTTTTTGGAGCAGGAGTAACTCGGTGGGCCTTCAGGATGCCTTTGCAGACGGCAGTGATCCTACGTTCCAGAAACGGAACTCCATGACTCCAAATCCAGGGTACCAGCCCAGCATGAATACCTCTGACATGATGGGTCGCATGTCTTACGAGCCAAATAAAGATCCCTACAGCAGTATGAGGAAAGGTGAGGGATCATCTTCTCCTGGAGCCCCCATCCCTGTCTGGCTGGGTGCTGGAAACGCTGCAGGACCCCCCCCTGCTCGCCCTTCCTGCCCAGATCCTCAGAGGTCTTTTCCTAAAGCAGAGGGGGGTGTGTTCAGTGGTTCTGTTTCTCTTCCAGCTCCAGGAAGCGACCCCTTCATGTCCTCAGGGCAGGGCCCCAACAGTGGCATGGGTGACCCTTACAACCGCGCCGCCGGCCCCGGCATGGGCAACATGGCCATGGGCCAGCGGCAGCACTACTCCTACGGAGCCCCCTACGACAGAGTCAGGTGGGTGCTGCCTGCCCTGCCTGCCCTGCCCTGCCCGGGGCACCTCGGGCACCTCTGCCCACTGCCGTGGCTGTGCTGAGCAGCCTGGACCACGCAGGCTCCCGAGTGCCCGTGGGGTTTTCTGTCTGTGCCTGGTCCTGAGTGCCCGTGGGGTTCTGTCTCTCTGTGCCTGGTCCTGAGTGCCCGTGGGGTTCTGTCTCTCTGTGCCTGGTCCTGAGTGCCCGTGGGGTTCTGTCTCTCTGTGCCTGGTCCTGAGTGCCCGTGGGGTTCTGTCTCTCTGTGCCTGGTCCTGAGTGCCCGTGGGGTTTTCTCTCTCTCTGTGCCTGGTCCTGAGTGCCCGTGGGGTTTTCTCTCTCTCTCTCTGCCTGGTCCTGAGTGCCCGTGGGGTTCTGTCTCTCTGTGCCTGGTCCTGAGTGCCCGTGGGGTTTTCTCTCTCTGTGCCTGGTCCTGAGTGCCCGTGGGGTTCTGTCTCTCTGTGCCTGGTCCTGAGTGCCCGTGGGGTTCTGTCTCTCTCTCTCTGTGCCTGGTCCTGAGTGCCCATGGGGTTTTCTCTCTCTGTGCCTGGTCCTGAGTGCCCGTGGGGTTCTCTCTCTCTCTGTGCCTGGTCCTGAGTGCCCGTGGGGTTCTCTCTCTCTCTCTGCCTGGTCCTGAGTGCCCGTGGGGTTCTCTCTCTCTCTCTGCCTGGTCCTGAGTGCCCGTGGGGTTCTCTCTCTCTCTGTGCCTGTTCCTGAGTGCCCGTGGGGTTCTGTCTCTCTCTCTGCCTGGTCCTGAGTGCCCGTGGGGTTCTCTCTCTCTCTGTGCCTGGTCCTGAGTGCCCGTGGGGTTCTCTCTGTCTCTCCCCACAGGACGGAGCCGGGGCTGGGGCCCGAGGGCAGCCTGGGCAGTGGCACCCCCCAGCCCAGCATCCTGCCCGCCGCGCCCGACTCGGGCATGTACTCGCCCAGCCGCTACCCCCAGCAGCAGCAGCAGCAGCAAAGGTCTGTGCCAGGGGCTGCTGTCCCCAGCCAGGGCTGCCAGCCTGTGACAGTGACACTGACACATCTCTCTCTTCTCCAGACATGATTCCTATGGCAATCAATTCTCCACTCAAGGCACATCCTCGGGCAGCCCCTTCCCCAGCCAGCAAACCACCATGTATCAGCAGCAGCAGCAGGTGGGTGATCCAGAGATCCCAGCTGGCTCAACTGAGAGCTTTCCCTGGGCTCTCTGTGAAGAGGGGAAGAGGAAAACTCTCTGGGCTGTGCTTTTGCTTTATGAATGTGAAGAATTAGGTACCTCATCACAGAATCACACAGTGGCTTGGGTGAAGGAACCCTAAAGCCCATCCCGTGCCACCCCCTGTCATGGGCAGGGACAACTTCCCAGGGAGCTCCAAGCCCTGTCCAGCCTGATTTTACACAGGAGACTTTTTTCCCATTTGAAAACAATTCTAGAAAGTTTTAATTAACGTTCCCAGTGCTGTGTTAACAAAACAATGTTCTGAGAATGGAGGCTGTGTGGTTTGCATGCTCTGGTCAGGTAGCAGAAGATCAGGGAGCTTTATTGGGCTTCTCTGTCCCTCTGGAACTTTCTGAATCCCATCCTGTTTCTGTAAGACTTTTGGTCCAAGTGATGACTTTCTTTGGAGTAAGTCCTGGATCATTCAGGAGAGCTGTTTCAGGTGGATTGTTCTGCACAAACCAGGGGATTTTTTTGGTCTTTCCCCTTCTCATCCTGCAGCCAGAGGCTTCAGACTCCATGGCCCTGCTCCCTCCTCCTCCTCCTTGCTGTTCCCAAACCCATCAGGTTTGCTTCAGGACAGTTTGAATGAACGTGGATCCCTTTCCATAATCCTCACATACGACTTGCTCTTTGTATCCATGCCAGGACCCATAATGTTTTCCTGATAATTTTAAGTCCTATGGTTTAGGAGAGTATAGAGAGGGCACTCACTGAGCTGTGCTAAGAATAATTCCAACTGCTCTGCAGTTTGGCTCTGCAACCAGAGCCACGGGGCTCGGAGCCAAGAGTTCGAGTTACTCTGGAACTTGTCATCTTTGAAGCCCTAGAGCTCCATCTGAAGCCAGTTATGACCGTGGAGTGTCTGAATAGCCTCCACAGCAGCTACAGCTCAGACCTTGGAGGCAAGAGAGAGCCTGGATTTTAATTTGGGCAGCAGTTAGCTGTTTTCTCCGTTTGCACTTAAAAGAATTAGGGGTGAGAAGCCTTCTTGCTCCTTTCAGCAAAGTGTTCTGAAATCCACAGGAAGGGAAGAAGCAGGAAGCACAACAGTTTTTAATGCATTTTGTCTGATACTTGAGCAGAAACCTGGGAAATGAGAGAAATAAGGTCTGATAAAATTCCTGGATGTGGAAGGAAGCAAGTGCCAGTGTCTGGTCTGGTTTGTGGTGAATGCAGAGTAGAGCTGAGCGTTTTCTGCAGGAAAGTCTTTTCTGTGGGCAGACTCCTGCCCCCGAGGCATCCTTGTGGAATCCACAGGGAACCTCCCCAGGCAGCCACAAGGAATTGGCCATGGCTTGTGAAAGGGAACAACTGATCCAACTTCCACATCGGGTACGGCCAACAAGGAGACAGAGCCTCTCCCAGGCCATGCCGTGGGGCAGATCCTCTGGCTCTGGGGACTCTGCCCAGAGTTTTGGCTTTTTGTTTCATGGAATCAGTGAGGTTGGAAAAGACCTCTGGGATCGATGAGTCCAACGTGTTAGCGATCACCACCTCGTCACCCAGGGCAGAGCACTGAGAGCCACGTTCAGGCATTTCTTGGAGAGCTCCAGGGATGGTGGCTCCACCACCTCCCTGTGCAGCCCCTTCCAATGCTTAAAGCCCTTCCAGAGGAACAGTCCCGAATTCCCGCTCACCCGGCCCCGTCTGTGCCTTTCTCTTCCCGCAGAACTACAAGCGGCCGATGGACGGCAGCTACGGCCTCCCCGCCAAGCGGCACGAGGGCGAGCTCTACAGCGTTCCCTACAGCTCGGGGCAGGGCCAGCCGCAGCAGCAGCTGCCGCCGGCGCAGCCGCAGCAGCCCAGCCAGCAGCCGCCGGCGCAGCCCTCGCCGCAGCAGGACCTGTACAACCAGTACGGCAGCACGTACCCGGCCGAGCGCCGCGCCGGCCAGAGCCAGTTCCCCTTCCAGTTCGGCAGGGAGCGCGTCTCGGCCGCCCCCGGCTCCGGCGCCCAGCAGAACATCCCCCCCCAGATGATGGGGGGCCCCATCCAGCCGGCCCCGGAGGGTCCCCAGCAAGGGGCCCTGTGGCAGGGCAGGAACGAGCTGGGCTACGGCAGTTACCCCAACCGGCAGAGCTCGGGCGCGGCGCCGCAGGGCCCCGCCTACCACGGGGTCGCTCGAACGGATGAAATCCTGCATTCAGACCAGAGGGTCAACCACGAGGGACCATGGCCTTCCCACGGGAACCGGCAACCTCCCTACGGCCCCTCCGCCCCCGTGCCCCCCATGACCAGGCCCCCCCAGTCCAACTACCAGACCCCCCCCAGCATGCAGAATCACATTCCTCAGGTATCCAGCCCAGCACCTCTGCCCAGACCTCTGGAGAACCGCACTTCTCCCAGTAAATCCCCGTTCCTGCACTCGGGGATGAAGATGCAGAAGGCAGGGCCGCCCGTGCCTGCCTCGCACATCGCACCAGCAGCTGTCCAGCCCCCCATGATCCGACGGGACATCACCTTCCCGCCCGGCTCTGTGGAGGCCACGCAACCTGTGCTGAAGCAGAGGAGGCGGCTGACGGCAAAAGATATCGGTAAGAGGAACCTCCTGCCTTTCTGCAGGAGCCTTCTGAGGGATTGGTGCTGCCTTGGCCCTTTGGTACAGAGGGGCTCTGCTGGCTTTGAAAAAAAGGCATTTTTGCAGGTTAACTTGTTCTGAGCCCTTAGTCTGGCATTGCGGGCAGGTTGGTGGTAGACACAGCCCGTACATCATCTTAACCGGGCTCTGCTCTTCACAGGTCCAAATCAGTATCAAGTGTCTCCTTTTTGTTTTGAAACTGCAGGAGCTGGAAGTATCATGTGTTTATGTTACAGGAACTCCTGAAGCCTGGAGAGTGATGATGTCTCTGAAGTCGGGGCTGCTGGCTGAAAGTACGTGGGCCTTAGATACCATAAACATCCTGCTCTATGATGACAACAGCATAATGACCTTCAACCTCAGCCAGGTGGGTGCAGATGCTCTCTGGGGCAGGTCTTTGAAGTGCTGATGCTGCAGGGGTTTCTGTCAGCCAGGTGTCAGTGAGCAGCTCCTGCAGCCTCTGTACCTGGAGCGTGGGGTGTGGGCAGCTGTGAGTGGTCACTCCCTGGCCTGAGTGATCTGTGTGTGTGCAAAGGCCTTCCCTGAGGGTTGTTTTCTGATCGCTGTTCCTTCCTCCCCTCCTGTTTTTGTCCCCCCCTGTAGCTGCCAGGCTTGCTGGAACTCCTGGTGGAATATTTCCGGCGCTGCCTGATCGAGATCTTTGGAATCCTGAAGGAATACGAGGTAGGAGACCCAGGGCAAAGAACACTATTAGATCCAGAAAGGTTCTGCAAATCTTCAGCTTCCTCCCCTGAAGAAGGGGAGGAGGACGATGAGCCACGGAGCCTGAACTGTGAGGAGGAAGAGGAGGATGAGGAAGAGGAGGAGGCTGCGTTTTCGAGCAAGGACAAAGTACCTCTAGAGAGCAGTGAGGAGAAGCTAGTGAGTAAATTTGACAAGCTTCCAGTGAAGGTGGTGCAGAAGAACGACCCCTTCGTGGTGGATTACTCGGACAAGCTGGGCCGGGTGCAGGAGTTCGACAGCGGGCTCCTGCACTGGCGCATCGGCGGCGGGGACACCACCGAGCACATCCAGACACACTTCGAGAGCAAGACCGAGCTGCCCTTGCCTCACAAACGAGCTTCCTGCTCCTCTGCCTTGAGGAAACGTTCAGCAGCCGAGAGCAACCCGAGCCCCAGGGAAGGGGAGGCTCCGGCGCCCGACGGCTCCTCGGAGAAGAGGATAACTGCCACCATGGACGACATGCTCTCGGCACGCCCGGGCTCCCTGGCAGGGGAGGAGGAAGAGGTCAAAGCTTCGGAAACGGCCAAGGAGAGCAGCAAGTTTCCCTTTGTCATCAGTCCAGCTCAGAGCCACAGAAATATAAAAATCCTGGAGGACGAACCCCACAGTAAGGACGAGACGCCACTCTGCACCCTCCTGGACTGGCAGGACTCTCTGGCCAAGCGCTGCATCTGCGTCTCCAACATCATCAGGAGTTTATCGTTTGTGCCAGGCAATGACTTTGAAATGTCCAAACACCCTGGGCTGCTGCTGATTCTAGGGAAACTGATCCTCCTACACCACAAGCATCCAGAACGCAAACAGGCCCCCCTGACCTACGAGAAGGAGGAGGAGCAGGACCAAGGGGTGAGCTGCAACAAGGTGGAGTGGTGGTGGGACTGTTTGGAGATGCTGCGTGAAAACACACTGGTCACGTTGGCCAACATTTCTGGGCAGCTGGACCTCTCCCCTTACCCGGAAAGCATCTGTTTGCCTATCCTGGATGGACTCCTCCACTGGGCGGTGTGTCCCTCAGCAGAGGCCCAGGATCCCTTTCCGACACTGGGACCCAACGCTGTCCTCTCCCCTCAGAGACTGGTTTTGGAAACACTCAGCAAACTCAGCATCCAGGACAACAACGTGGATCTGATCCTGGCCACGCCGCCGTTCAGCCGCCTGGAGAAGCTGTACAGCACCATGGTGCGGTTCCTCAGTGACAGAAAGAACCCGGTGTGCCGGGAGATGGCCGTGGTGCTGCTGGCCAACCTGGCCCAGGGGGACAGCCTGGCCGCCAGAGCCATTGCTGTGCAGAAGGGCAGCATTGGCAACCTGCTGGGCTTCCTGGAGGACAGCCTGGCCGCCACGCAGTTCCAGCAGAGCCAGGCGGGGCTGATGCACATGCAGAGCCCGCCCTTCGAGGCCACCAGCGTGGACATGATGCGCCGCGCCGCCCGCGCGCTGCTGGCCCTGGCCAAGGTGGACGAGAACCACTCGGAGTTCACCTTGTACGAGTCGCGGCTCTTGGACATCTCCGTGTCGCCTTTGATGAACTCTTTGGTTTCACAAGTTATTTGTGATGTACTGTTTTTAATTGGCCAGTCATGACAGCTGTGGGATCCGAGCCCCCGTGTGCGTGTGCGTGAGTGGAGAACTTAGAAACTGACTGTTGCCCTTTATTTATGCAAAACCACCTCAGAATCCACTGTCTGCCCTGCGCTGTCCTGCTTCTCCCTCGGGGAAGGATCTCCCCGGCCCCTCTCCCCTTCCCTGCCCCTCAGATTTGTCCCCAATCCCTTATTAAAGGAGACAAAGTTCTGTCTACATAGAAGACTTTTTTTATTTTAACCAAAGTTACTGTCGTTTACAGTGAGTTTGGGGAAAGACGACTTGCCGTGTTATCCCGTTGACAGGCACCACTTTCATAACTGTTTTTAATGGTAAACTCTGAAGGACAAAAAGTGACTGCTGAACTCTGTGTGGTTTATCGTTGTACATTCACAATCTTGCAGGAACCAAGAAGTTACCAGTTGTGAACAGACCTTGTCCAAGGGAGGCCTGTGCAGTAGCGTGTAGAACTCCATGTACTGTACACCTTAAACTGTAAACATACTGTAATAATGTCTCACATGGATAAAAAAAAAGAAAAAAACGCTGGATCAGCAGCAAGCTGTAGTTTTTAAAAATGTTTTTAGTTAATGTTGAGGAGAAAAAAAGGCTTTTCCCCCAAAGTATAATGTGTGAACCTACAACACCCTGACCTCTTTCTCTCTTCCTCCTTGATTGTATGAATAACCCTGAGATCACCTCTTAGAACTGGTTTTAACCTTTAGCTGCAGCCCAGCGCTGCCACGTGTGTATATATATATGACGTTGTACATTGCACATACCCTGAGACTCCTGCAGTTTTGTCCCTCCCACCCTTTATAGTATGACGAGTTAACGAGTTGATGACCTGCAAAAGCGAGACACAATTATTTAATCTCTTGCCAGACATCCCTCCCTGGAGGATGCTGTACAGGTCTCTGTGTATAAAGTCATTGCTGTCTCAGCAGCCAATCAACTTATAGTTTATTTTTTTCCTGTTTTTGTTTTCTTTCTAATCGAGGTGTGAAAAAGTTCTAGGTTCAGTTGAAGTTCCTGATGAAGAAACACAATTGAGATTTTTCAGTGATGAATTCTGCATATTTGTATTTCAGACGATGTAGCTAAAAACTTGATGTAAATTCCTCCCTTTTTTCCTTTTTTGGCTTAATGAATATCATTTATTCAGTATGAAATCTTTATACTATATGTTCCACGTGTTAAGAATAAATGTACATTAAATCTTGGTAAGATGTTTGTAAGGGTTTTTTTTATTGGCAGGACAGGGAGGGCAGCTCAGTGCTGCCGGGTGCTGCCCGAGGCCTGCCCTGCTCAGGAGCTCTGCTGCCACTTGCTCTGACTTTGCTTTCCCTGCTGGAATTTTTCCTCAGCAGCTGCCCAGGCTCGGGGTTTGCAGCGTGAGGTGAATCTGTGGCTGCCAGGGAGGGAAGGGCCTTGCTGGGAGGGGAGGCAGTTCCCTCCCAGCTCTGTAAAATGGAAAATTTTCCTTCCCCTCACATTTTTCACATTTTCTTGGGAGCTGGCACAGACTCTTGACCTCCTCCTGAGCCGGGCCTTTCCAGCAGAGCTCCCAGGCTGTCCTGCAGCAAGCAGGCCAAGCCCAGGCTGCCTGGATGAGGATCTGCAGTTTCAGGGCTGTGGAAGCAGGCATTTCATTTAGCCCGAGGCTCTGTCCTCAGTGGATGCTGCAAGTAGGGTAGCTAGAACTGCTCCGAGCTCATTAAAGAAAAAACAGCTTTTTTTAAAGGCAAACGTCATTTTTGTTCAGAAATTCCCCTTATTTTATCTTCCCAGTCCTCTCCTCAGGAGCTCTCAGTTCCCAGAGCCTTCATTCCTCAGACTTCAGATTCCTGGGAGCGACTGTGCCAAAATCAAAGAGTTTTTTTCCTGAAAAGTCTTGTCTGTCAGCAGGAATGGTGGGAGCTCTTCCTGGCAGGAGAGTCCTTCAAATGGATTGCTCAAAAGGCAGGAACGGCGCTGGGCTTCCTTGGCTTCAGGAAACGCTGGCACCCAGGATTCTGCTGGACTCTGCCAGGGCACACCCAGCTCCCCTGACAGTCCATTGTGTGTTCCAGGAGCTGTGCTGAGCCTGATGAAAGCACGTGGAAGTTCTGCTGCTTTTCCTGGACAGCGAGGAGCCATCAGTGACCTGCGGGCAGGTAACGGCAGCAGCTGTGTTCGTGTGGATGGAATCTCGGCGGGGAGGGAGGAGAGGCAGGAGTGCTCCTCAAGACCCATTCCACCAGAATTCTGCACCCAGCTGATCCCAGGGGAGGAATTCTGCTCCCCCATCACTTGTGTGGGCACAGCCACAGCCCCTGTGCACTTCTCAAAGGGTGAAAATGAAGGGCAGAGAAGAGAAATGAGTTAAATGAATGACAAGAGTGTGGCACTGGGGGAGCCACGCCTGAGCCCACCCTGCTGCCTGCCTTGATGCTTTGGGCCGGATCTGGACCCAAATCCTTCCATCCCAGGAATTCCTTCAGACACCTTTGGACCCCAGTCACTCTGCTGTTCCCCATTTTTATGCCAGCAAAGAAAACGTGGGTTCTTCCAAGGCTGATGCCCGGTGAAGTGCTCAGGGAGTCTCCTTAATGGTTTCTCCTTCACCCCCGGCTGGATCCGGGCCGGCCCAGATCCTGAGGACTTTACTGAGGGCTCTGGCTGAACTCAGGTTTTCCCCTTTGCTGGCAGAAATGGGGAACGGCAGAGAGGTCCGGTCAGAGAGAAGCGTGTAACGAACTGCCCTAGGAATGGAAAGATTCGGGTGCAGAGCGTGAGGGATCGGCATTCAGGCCGCCCTGCCGCCCCAGGTCCTTGTGCTGCTGCTGGCGGGGCGCAGCCCTGGGCCTGTCCCGGTTCCGGTTCCCGGTCCTGGCCCGGCTCCCCCGCCCGCCCGCCCTCAACAAAGATGGCGCCGCCCGCGCCTTCCCCACACGCGCGCGCCGCCGGAAGGGGCGGTGCCGGAAGTCGCGCGCGCAGGAGCAGTGGGCGGTGCCCGGGAGCCGCGCCCGCGCCGCGGGGCGGGGGGGCGGACACGCCTCCCTCGGTCCCTCCGCAAGGGGGCGCTGCGGCACCGGAACCGGGATCGGCACCGGAACCGGGATCTGAGCCGGGACCGGAGCCGAGGTGCCCCCCCACCGCCCTCGGCCCGAGCCCGGGACCGGCAGGAGCCGCACGGTGAGGCCCGAGGGGCCGGGTCAGGCGCGGGGTCGGGCGGGGTTCGTGTCCCGGGCAGCGCCTGCGGCACCGGCGGGCTGGAGGCGGCCCGGGACGGCCCCGTGTGCCCAGGGCCGGGCGGTCCGCGCCCCCTCCCTTGTCCGGCCGCTCCTCAGTTGAACGGGAGCTGTCCCTGATCCCGAGCAGCCCCGGCCGGTCCTGCCTGCCGGGGGGAGCAGAGCCCTGCGGCCCCAGCGGGTCCGGCTGCCGGAGAGCAGCCGCGGAACCGGCCCCGGGCAGTGCCGGCATGGGCTGGGCACGGCAGGAGCTGTCCCGCCCCTGTGCCGGGCTGGAGCCGCAGCCGAGCCTGCAGCGGGCCGGGCACAGCCGGGTTCTGACCCGGAGCAGGTTCCGTGCACGCCGTGCGCTGCTGCACGGGACAAACCCGCTCCCGTTTGCATCCAGACCCAGGGAAGGCGGCACTGCTGGACCGCAGCCTCCGGAGCCGCGGCTGCACGGGCAGGGGGGATGGCCGAGAGCGCCCGGGCCCGCAGAAACAGCTCCAGGCAAACGGGATTTCCACAATCCTGCTCCGTTCCTTTGGCGTCCTGCTTAGAAGGGGTTTTAGAACGTGTCTGGAGGGTCTGTTGAGTCTCACAGCAGGCTGAGAGGTGCCGGTGCCCACACCGTGCTGGGATACAGGCTGGGGAGGTGCCGGTGCCCGGCCCGTGCTGGGATACAGGCTGGGGAGGTGCCGGTGCCCGGCCCGTGCAGGGATGCGGGCTGGAGCAGCACCCCGGGCGCTGCCGGCCGTGCCGGGCGATGCCGTTGTGGCGAGCGGCTGCTGCCACCGGCTGGTCCCTGCCCTGCACTGCGGCTGCACCGAGCCGCCGCTGCCGTCCCGTCCTCCCTCAGCGGCCAGTGCCACATCCCTCTCTCAGAGCCGCTTCTGCTTCACAGAGAGCCAAGGGAAGCGCAGAGCCCAGAGGGAAAAACATCTTTAATTCAGACTTTGCATGTTTTTCTGCCGGAATATTTTTAACGCCCTTCTCCCTCTCCTTTTTCTGCTCGTGCAGGTGCTCTTTCCCACAGGATTTTTGGGGCAGAGCCATTCCCAAACGCTGCGTTCTGGATCCAAACGGGGCTTGTGGGCTGCAGCTCTTTTGAAGGCTTTGCTCTGTCACAAGGTGTGCTGCGTCGTGACAGAAACGGGCTTTTTAAAGCTGTTTGCTTTGAGCTCTCTTGGCACATTCAGGCGAGGCTTTTTCTCTGCTTTTTGAAAAAACTATATTTAAAGTGCCGGGACAATTTTTGCCGTTGTGCTTTAATAGGATTTGCAGCTGTGAATGTGCTTTAAAAGAGTTTACAGCTGGGCTGAAGTGTCCCCTCGCTCAAAATAACGTCACAGCTTCGTGATGCAGGAGAATGTGCCTCCCACCAGTTGCTTTGTGAGTGCTGGGGAGCACAAGGGGAATAGGAGCAACCCCAAAACTTTTATTTGGGGTTAAATAGGAAGCATAACCCTGTGGTTGGGGACTGGAGCTGTCAGTGAGCCGGTCTGGATCTTGGTTTTTGCCTTGCTGATGATTTGCTCTCTGCCCTCTCGTGCAGTTTCAGCTGGGCAGGGTTTTTTCTCCACAACAGCACTAGGGAGATGTCAGTGATTTCAGGTTGTGGAGCGATGGATTTGGGGATCTCTGTGTGCTGCAGAGTGCTGGAGCAGACAGAAGGGCAGGATGTGGTGTCGTGGGACCCAGTGAGAGCTGTGGGCTGTGTGTTTCTCTAACTGAAAAGCAGTTGGTGGCTGGGGAACCAACGGAAGAAATGTTTTATCTTAAAGAGCTGCACAGCAGATCCTGCCTGCCTCCCGTGGCTCGGGGCCAGGGATCAGAGCTGGGCCACCAGGGCACCCAGGACATGCAGGCACTGAACTCCAGAGAGGATGAAATCCCTCAGGCAAGGTTTGCAGGGAGGAGGAGGACAGGTGGACTCAGAACGTGCAGTGTGCCTGGCAGGCAGGTGCCAGGAGCTTTGCCAAAATACTGGAGAATTGCAGGTGGTGAGGGTGGAGTGGCACAGAGTTTGTGTCCTGCCAGTGCTGGGGGAAGCTGAGTGCCTGAATTCCACCCTGCTCTGGCAGAGCTGGTGCCATGGAGCCAGCTGAGTAAATCCATTCCTGGCTTCCCAGGGGCAAACACGGAGCAGGAGAGAGGAGTGAGTTCCTGGCAGCCCCCCTCAGCAACTGCTTACACGGGGGTTACGCTCAGAGTCCGCAGGAATTCTGTCTCCATTCCAAGAAAAAGAGGCTTAGCTCCCATTCATTGGCACTGGATGTGTGTGAGGATGCTTGGCTCCAGCTGCTGGAGCTCCTGCTGAGGCAGCTGAGCAGCCTGTCTGCTCCAGGGATTTACCCCGGCCCGGGCTCAGAGATCACACCGTAGCCTCTCTCCCTCAGTGTCTTGGCCAAGCTTAACAAGTCAGGGATTTTTTTGTCAGTAGGAACAATATCAAAGAGATCTCTGCATCATCTCCCAGATCCATGATCTCTTCCATAAGCAACTTTCTTGTTCACAGAGACTTGAACCTTTCAAGTGCCTGACAGTAAATTGACAGAAATCCCTTTCTTTGTCCTCTGTGTTCACCAGCGCAGCTTTCCCAAACTGGAAGGAGGATTCCCCTGGCACCGGTGACCTCCTGAGGCAGTTCCTGGCTGTGGGATGGAGCTGTGGAGCCGGGCAGACCCCCAGCTCCGAGAGGTCGTGTGGTTTGCCCTGCGCTGCCGGGCCCTGGCGCTGCTGCTGCAGGCAAGTCTGTCCTCCAGCCAAGGAGGCTCTGCTGGGGTTTGCTGCTCCCAGGCTCCTCCCTGCTGTACCCCTGGGATCCATGAGCTGGTTCTGCACAATGGGGAAATCATCCTCTCTGGAGAGCCAACAGACCGTCTCCAGCCAGGGGTTTTACTTACAGGTTGCTGTTAAGTAAAATTGCATTAATCTCCTTGTGACTTGCTGTATTTTCATGCTGCTGCTGCAAGAGGCTGGTTTGGCTCAAAGTGTGTTTATCCACAGAAAAGGAACAATAATCTCCTCCTGTACGTTCCTCCCAAGTCTCATTTCCAGAGACATCCTGCTCTGAGCATGGGAGAGCTTGGTTGTGACAGCCAGCACAGAGCCCAGTCATAGCCAGAGCAGCTTTCCCTGGCCAGTTCTGCAGGGATCCATGCTGCGTCCCAGAGCGTTATTCTGTTCAGGTGTAAACACCCCACAAGGTTGCGTGTGCACCTTTTCACAGCCTCGTGGGCATCCTGGGCTCCGGTCTCGGTGCCACCCTCACCCCTCGCTGGAGCGCCAGGAGCTCTGGGTCCCGGAGCATCTCTGGCAGCCTGCAGCCCTCTCTGCCATCCCTGCCAGCCTGCAGCCCTGCAACCCCCTTGTTTTGCAGGCCGTGTTTAACCTGCTGATCCCGGACCACGCTGCCGACGCCTTCTCCCCGCCGCGGCCGGGCCCGCGGGGCCGCTGGGACGCGCTGCTGGAGCGGCTGCTGGGCGGGCTGGGCCGCTGGGACGCCGAGCATTTCCTGTTCATCGCCGAGCGCGGCTACCTGCTGGAGCACAACTGCGCCTTCCTGCCGCTCTTCCCGCTGGCGCTGCGGCTGCTGGCCGCGCTGCTGCCGTGCCCGGTGCCGCTGCAGCCCCGCAGCCGGCTGCTGCTGGCGGCCGCGCTGCTGAACGCGGCGCTGGCGGCGCTGGCGGCCGCGGCGCTGCTGGCGCTGGGCCGGGCCGTGCTGCGCCGGCCCCGCCAGGCCTTCCTGGCCGCGCTGCTCTTCTCCGTCAGCCCGGCCGGCGTCTTCATGGCCGCGGCCTACTCGGAGAGCGCCTTCGCCGCGCTGGCCTTCAGCGCCATGTGGCAGCTGGAGACGGGCCGCGGCCGGCTGGGCGGGCTGCTCTTCGCGCTGGCCGCCGGGGCCCGGGCCAACGGGCTGCTCAACGCCGGCTTCGTGCTCTACGCGCGGGCCCGGCGCTTCGCGCTGCGGCTGCAGGGCCCGGCGGCGGCCCCGAGGGAGCTCCCCGTGCTGTGCAAGCGGCTCCTCGGCCTGGTGTCTTCGTCAGCCCTGATGTGTGCCGGGATTTCCCTGCCTTTTGCCGTGTTTCAGTACTACGCCTACGTGCGGTTCTGCGAGCCCGGCGCGGGCCTGGCCCCGAGCGTGCCCGAGCCGCTGCTGCAGCTGGCACGGGACAAGGGCTATCGGGTGGCAGGCGTGGGTGAGGCTAAACCCCCCTGGTGCTCCCAGCGCTTCCCTCTGGTCTATTCCTATATCCAGGACACTTACTGGAACGTGGGCTTTCTGAGGTACTTTGAGCTCAGACAGATCCCAAATTTCCTGCTTGCTCTGCCTGTCACCCTTCTGTGCTCGTGGGCTGCCTGGACCTACGTCAGCACGAACCCCCGGCACTGCCTGACTCTTGGTCTAGAGAGGAGCAAGGGTGAAGAGAGGGGAAAGGCAAGAGATGGATTTTGTGGCCCTGCTGCCTTCGTGTACGTGGTCCACAGCACGGCCCTGCTGGTGTTCGGGTTCTTCTGCATGCACGTGCAGGTAGGATGGGGGATTCCTTGTGGGGCTGGGGCGGTGACAGCACAGCACTTTGGGTGATTTCTCCTCTGCCTGTTGTCTCCAGGTGCTGACCCGCTTCCTCGGCTCCTCCTCTCCCATCCTGTACTGGTTCTCAGCTCACCTGCTTTTGGAACACGAACCTTTACTCTGGAGCACAGGGACTGACAATCCAGCCTCTGGGAAGCCTCTTCTGGGTAAATCTCACAGTTCCTCTGGAAAAGGGACCTCGGACAACCCCCTTGTGAGGCTGCTGCTGAACTGGCGATCGATTACCCCCCTCAGCAAGAGCATCCTGGGGTTCTTCCTGGGCTACTGGCTGCTGGGGCTGATCCTGCACTGCAACTTCCTCCCGTGGACGTAGCAGGCTGTGCTGGCACAGGCCAACAGTGGGGCAGGAGCTGCTCAGAACTGAAACTCAGCTGCTCTGAAAGCCTGAGGTGGCTGTGATGACGCTGTCGTTGCAGTTACAAAGGTGTTACTCCTCCGTTACCATGTCCCAGGTGGGATGTTCTCTCTGGTGTGATGCTGCAGCATCCTGCCCCGCTCTGCTGGCATTGCTGACAGCCAAAATTCCCATCACCTGCCTGGGATGGGGAATGCACCTGGGTTCCTGCATCTCCCGGGGGAGATGATGGCAGGCACGGATTTGTGGCAGGATGCTGTGATGGATTTGGGGATTCCCTGGGATGTGGTGTGGGCACGGCAGGGAGGGTCCAGCTGCCCTGAGCTGCTCAGACTGTTCCGGTTCTTTTTCCCTGGAGCCGGTTCCGGGCTCCGAGCCAGGCTGGGCAGGGGCACGGCGGGGGTGGCGGGCGCTGCGGGGGCACATGCACGACCCCAATAAACATGTGAAGGTTACCGGAGAGGCGGCTCAGCCCGCTCCGCAGGGCCGGGCTCGGGGCAGGGCTCGGGGTCACCGGGGCCGGTACCGGGCCCGCTGCGCTCCCGGTGTGGCGGCGGGGCCGGCAGGGGGCGCTGTGCGGCGGGGCGGGACCGGCGGGGCCGGGGCGGGACCGGGCTGGAGATAGGGGCGGGACCGGCGGGGCCGGGCCGGATCGGGGCCGGGCCGGGGCTCCGGGCGCCGCGGAGGGGCCATGAAGGACTGCGAGTACCGGCAGATCCCGCCCGGGGCGGCGGCGACGCCGGGCCCGGGCCCGGGCGGGGCGGCGGCCGCGGCCCCGCGGGCCGGAGCGGCGCGGCGGCCCCGCAGGAAGTGGGAGGTGTTCCCGGGCCGCAACCGCTTCTTCTGCGGCGGCCGCCTCATGCTGGCGCGGCACAGCGGCGTCTTCGTCCTCACGCTCGGCCTCATCCTGGCCACCAGCGGCCTCTTCTTCGCCTTCGAGTGAGTCTGGGCCCGGCGGGCTCCGTGCCTCGGGGCCTCCCCTTGCTGCTGCTTGTCCCCCCGTGTTAAGGCCTGCCTCTGGGGCAGCCGGGGTTAGCTGCATCCCACGCTGGCCCCGTGCCGGGAGGGAGGTGGGCTGGGGGTCCCCTTCCCCCGTGGGATCCCCGCTGTCCCTCCTCCCCACTGTCCTTGCCCACGGTACAGCCCCCAGACCCCCTTTGCAGGCAGTCACTGCCCCATCACCTATGCCCAGGTGTGTTTATGGGGGGCAGGGGTCGTTCTGCGCCTTGTTTGCTCAGCCTGGCCCCAGGGAGAGGTTTAACGTCCCCCTAGGATGCTCCTCTGGCCTCTAAATACAGCCCCCAGGTCTCCCCTTTTGCTCCCAGTAAGAGAATTGACCCAAAAGTGCACCCAGGAAACCCCCAAGGCTCGTGGGCTTTGTCCACCACTGGGATCTAGGAGCAGTGTTTCTTCTAAATGGTGAAACCCTTCGGGGTCCCACCCGTCGGGGTCTGCACTGGAGCTCGGCCCGCACTGTGCAGCAGAGTCTGGGGAATTGGGAGCTGCATCTTTCCTTTGAAAGCTGCTCCAGGGAAGCTCCCTGCTCCTGCAGCCTGAGGGAGGGGAGAGCCAGGAGCATCCCGGTGTGTCCTGTGCTGCCCTGGGGAGCTGGGGAAGGAGCGCCCTGGGTTCCTGACACCTTGGAGGGTTCTGGTGTCCTGCCTCCGTCTCTGTCCCGGGAGGGATGGGCGCCGCTTTTCCCTGGAGCGGGGGGCCACGCCTGCCTTTGGATCACGGCGTTATCCCTGCACGGCTCGGAGCAAAGCTGCCCGAGCCTGCTGGTGGGGAGAGGAAAGTACTTGATCGGATTAGAGGTTCTGAGAAGTCAGATGAGCTGAAAGGGACAGGCAGCTGCGGGAAGCAGGCACGCATCCCGATGGAAAAACCCCTTTCTCAGCATCATCCGTGTCCTGAGAGCTCCGTGCCAGGTCGGGGGCTGACGGGCAGCTCAGCACAGTAACGGCTTTGTGTTCCAGGCAGAGCCCACAGGACATCTGCTCTGCCTCCCTTCTTGCCGAGTCACTCTCTGGTGCTTGAAGATGCCCTGGGGCTCTCCCAAACTGTTATTTTAGCAGGATGCCTCTGCTGCACAGGCTCCAGTTTGCTGGGTGTACAGCAAATACATCTTGTCTGTGTCTGTATGTCATGGTTTCTGTGGGAAAACCTGGCACAGGGTGCCCAGAGCAGCTGGGTCTGCCCCTGGATCCCTGGAAATGTCCAAGGCCAGGCTGGACAGGGCTTGGAGCAGCCTGGGACAGTGGAAGGTGTCCCTGCCCATGGCGGGGTGGCATGGGATGGTCTTTAAGGTCCAAACGAAACCATCTGGGGCTTCTATGATTTCTGTGATTTCTTGTTCCATAGTGGGGCAGAGTGGGCTCTGGAGGTTCTCTCAGCAAAGGGGTGACAGCAAGCTCACGTCTCTCCTTTCACTGACCTTTCTGTCGATGACTGAGGGGCTCAGGCTCGGACTGAAGGGGTTGTGTTGCTTGGTGGGTGCTTTGTTCTGGACAGCTGAGCTGGGGAGGTGAAACAAAAGTTGCTTAATCCCCTCAGAGTGCTGCAGAGCCTGAGCACTGCCTGCAGCCCTCAGGGCTGGGGCAGCCCATCCTGTGCTGTCTCTGGGCGCTCTGCAGGAGGGGACAGTGGCTCTGTGTGTGCAGGGCTGTGTCCTCTGCTGTCCTCACCTGCTACCTGTGAGTAACAGAGCTGCCCTGGTGTGGGGTGTGATCTCAGCAGTCCCCATCTCTGCACAAACAGCCCCAGGCCAGCTGCTGAGCCCACTGCCCTGTGATAGGTCAGGGTGTGATGTCCCAGCTGACAGTGGGTCTGTGCAATGATTGATAACAATTCATTTTATTTATCTTTCCACAGCTGCCCCTTCCTTGCCAATCACCTGACCCTGGCCATCCCCATCATCGCCGCCGTCCTCTTCTTCTTTGTCATCAGCTGCCTGCTCCAGACAAGCTTCAGAGACCCAGGAATCCTGCCCAGGGCCACCCCCAGCGAGGCTGCAGACCTGGAGAGGCGAATTGGTGAGAGCTCTGATCCCTCTCCTGGTTTTAGCTCTGTGTGTGCCTGTACACCTTCCAGGCTCAGTGGGGCCCCTTCTTTGGGTCTTGGCTCTTTGGGTTTGTCCAGGGGGGAGAAAAATCCAGAGTATCACATTGTGAGGCTTGACAGTGTTTACCAGTCGTGATGAGAGGTGCAACAAGCTCCTCTGGCACAGCAGGCAGTGCCTCAGAGAGGATCTGCAGAGCAGCTCAGGTGCTTTGTGCTCCTGTTCAGTCCCAGCTTTTTCCCAGGCAATTAATTGGAGTTGAAGGACAGCTAGTGCTTTTTGATATTTCCATTGAGCCTGCTGTGCTGCAAGGTGTTCTTTAGAGTAGGCTGATGTTTGTCCTCTTCTAAAAACTGCTCTGTCACGCTGGTTTGGGGACAGCCAAGGAGGTGTTTGCATCCAGGAGCTGAGCACCTCGTTGATGTGACAGGTTGGAGCAAATGCTTTAGCAGAGCTGATGTGAGACAGCTTGAATCTGTCCTGCTGAAGACAGATGCAAGGCAGTAATTCTACATCTGACTTTAAAAATGTTTTTTAAATAGCCCCAGCGTGCTGATCTATGTTTCTATTTATAAGGGCCTAAAGCAGTAATCTGTCTGCAGATGCTGCCTGATGTGCCAGCTGTTACTGCTAATATAATCCACTTATTATCCTCTTAACATGCTCACTGTTGCATCACTATTTTCAAAGAATTCCTCACAGTTGGAAAGGTACTTTTTTGGGAGTGACTAGAAGGAATAACCCCCAAAACTGCAAATATGGTACCAGGGGTTTCCAGCTCTTGCTGTGTACAGGAACAGTCTCCAGCCCCCAGGGAATAATGGAGTGCCAGCACACAGAGATGTAACTTGCAGTGCCCCTAAAGATCCTCAGTTTAAACCTGGAGGAGGAGGAATCCTCTTGTGCTACAAACACCAGCATGTCAGATTCCAGGGAATCCACTGGAGCCCTCACGACCTGCTGCTGTCCTTCCCCACAGTGATGGAGGCAGGTCCCTGCAGGCTGGGAGTGCTGCAGCCGTGGGGTGACAGGCTGTGTGCTGGCAGTGGCAGGGATGCTCCTGTGGCAGAGCCACATGTGCCTTCACAGCCAGGCTGCCTGTTGTGACCTGCTGGACGTGCAGAGGTGAGCTGGTGTTCCTGGGCTGCTGCTTCACGCCCACTGTTTGTAAATTACTTGATGTTCCACAGCACTGGGCACTCGCTGCTTCCTCTTGGCATCCCAGCAGCATCACCACTGAACAAAGACAGGCCAGAAATAATGTGAGGAGCTGACTGGAGCTCTTGGCTGCCCACCCTGCAACAAATCCTGTCTTGTGTTCTGGTAAAGCCAGGAGAGCATGTGCCTGCTGGGGGTGGCGCAGGGGTGTGAGTGTCCCTCCTTGTCCCTGCAGACAGCATGGGCAGCTCCACGTACCGTCCCCCAGCCCGCACCATGGAGGTGGTGATCAACAAGTACGTGGTGAAGCTCAAGTACTGCTACACCTGCAAGATGTTCCGGCCGCCGCGCACCTCCCACTGCAGCGTCTGCGACAACTGCGTGGGTGAGCGGGGCTGGGGAAAGCTGGGCAACAGACAGGCTGTCCTGAGCTGGGAGGGACCCACAGGCACCCCTGATCCAGCTCCTGGCCCTGCCCAGACACCCCAGCAACCGCAGCCTCGGGGCCGTGCCCATTCCCTGGGGAGCCTGGGCAGTGCCAGCACCCTCTGGGGGAAGAGCCTTGTCCCAATATCCAGCCTGGCCCTGTCCTGACACAGCTCCATCCATCCCCTCTGCTCCTGTCACTGATCCTGTCACTTGTGTCCCTGGACAGATTGCTTTTTGCTTCTCCTGAAGGATTATAAACCAGGATATTGCGTGACTGTCTCCTTTCCTTTTAAATTGCAAGCAGCACTGGAGCAGTGGCTTGGGATAAGGGGCAGCATATCCAAGACTCCATGGCTCTGTTTTCCCTGGTTTTGGGAGGAGGGTTCTGTAAAATGCAGTGCAGGCCTGCACAAACACAAGGTTTGCTGTGGGCTCCTCACTGTGTGTGGCCAGGCTGTCCCCAGGCTGGTACAGACACCGTGGAAACCTCGTGCCTCTGCCCTGCTGCAGAGAGGCCCTGCCCTCGGGGCGCAGGGGGAGGATGGGTTTGCAGCTCCTCATCCTGGGGGGCTGAGCAGAGTCTGAGGGGGCAGGAGCCCTCCTCACCTCGAGCCCTTGTTCCAGAGAGATTCGATCACCACTGCCCCTGGGTGGGCAACTGCGTGGGCAAGCGCAACTACCGCTACTTCTACGCCTTCATCCTGTCCCTGTCCTTCCTCACCGCCTTCATCTTCGCCTGCGTCGTCACCCACCTCACCCTGCGTAAGTCCTGCCCGGGGGCTCTGACTGCAGCTCAGCTCTGGGCCCTGCTCCCGTGGGACACGGCACGGGTCTGGGGGACTAAAGGCTCCCAGGGGTCTGCCTTCGCCTCGCTGCACAGGGGCTGTGGGGGCTGGGGAGGGGATTTGCTTCCCCAGAGCAGGTGAGCTGCTGGTGCATGCCCCCTTACCCTGGCAGGGAAGGTGACTTTCCCACCAGCCCCAAATCTCCTGGAGCCGTGTCCGGGCGCTGACATTCCTGCAGCGTCCCAGACTGGGGGTGTTCCTCAGGCAGACAGACAGATCCACACGGCCCACGGGGGTGGAGTTGTGGCTGCAGGGGCAGGGCTGCCTGCTGGGATGCCATTCCTTGTTCTCTCTTGCTTTGCAGGCTCTCAGAGGGATGGGTTCCTGGCCACTCTGAAGACAACTCCTGCGAGATATCCTTCTGCTGGCAGCAGCTGCTCGGGGTGCCCAGCACCACTGATCACTGACAGAGAGGGGCCAGGAGCTCTTTGCAGGTCACCCTGGTGTCCTTTCCCCAAATTAATTTAGTCCCCTGGCTACCTGGGACTGAGGGTGGATTGTGTCCCAGTTTGCAGGTTTAGGTGGAATGGGAAGAGCTGGAGCAGGCTGTGCCTTGGTGGATCCCTGCAAACCAGCTCAGGGAGTGGGAAGCTTGCCCAAACCTCCCCAAACAGTCCTCTGCCTCTCCTTGTGGGATGATTTTGATCCTTGAGACTTCCTTGACTTCTGTTTCACTGTGCTGGAGCTGGTGATTTGTTTTTTCTCAGTCTGGTCCATTTTGGGCCTCTCAGGTTTTCACACTTATTTAGTCGCCTCCAACCTGACGACGAACGAAGATGTAAGTACCTGCGTGCCTGTCCTGCTGCCAGGCTGCCCACGACCCATCCTGAGCAGCTTTCAGGGCTTTCCTGGCTGCCTCAGTGCAGTGTTTCACTGCCTGTGGTAACCCAGTGCCCAGCACACAGCCTGTGCCCACGGCTGCACTTTCAGGTGGCTGAGTTAGAACCATCACGTGTGTGTTTGTTCCAGTCTGTTTGTGGCCTTGCTTAAAATGAGGAGTTGTGAGATGAAAAAAGGGAGGCTGGCCCAGGGGAGTATCTGGGTGTGAGCTTGGTGATCTGAATTCAGCATCCCGTGTAACCACGGCTTTCCCCTGAGACCCTGGGCCAGTCCCTTTGTGTCTGGCAGTTCCTCATCTCTAATTAGCAAGCAATGTACAGACATCTGATGAGATTTACCTTCAAATCTGGGCTGTGCACAGGCTCCAAGGCCCAAATGAGTGCCCTGAGTGGGGCAGATTGTATGGAAAAGCAGGATCTGTCTGATCCTCAGAATCAAAATTCGCCCTTCTGGCCAGAAGTACCTGTAATCCTTGCTGAGAGCTTCCAGCACTGCAGAAAGTGTGTTTGCATCCCTTTTGGTTTTGCTTTTTCCCTTTTCCCTTCCACCTTACCTTCAGAGGTGTGGCAGAACTGCTCAGGGCTGTGGCAGTGAAGCCCACAGTTTGTACCCCAGCACTGGGAGCACCATGGCTCCAGCCTCGTGCTGCAGCTGGGGAGAGGAAGTTGAACAAGAGGAGGAAACGTGCTGGTGAAGGTGCTGGTGCTGCTTCAGTGCAGCCTGAGGCAGCTGTGGCAGCTGCCCACCCCCTGTGCCACAGCCAGTTTCGGGGCAGAGCTGGGCTGGGGACAGAGGAGCCCCTGGGCTGGGAATCCCCTGGCTGTTTGTGCAGCCTGAGGGAGCAGAGCCCTGCTCTGATGGGTGCCAGCCTGGGAGACCACGAGGGCAGCAGGAGGACAGGGTGGTGTGGCAGATGGTGACAGTGGTGACAGCAGTGACATTGCTGTGCAGCGTGGGGAGGGTACAGCTTGGGAGCTCTGCAGCTGCAGGGCTGCCCTTCAGCAGAGGCAGCACGTGGCTCTTGTGCCTGCAGGTGTGCTCCCTGTGCTCTGGGACAAACCTTCCACCCCTGCAAGGATCCAGTGTTGTGTCACTGCCTGCTCTCCATCCTTCCCTCCTAATCTCTGTCCATCCCTTTCAGATCAAAGGCTCCTGGTCAAACAAGAGGGGCTCGGAGTTTGCCAATCCCTACAGCCATAAAAGCATCCTCACAAACTGCTGTGCAGTGCTGTGTGGACCCTTCTATCCCAGGTGAGAGCCCGTGGCCTCCAGGCACTGGGAATTGCCTCCTGCCTTGGGAGAGCCCAGGACAGCTGCAGCTTGTCACAAGCTGGGGCAGCTGGGCAGAGTCAGGCCCTGCTCTGCTCCTCAGCTCTGAGAGCCTGCCTGGAGCTCCCAGCCTGTCTGGGGCTGTGGGGATCCCTGGGGGATCCAGGCTGGAGTCCTGAAGCAGCTCGGTGGTGCTGACTCGGTGTAACAGCTGGAAAGTGTGGTTTCTGTTTTGTGGTTTCTATTTTGTATCAGGCCCTGCTCTCTGCAGTGTCCCTGGGCTTTGTGGTGGGTTCAGAGGTGCCAAAATGCAGTGCTGCTGTTCAGAGCTGGTCAATCTGTGCATTCAGGGAGCCAGGCTGGGAGGTAGTGGCGAGGAGAACAGCCTTCTACTCCAGTTTGTTCCTCTTTCATGGGGTTTCATGTTGTGAAGCCCTTTGGCCAGTTCTCCTGTGGGTTTGTGGTGGCCCAGAGCTCCCTGTGGCTCCTGGCAGAGGGGCTGTGGCTCTTGTGCTGGGCAGGAACCCTGTGCTCCAGCATCCTGCCTGTGCTGTGCTCTGCAGCTCCTGGGAGAGAAGCCTCCCCTCTGGCCTGTGAGCTCCCAGGTTCAGTCTTTGTTCCCTGAACTGCTCTTCCCTTCCTGTTTTGCAGTTTGATAGACAGAAGAGGATTTATCCAGCCAGATACCGGGACCCCGTCCAGTCCCAAGAGTGAAATCCCTTCCCTGGGAGCCAAAACTGACACCAGCATGGTAGGAGGCATTCCCTAGCAGTGCTGTGATGTTCCCAGTGCCTGCTGTGCCTGCACCTTGCTCCAGCCATTCCTTCCCCTGCCACATCCCCGGCCTCAGCCGGGACAGCCCTGGCACCCAGAGCTGCCAAAGACTCGAGCCATGCGTTGCCTTCTTTTTTTACATTTATTTATTACTTTTTGTTCATTTCTTTCACTGTGATGTGGCCTGTCAGGGGTGTTGCCTGACGGAGCCCAACAGCTTGTGGGACCCTTGGACTCGTGCTGGAACAGGGGGTCCCCAGGAGCCCCCAGACCCCTGAGCTCCAGGGCATTGCTGTGATTCCTGCTGGGAATGAGATGGGCCGAGGCTGGGAGGTGGCACTGGCACATGATTCCCACTCGGGGCTGGGCTGGAGGAGGTGTCACCTCCCTGCTGTCCCTGTTAGCTCCATCATCACACTCTGCTCCCCTGGGCCCACCTGGAAGGGCTGTTCTGGCTCTCAGGCTGCAGCAGCTTCCCCTCTCCAAAGCTGCTGAGCCTTGGGGAGCTGGGCTGTCCATCTGGGAGGACTCTGGCTCCCAGCAGACCTGGAGCCAAGTGAGGGTGTCCTGGGTGATCCCTGCTGGTCCTGTTTGCTGGCTGGGGCTGTGCTTTGGCCCTGCCAGTGGGTCAGACACGTTTTGCAGCAAGGACACGAGCCAGGGGAGCCTCGTGTAGAAGGGAAGAAGAAACACTCTGTGCTCTGAGACTCTCAGGAGATGCACAAGGCTACAGGGGTCAGGTTTGGGAGCTGGAGCTTCCCAGGATTGTGTCCTGTCTGTGGGAGACCAAAAGGCAGCAGAAAAGTGTGTGAATTCCTGAGGGTCCTGAACTCCTGAGTTCCTTCCCAGGTGGGGTTTCACAAGGAAGCAGTGAGGGGGTGCTGCTCTCTGATAAGCTCGTGGTGTGCTCTTGGTTTGGGTTCCTGAGCAGCAGAGTGTCCCCAGGGCTGTCCCCAGTGCCCTGGGAGCCATTCCAGCTGCCCATCCATGAGCCCCACTCTCCCCCCGGGCAGCCAGCTCCGTGTCCCTGGGCTGAAGGCAGAGGCACAAACCTTGTAGCAATACTTGAATCGTGTTTCTCAAAGCTGCTGGATATTTTTGCACAATTTGTAGGACTTTTTTTCTACGTAGAACATTTCTGTGCTGTGCAGGGAGGGCTGTGCATGTTGGCACCAGGGCAGAGGCTCACAGTGCCCAGCTGCCTGTCAGGTTTCCTTGGATCAGACAGAGCAGTTTCACCCTCGGGCAGGGGCAGCACATTTTGGGGGGCAGCCCAGCCCCCCTGAGCTCACCAGCGTCGTGCTTTGTACTCTGCAAGTGCCTGTGCCAGGGGGATGGCAGAGGAGCAGTGAGGAGGGGGTTACCAGGGGCCAGACTCCTTCCTGGTTTTATTTAAACCAGTTTCCTTTGTTACTCAATAAAATTCTATTTTGAAAGAGTTAACTGCTTGGATGATTATTTTCCTCCTTGAGGACAGAAGGGGGCAGGTGTGTCCCAGTGTTTGGCATCTCCCAGGTGCCAGCTGGACTCTGTTAGGCTCGGGCCTCACCTGGAAACTCCTGGAAGCTCCTGCTGGGCGGGATGAGCAGCAGCTGACGCTGCTGTGACTCTGCTGGAGTGAAGGGAATTTGCTGTCCCACATTTCCCGGCCGGGCAGGGGCTCATCCCCTCCCTGCTGTTGTCACCTCAGTGTCCTTTCCCCAGGTGGCATCTGTGCCCCCATGTGTGCCAGCCCCTGTGGCCCCGTGGCAGGTGTGAGGTGCATAACCTCTGGTGTCTTCCCCAGGAGGATGCCTGCCAGGACTTTGCCATTTCCTGCACAGCCTGACGGGATTTGCCCCTCCTTGGACGTTTGCCCTGATTTCTGAGGGTTGGCTGGTAAGAAAGTGCATCCTTCTCCCTCACCACTGCAGCCACCCACCTCCACTGCATGCCAGCTCTGGCCTCAGAGCCCATCGCCCCCAGCTGTGCTGCCATCCCCATGCCCCATCCATCCCACCAGAATCCCACCCACGGGGGCTGTGGGCTGAGGGGGGCACAGGAAGGCTTTGCCAGAAAAGGAGAGCCTTGGTTTTTCCTGGCTTTGTGCTGGGCTGGAGCCACCCAGTCTGCATGGGGACACTGTGGGACACGGTGGGACGCTGTGGGACGCGTGTGGCTGGAGGGGCAGAGGGCTCTGCAGCCTGGGGCTGGCTGGGCCCAGCCTGCCGTGGCTGCGGGGGGAACCCAGCCAAGGAGAGGTTCAGTGTTTGGAGGAGCCGTGGCCCCTGGGGCAGGTCTGGACCCCCATCCCTGCCCCGTTCTGTGGCCTAGGTGATCCCTCTGGCCCCTCTGCCCGTTTTCCTCTCCGCAGCACCCGGTTCCTCCTCCTGTGGCCAAGGTAAGTTCCTTCAGGGCACCTTGGGATGGGATGTGTCACCTGTGGGCCGTGAGCTGCCCCTCTGCTCCCTCCCTGCAGCCCCCCATGAGCTCCTGAGCCTCGGAGCAGGGGTGGAGCCCCCTCCTCCCTCTGCCCCAGCCTGGTGCCACTCTGCCGGCGAGCCTGGATGCTCGCCCTGCTCCCGCAGCTCCTCGGCTCCTCTGTTTCTGGCACTAACTCTCTTTTTATCTTCCTCCCCTCTCCTCTCCCTCGCTCCGGGCGGATCCAGCGCCGCAGCAGCCCGAGCCTCTCGTGGGGCACCCACGGGAGCCGAGCCCACAGCCATGACCACCTCGAGTGCCTCCGCTCGCCTCCCTCCGTCCCTCCCTGCCCCGGAGCGGGGGCAGCGGCCGCGGCTCGGAGCTCCAAGCCGTAGAGCCAGCGCAGCGCGGGGAGCCGTGGATGGCAGCCAGCCCCGGCTGTGCCCCGCCGCCGGACGGACCCGGGGCTGCCGGGGCTGCCGGGGCTGCACGCTCGGAGACGGTGCCTCCCGCCGGGGATGCTGGAATGTCGTGGTTGGTGTCCCAAGGGGATTTTGGAAGGAGCAGGATCTCTCCAGAGCATTTACAGCCAAGCTGGGGGCACCAACCCCAAACCCTCCCAGCCCTGCCAAGCTGTGTCCGTGTGCCACGGGACTTTCCCGATGGGAATTCCTACCTGGTCAGTTCATCCCTGCAGCCCCCGGGCCGGCTCCCCCTGCCAGCCTCATCCCAGCACGGCTCTGGTTTTAAGGGAAGGGGCTCCAGCACCTTGAGCAGCCTCCCCTGGGCTGAGAGCTGAGTGGAGCAGCCAGGCCTGCCCCAGCCCTGTAGGATTCACCGTCTGTTTATGCCTTTTACTTTTGTAACAAAATGAAAGTTTCTCCTATTTAGTGTACTCTGGTGTCTGGCTCTGCTCCGCGGGCGGAGGGGAATGGCTCCTGCCTGGGCAGGCCCGAGCAGAACCGAGGGAAGCCACCGAGGGCTGGCACTGCTGTGCCATCAGCCATGGGGATGGGAGCCAGGAGCTTCCCAAGCTGGGCTGTGGCACAGTCTGGGGCCAGTCCCAGCCATCCTTGGCCCTGCACCCTCCTGTGCATCCTCCTCAGGCTGGCAATGAGCAACGGGCAGTGCCCGCAGTGCCCGGGGCACTGTGAGCAGCCCTTGGAAAAATGCGTTGTCCGCTGATGTTTTGGGAGCTGGCAGCGTCCCCACAGCCAGGGGGAGCAGCAGGGCCGGGCAGGGAGGCCAGACGGGCTCTGAGCATCGCTCCAGCGCCGCTGGGAACGGCCACGAGCATCCTCTGCCTGCTGCCAGCGCCCAGCCCACGCCTGCCCTGGGCTCCCGGGGCTGGGGACGTGCACCGGCCTGGGCAGCGTCCCCAGGGCTGGGCTCAGCCGGTGCCCCCTCCCCGGGGTGATCACAGAACCGCAGGATGGTTTGGGGTGCCCCTTCTGGCACTGCCCCTCGGCCTTTGGGGCACCCACGGGTGCTCTGTGGGGTGGTGGTGCAGCCGAGCTCCCCTGCTCAGGATCTGGGCTCTGCCTCTCACCCACCCCTGCTGGCCACGGCACCGGTGGAGCTGAGCCTCCCTGAGCCTCCTCAGCCAAAACTGGGCAGCAGCTCAGCCCCTTTGGCCGGGGCTGCCCCAGCCACCAGAGCCGAGGCTGAGCCATCCCTGCCCCACTCGTGTCCCTGCTGGGCAAGGGGGATCCCACCGGGGTCTCCCCGTGGTTGGAGAGCCCAAATGGGGGGGGGGGGGCAGGATGGTCCTGGGCAAGCTGTGAGTCCTTCACCAGGTCTGGGGACTGCAGACCCCAAACCCAAATTATGGCCTTGCTGCCCAAAGGAGTGTGAGCTCAGATTAACCCACCCAGGGATCCCTGCCAGGGGTTTTCCAAGGGTAGAAGGTGGATTTTGGCAGGCTGGGTACTTTGGGGTGACCCTTTGGCCCCAATCCCGCTGTGGGGGGTGGGTTTTGTGCCCAGTTCTTGGAGGGTCTCTATGGGTCTGTCCTGTGTCCTGGGCAGAGGGTGAAAGACCGGCCAGGGTCTGCTGCTCACCTGTTCCTTGCTCCCTCGGGATCAGCTCACCATGGAGGGGCTGTGGGGGCCCTGGAGGGGCTGTGGGGGCCCTGGAGGGGCTGTGGGGGCCCTGGAGGAGCTGGGCACCTCACGCTGCTGCCACGGGAGCCCCTCGATGGCACCTGGGCCCCCCAAACCCCAGCACGTGTCAGGGGCTCAGCAGGGAAGGGGTGAATGGCCCTGAATCCCTTTTCCCTGAATTCCAGGGTGCAGAGGGGGTGTTGTGAAAGCTGGGGGTGTTTTCCTGGGCTTGAAGAGGTTGGGAAAAGCATCCTCACGGCTTTCCTTCCTCCTCCATCCCAGCAGGGTCGGCTGGGGCGGCGCGGGGGGATCGCGGGGCGCTCCCGGCCGGGCGTCGGCAGGCAGGAACAAAGCGGCGAGAGCTCACGGAAAGAATCACTACTCCCTTTCGCCTTGGCCCGGAGCCGCCCGCCCCACCCTGCCCTTCCCGCACGCTCCCGCACGGAGATAAGGCCGGGCCGGGGCCGGGGCTGCGCCAGCGCCCGGCGTGTGGCAACAGGCTCGGAGTGAAACTCAGCGCAAGGCGCAGCTCAGATCCCTATCGGGCACCGCGGCCCACGGCCAGCCCGAACAGCCGCAATCCTGCAGGAGCCGAGGCTGAACCTCTGCATTGACAGCCTGAGAGAAGCGGAGCGTCCCCGGCGGGATGGGGAAGGGCAGCCCCGGGCCGGAGCCGCTGGGGATGGGGTCTCCCCCCGCTGCTCCCACCAGGGCAGTTTCTGGGGAGGTCCCACCGTGCGGCGGCTCCAAGGGGAGCGCTGGCTGCGCCCCGCTTTTCGGGACGGTCCCTCCCGCGGCGCCTGGGAGAGGTGCGGAGCCTCTGCCTCGGTTTCCCACCTGTGGGAATAAATACCTGCCCGTCAAGCCCTCACAATCACCGCCGAGGCAATCACCATATTAAAAACGACTGTGATATGACTTTTTCGGGGGGGAGGGACCCATTTTTGCGAGCGGCCACACCCCGTGGCCCATTTCTCCGGGCTGGGGAAGAGCCGAGCGCTGCCCGTGTCCCCGTGCCCCCAAAGGCCAGCGCAGCTCCCGAGCGCTCTCAGGAGCACGAAGGGCGTTTCCCGGTGCCGGGGCGGGCGTTGGCTCTGGGGAGAGCCCCGGGGCACCCGCGGGTGCCGCACCCACGGGGAGGGCAGGGCGTTGGCCGCCCCCCTCGCCCCCTCCCCAGCGCCCGCCGCCCGCGGGCGATGATTCACCGCGATTTTCCTTTTAAGGCCGCGCTCGGCGGGGAGGAAGCAGAGGAGGAGGAGGAGGAGGACACTCCTTGGACCTGGCTGGCTCCTCCTGCTCTCGCTCGAGGCTCCGACGCGCAGCCAAAAGCGAATCCCGGCGGCAGCGCTCGGCAGAGGCTCCGACGGCTCCCGGCCCCGCTGCTCGCCCAAGCGCCCGCGTCCCAGCCATGGCAAGAAACCAGCAAGTGCAGAAGGCCAAGCTGGCCGAGCAGGCTGAGCGCTACGAGGACATGGCAGACTTCATGAAGGCCGTGGTGGAGCACGGCGACGAGCTGTCCAACGAGGAGCGCAACCTGCTCTCGGTGGCCTACAAGAACGTGGTGGGCTGCCAGCGCTCGGCCTGGAGGGTCATCTCCAGCATCGAGCACAAAACCGAGGAGGGCGACGACAAAGCGCAGGTGGTGAACGAGTACCGGGAGAAGGTGGAGCAGGAGCTGAACGCCGTCTGCAACAACGTGCTGGGCTTGCTGGACAAGTATCTCATCAAGAAGGACAGCGACACCGAGAGCAAGGTCTTCTACCTGAAGATGAAGGGCGACTACTTCCGATACCTGGCCGAGGTGGCCAGCGGGGACGACCGCCTGTCGACGATAGAGAAGGCCCAGGAGGCCTACCAAGAGGCCATGGACATCAGCAAAAAGGAGATGCAGCCCACGAACCCCATCCGCCTGGGGCTGGCCCTCAACTTCTCCGTGTTCCACTACGAGATCGCCAACGCCCCCGAGCAGGCCATCTCCCTGGCCAAGACCACCTTCGACGAGGCCATGGGCGACCTGCACACGCTCAGCGAAGACTCCTACAAGGACAGCACCCTCATCATGCAGCTGCTCAGGGACAACCTCACGCTATGGACAGCCGAGTGCGCCGGCGAAGACGGCGGCGAGGCTGGCGAAGAGCCCAAGAACTGAGCGTCCCCTGCCCCGCTCCAGACCCTTCGGCATCTCTTCGTGGTTTTTTTTTTTTTTTCTGGTTGTCGTTTTTTTTTCAAATTTTTTTTTTTTTGGTCGGTTTTGGTGGGGAGGAGTCTCAGCTCCCCCCCCCCAGCCTGGATACCGGGAGTGGGGGTGGTTTGGCAGGGCCCCTCCCTCCCTCTCCCCCATCCTCTGCTCTGGGGAGGGGGAAAAGAGGGAGAGGGGGTGCCTCTGTCCCGGAGAGCTGCCGGCCCCCAACTATTTAACATTTTTTTGTGGGGAGTGTCTGGTCTGGCTTGTGCCAGCTCCAAACCCCCTGTCCCAGAGGGCTGGAGCAGCGACAGGAGGAGGTGAGGGGCTGGGCCGGGGCGAGGGGGGGTCCGGGCAGCCCCCCCATTCTGGGAGGGGGTCGAGTGTTGCCTCTGTGCTCCAATAAACCTTCTCCTGCACCTCTGCTCTCGTCTGCCTCGTCTCTCCCTGCGCACATGTCTGGGCAGCTCCATGTCTGCCTCGCCCCCTCCCATCCCAGGGTGGGGGCAGCCGGGCCCCCCAGCCCTGGCTGCTCTCGGTGCCCCCCAGCCCCCCAGCAGGGTCTTGGGCTGAGCTGCAGCCCGTGGAAGGGCTTGGGGGTCTGTGCATCCCTGGGACGGGGGTTTTGGCAGCCCCAGCAGGGCTGGCTGCTTTGAGGCGCTCAGAGGTCCCGAGTCCCTGATCCAACCCCATAAATACAAACCCAGAGTTCCCCAAAACCTGCCACTGACACCCCTGTGAGGGTCCCCAGGTCCTCCCCCATGGCTCCTCTACCTCCAAGGAGGAAAATCCACAGAAGCTGCACGGGCAGCGACGCAGGGACAGCCCTGGGCTGCCAGCGGGGTGGGGACATCCCTCCCGAGGTCCCGACGCGCTGGGACAGGTGAAAGCTCAGCACTTCTGGCCCTGGCACGGGGCCACGGGAAGGGCGCAGCTCCCTCCCCCTTCCCTCCACCAGCGCGTTTCAACATGAAAAATAATTACAATAAAATACAGTCACGGCACCCTGGGCTATGAGCTCAGCAGAGCCAGCAGGGCCGGGCAGGAGCCGGCCTTTGATGGGAGCCCTGGCAGGAAAGGCGCCTGACTCAGGACGTGCTGCAGGGGCACAGGGGGGACACGCCAGTCCCCAGCCCTGGCGAGGCCAAATCCCAGCCCAAGGAGCGCCAGGACCCCCTGGGCTTTGGGGAATGAGGCAGGAGCAGGGACGTGACCCCCTTGGTGCACGCAGGAATTGGGGGCTGCCCAGGAACGAGGGGCTGGGCTCTGCTGTGGGAGGCTGGGCTGCACAAAGCAGCACCTGCTCACCTGGATGGGACACCTGGAGAGGTGGATGCTGAGGGGATGAGCCCCCGTGAGCCCCCTGGCCCTCCCCAGCCCCATCACAACACCCCTGGGGCTGCCCTGGCTCCCAGGGGCTCCCTGGGGTCCCCAGAGGGGTCAGGGCTGGTCCTGGCAGAGCCCACCGAGGGACCCCAAAGCTTGGCCTGCCCCTGGCCCCAGGCACTGCCAGCCTGGGAACAGCCCCAGCCCTGTAATTAGCCAGAGCAGGACAAACGAGCTGAGGGCTCGCGCTGGCCCCGACCCCACGGCCCAGGGACACCTGGACTGGTTAAACTGGGAATGGCGGGGCTGAGGCTGGCAGTGCTGTGCCCAGGAAGGGGTAACTGGGGGTGTCTGTCTGCCCCTGGGGCTGTGGGTTCCCCCTGGCTTCCCAGGAGTTAAGTGATTTCAACAGCTCCCGAAATTGCAGCGTGGCTGGGCCGTGTGGGAGGAGGGTGCTCCCCGCTCCCAGCCGGTCCGGCAGCTTTTCCAGGCTGGGAAGGAGGAGCCCTGGGTCCCCAGGACACTCCTGAGAGAGGCTTGTGCTGCTGGGGACTTCTCTGGGGTCCTTCTGTCCCCCTGCTTCACACAGGATGGTGGCACCCAGGCAGAAAGACCAGGGGGGCATCGGGACCTCGACCCCCAGCCTGGTCCTTGTCCGGTGGCTGTGGAATGCTCTCGGCATTCCCATCTGGAGGAGCACCCAGAAAAGCTCTCAAACGGATCAGTCCTAGTGTCTAAAACACCCTTAGAGCAGAGGGACTGGGAGCCAGGGCCAAGGAGTGTCCCCCCCTGGCAGTCACTCCCCAGCACACAGGGGCTGGTGGCCGTGGGGACAAGGCCACCAAAGCAGGGCTGTGAGGGCCAGCAGGGATGTTCTGCTGCCTGCCAAAGGCTCTGCCCCCCCTGGGGGGCAGCTGCAGCACCCACAGCCCCACCTGTCCTTGTCACCAGCTCTCCCAGCCTCCCCCAGGGCTTCGTGCCCAGGGCTGGGGCTGGCGGCTCCTGGCTGGGGCACCTCCAGTCTGGGCACCCAGACATGGGGTGCCCATCGCCCCTGGCCCCGGCAGCCTCCTGCCAGGCGGGCACCACTGCCTGCTCTGGGGGCCTTGGCGATTTTGGAGAGGGTTTTTATCCCCACTAGAAAGCACCTCTTGATGGGGGAACAGCTTTTGAGCCATTTCCATGATGGAGCAGGAAATCAGGGCTGGAACCTGGGGGGAACCAGGAGAGCCCAGGTCCATGGCTGTGATGGGTGCTCAAATCCCTCCACCCCCTGAACACCTCCCTCAGGTTCAGGGTGGGCTCAGCAGCAGGACCAGCTCAGGGCAGGGTGGGCTCAGCAGAGAGCTGGGCCCCCTCCCAGGGACGTGCCAGGGCTGGGGTGACTCATCCTGGCCCTTGGCCCCGCCGATTGCTCAAGGCAGTGACAGCAGCCAAGGTGTCACCTCCCTGGCCCCGCCGTGTCCCCTCCCAGCCTGGGGTGTGTGTGTGCTGCCTCTCACCCTGCACTTCACAGCAGGGCTGCAGCCCTCCCTGCCCTGAGCTGGCCCTGGGCAGGAGCAGAACTGTCCCCTCGGGGCTGTGGGTCCTGCTCCAGCCCCTGCCTCATCTCTAAGGAGCTCCTCGGTGCCAAACCGCTGCAGTTCTGGGGCTGAAGCTCTCTGAGACCTGAGCATTTCCTGGCTGGGACACAGCAGAGGATCCTGAGCTGAGCAGTTTCCATCCCAAGGCTGAGGTTGCAGCTATCCAGGGCATTCAAATAAAAAAGCCAAAAAGCCACAAAAGCTTTGATGGCTCTTGAGTAACTCAGCCTGACCTGACCATACCCTTTCAAGCCACCAAATCTCTCAAAGCCATGAAAAAGCCACTATAAAATTAATATTTTTATGATCCCGTCTCCCACCCCAACAGAGCTCCCAAATGACCAGGACAAGGCCACGAGCCACAGGGTGAGGATGGGATTTCAGCTCAGTTATGGTTAGATTGGCTTCCAAAGCTCCAGCCCTGCAATGCAGCTGCTGGGTTCCAGCCAGGAACACCCAGGGAAATTCCTGGGCTCTGGGAAGAGCTGAGGCCCTGGCAGCACACTGGGATTTGACTTTGATATCTGAAATCTCAGTTTCATTGGGAAGGGGTCTGGGTGAAGCACAGGCATTGTGTGTCTGCATCCTCCTCTCCCTGAGCCCCTCCTCGTCTCCAAACCCTGGCCACAGAGTTGGGAGATGAGGGGAAAATTCATTTTAATTCCTTGCCCAGCTGCCCAAGACCTCATTCACATTTAGATCCATCAAGGATCCAGTCTCCAATCCCTCTGCCAAGGGCCAAACCATCCTGTGAGAAAATCCTGCTGTATTTTATGCAAGATCTTGGGCAAGAGGCGATGCTGAGTCTGCAGAGCTGGGACTGGGAGTCGTGCCCACTCCCATCCCTGTGGGGCTGCCAGGAGGCACCCGGGGGCTCCCTGATGTGGACACCCCCCCTGATCCACCCCCAGCCCCCCGATCCACCCCCAGCTGCTGCCTGGAGCAGGGATCAGCACTGGGAGCTGCAGCAGCACAGCCAGAGGGAATTCCACAGGCAGGAGGGGAAGCCCCAGGATTTGGGACGTAGAGAAAGCGAGGCCAGAAGAAGGAAGGTGGATGAGGACACCCAGGGCTGCTCCTGGGAAAGGCCCGAGATGCAAACCACGAGCTGAGTCACACAGGGGCTTTCTTAACCCGAAGAAGCCGAGCTGGCATTTGGGTGTCGTGCCCCTGGATGGGTGCAGGAGCAGCAGCTGTGCCCTGCCTGCTGCCCCCAGCCCTGCCAGGCTCAGCCTGTTCCCAGCAGGGCACAGGGGACAGGCCCTTTGGCCTCGGGCTCCAGAGCACTCCTGGGTTTATTTACTCAGCTTCAGCAAACTCTAAGATGAAAGTGAGACCGAGGAGCGTTTTATTAAGAAAGAGTCCATCATTACTTCTAAGAAAAAGAAAAACAAACATCTTTCTGTCCTTGAGACGGCGTGGAGGCGTCCTGGCCTGGATTCTGCTGGGAGCCTGGGGCCCGTGCCTGCTCCTCCTGCAGCACAGCCAGGCCTGCTGCCTCCACTCTCACTGCACAGGAGGCAGCTCCTGCTGATTCTTCTTTCTCTGGATCTGTCTTGGTCATGATGGAGGAGACATTATCTTCTCTTCCTTGCTCTTCCTGCCTTCCCTGGCTCAATCTCTCTGTTCCTAGGGGAAGACCCTCAGCCACCTCCCTTCTGCCAAAGCCCTGCTCTGGGCAGCAGGGAGGTCAAACCCACCCAGAGAGGGTCCAGACTCTGCCTGGAAAGGTTTTCAGTTGCTCTGAGTCACAGCTGAAGCTCCGGGTAGGAAAAGGAGAGGTGTCAAAACAGAGGAGCCGGGGAAGGGCGTGTCACAGATCCATCACCTCCTCTTCCACAGCTTTGTCCTGAGATTGCACATACTTCTCCTGCACTGCCAGGGTGCTGATAACGCAGTAATTAAGGAAAACGAGGGGCTGGGCTCAAACACTCCCTTCTGCAGGAGCTCTGAAGTTCCCAGCGAGGAACCAGCCCAGCCTCCCATTAGCCCCAAGGCCATCGGGAAGAGGCAGCATCACCTGAGTTACTTCTGGCTCTGCCTGATCCCAGGCCTGACAAGTCCAGGAGAATCAACTGTATGATTTGAAGGAGAAGGAAAGAACCCACCCAAGGGAGGCTGAGATGTCAAAAGGTTCCTGACACATTCACAGTATGAATTACCAACCCTTGGTGGGTTTGGTGGGCACAGGTGTCTGCCCCAGGCTGGGCTGAGCACACCCCACTCCCCACGTGTGTGTCCCCCACCAGATGATGAACCTGGGCCTGCAAATGCAGCCTGTGTCCCCCAGGGAGAGAGAAACTGAGGCCAGCAGCAGAGAGGATACGAGGAGAAGTGGAAGTCGGCGCCCACAGCTGCCGACATCAGCGCCTCCAGGCTGCGCTGCTCCCGGTCCCCGAAGGAGTACCCATTGGCCTTGTCCACAGCCTGCACCACCTGCCTCATGCTCTGCTTGTCCTGCCAGGAGGGAGCAGCTGTACCTTCCCCACAGGCAGCAGCTCACACTGGCCTGGGCCCTTTGGGCTCGGGGCCACCCTGACAGCGCCCGAGGCCCGGGGACACCGACAGGGACAAACAGGGACAAACAGGGACACTGCTACCAGCCCTCCGCCCTCTCATTCCCTTTCATCACCTTCCCCCAGCCCATCTGCCTGCTGACACTTCTGCCAGCTGCCTGATTAAGGGCATTTCCAGCCCTCTCTCCCCCTTGCCATTATTCGGTGCTCCCTAATTTAACAAGGTTTTAGGTGACCCTCAGCCCAGATTGGAAAGGCAGGCCAGAAGAGCTGAAGGAAGGGAGAGCCTGGATTCCCCACCCCAGGACACAAGGCCCAGGTAGCCTCAAGCTCATCAGCCTTTTTCTTTCCTTTGGCTGCCACAGATCATTTACAAGCCTGGGTGTGCTTCCCTGCTTTCCCTGAGTCTCTTCACAGCTGAGGTTTCCAGCCCCGTGGCTCTGAGCACACAAAAAGCAGCTGCTGCACATGCAGGGCTCCCTGTTCCCTCCTGCTGGCTCACCTGGACGTTGAGTGGCACGAAGGACACCAGGCTGTAGTCCTCAATCACCTCCACCAGCTTCTCGTTGAGGCGGCGGAAATTCCTGAAGAAGGGATCGGAGGCCAAATGGTCCACGAGGTAAGAGAGGTCCAGCACCTCGGTGTAATAATCCAGGTTGAAAGCTGCAGGGGAACAGGGAGCTCTGAGGGCACGCTGGGAGCTGAGGAGCACAGTGGGGTCTGCACAGCTCCCCACCCACCCCATTCTCACACAGCCCATTTGCACCCGACACCCCAATTCCACTCCCCTGCCCCTCAAATTCCTCCGTGTGCAAGGCCAGAAATGAGCTCTGAGCCACCCTGGCCAGTGGAAGGGAGGCAGAAGAGATGAGGTGAGCAGTGCCTTCCCCCCAGAGCAGGCTGTGGCTCAGCAGCTCCTCACCCAGCTTCCCGTAGTGCTCGATCAGGTCCATCTTGGAGAGCACGTTGACGTGGGGCAGCTCCACGTGCAGCATGGTGGACAGAGAGGTGCAGAGCACGGAGATGAACTTCCCGGGGTCTGTGCAGTAGTGGGAGTCCACCAGGTGCACGGCAGCCAGCTGGGCAGCAGAGGGACACAGGGACACAGGAGGTCAGAGCTGTGAGCAGCCCAGCCCTGCCCGTGGCACAGCGTGGAAGGGACACAGGAGAGCCTGCCCAGGCCTGAGTGCACCCCCCGGGGAAACGAGCTCCCACCTCCTGCCCACAAAACACAGCACCAGAGAATCTGGACTGGTCTGGGTCAGAGGGGACCCCAAGCCCCACCAGTGCCAGGAGCAGTTCCTGCAGCTCACCACCTTCTGCTGGGAGAGTCCCCGGTGGTTCGCGCTAATAATTAATAATTACACTAACGAGCACTTGGATTCCCTGGGTTTTGTGTGGCTCTAACAATGTGGTCCCAGAGCTGGGGAGTCACTCCAAGTCGGGGCTCTGAGGCTGAGTCACAGCAGCAGAACCCAGCCAGTCTGGGGCTCCCAGGCAGGCCGGGCAGAGCAGACCCAGCCCTGTAAATGTCTTATTTTAGCAACTCCAATCCCGTGTCCATTCACTCCAATGAAAATAAGCTCTAATGTGCAGATTCCCAGTGACATTCCCAAGCAAATGAAGCTGCCCTTCTCGCTCAGAGCACGCAGGGTTTGCACATTGGTGCTGTGGCCCCGCCGCAGAGCAAGCGCAGCGTCAGCAGCTCGGGGCTGCTCTCACCTGCAGCTCCCGTTGGGCAAGAGCCCAGAGCCCGTCCCACGGGCTGCTGCTGGGGCTGCACTCCTCAGGGCAGTGCCAAGGCTCCTGGCACACACAGAACCCACTGAGACTCCCCCGGGCTGGGGGAGGATCCTGCAGCACAGCAGGATGCACTCCTGCCCCAGCCCTGGGAGTGTTCAGGGACAGGCTGGGCTGCCCTGGGCCAGTGGAAGGTGTCCCTGCCCATGGAATGGACTGCAATGAGATGGGCTTTGAGCTCCTCTCCAACCCAGCCCATTCTGGGGTTCTGAGTGAAGTGCGAGGAAGGAATCTGTGCTCCTGCTCCCAATCCCACTCAAAGCCCAGTGTCCTGGTTTGATAAGGAAGGGAGTTTTTTGGGACATTGTGGTCAAACCAGTTGGTGCTCGGATTTGAACAGGCCATCTTTTGCCAGTCTCTCCCAGCATAAACCAGGGCAATATTCCCCTCCTTCCCTATACAGCCACGTCACCTGAAAGGCCACAAACTTCCTGAAGACAGCAGCCACGAGACCCCCCAGCCCCGCTGTGCCCCAGCTGTGGAGCTGCCTGCAGCTCCTGGGGCTGCCCCAGCCCGTCCCTACCCTGAAATTCCACTTGGCCAGCTGGGCAAAGACGTTCTTGAGGGCCTGGTGGTGCGTGTAGAGCTCCACCTGCCCGGGGCAGTCGAAGAGCAGGTAGTGGCCCTGCAGGGCCCGCAGCCGCTCCCGCAGCCAGTCGGCGTTGGCCTCCAGGTACTCCATGCAGTAGAGCAGCCCCCCGTTGGGGCCCAGCCCCAGGCTGGCCATCACGTCGGGCAGGGTGACCAGCTCGCCGATGTCCAGGGCGCAGGGGCCGGGCACGGCCTCGTTGGCAGGGTCCAGGTTCACCACGGCCACGCGGCGGCCCAGCCGTGCCAGGAAGGCGCCCATGGCCTGGCAGTAGGTGCTCTTCCCCGAGCCCGGGGGGCCAATGACCACCTGGCCAAAGGCCAGCGGGCCAGCCCTGCTGCCCTCAGCCATGCTGGCTCATCGTCCTCCTGCCGGGCTGAGAGGGGACACAGGGACAGCACCCAGCGAGGGTCTGTGTTTATGGGACAGGCTCTGACAGAGGGGACACAGGGACAGTGCCCAGTGAGGGTCTGTGTTTATGGGACAGGCTCTGACAGAGGGGACACAGGGACAGTGCCCAGTGAGGGTCTGTGTTTATGGGACAGGCTCTGATAGAGGGGACACAGGGACAGTGCCCAGTGAGGGTCTGATCTGTGGGACAGGCTCTGCCAGAGGGAACACAGGGACAGCACCACACTGAGGGTCTGATCTGTTTTTATGGGACAGGCTCTGATAGAGGGGACACAGGGACAGCGCCCAGTGAGGTCTGATCTGTGTTTATGGGACAGGCTCTGCCAGAGGGGACACAGGGACAGCGCCCAGTGAGGGTCTGTGTTTGTGGGACAGGCTCTGACAGAGGGGACACAGGGACAGTGCCCAGTGAGGTCTGATCTGTGTTTATGGGACAGGCTCTGCTGGAGGGGACACAGGGACAGCATCCCATTGAGGGTTTGCTCTGCACTTACACGGCCCATGTATCCCCACGTCCCCTTCTCCCCATTTGTCCCCGAGTTTCCCTCATGTCCCCTCTTCTCCCTCACGACCCTCCCTCCTCGCTCCCGCTTTCTCCCTCCCATCTCCCCTCCTTGCCCAGACCGCTTCATCCCCGGTATTCCCCCCAGTCCCGGTATCCCCCCTATCCCGATAACCCCCCTTTTCCCGGTCACCCCCTCCCATCTCGGTATTCCCCCCCTATCCCGGTATCCCCCCCATCCCGGTAATCCCCCGGCCCGCAGGCCGCTCACCGCCGCCGGTGCCCCCGCCGCGGGTCCGGGTGCCCGCGGGCCCCGAGCGCCGCGTTCCGGGCGCGGAGCGGCCGCCGCTCGCACGGCGCCCCCTGGCGGCGGGCGGGACGCGCAGCCCCGCCCCGGGACTCGGTCAGGGCGAGGGTCGCGGGTTCGAGTCCAGGCGCCGGCTCTTGTCCCTCCAGCACCGCCCCAGCCCCGCTTTTTTCCAAATCACAGAATCAGTGGGGTTGGAAAAGGCCTCTGAGACCATCGAGCCCTGTCTCTGACCAAACACCACCATGGCGCTGGGTGCCACGCCCATTTTCTCCTTCAACACCTCTGGGGACAGTGACTCCACCACTGGGCTGCCTGGGCAGCTCCTTCCCAATGTCTAATCCCCCTTTCCGTGAATAAATTCTTCCTAATGCCCACCCTCAGCCTTCTCCCAGCTGGCTACACCCTCCTGGCAGGTAGAAGGAGGAATTCCTCCCTGCATTCTCCCCCTTCACCCCTTCAGGAAGTCACAGAGGGCCCAGCCTGTCAGCATGGGGTCAGTGGGACAGAGCTGTCCCCTCTGCCAGTGCTGGGGCCAGGAGAACGTGGCAGAGCAGCCTGGAAAGCACCCGCTACCAGAGCCACAGGGAACAGAGAACCCCTCTGCCAGGACCAGCCTTTCACCCACGCCCCAGGAACACTCGGGCAGGGAAGGACAGTTACCTGCCCTGCCTGTACTTGTCCTTCCCTGCCTCCCAGGCTGAGTTCTGCTTCCTCAGCCCCACAAACGCACACATTCGGTTGATCCCAGCCCGAATGTAAGTGTTAATCACCCTAAATCCTTCTCCATTCACACAGAATACCATTTCCTTTCATTTGAAGGGTTCAATTCATGGTGGAAAAAACCCCAGCATGGCGATTTTATTTACAAATCTGTATTTTCACTAAAAATAAATACAAAACCACCCTGCTTACACTCAGACCAGGAGCCAGCCTGGCCTGGGGAGCAGGACAAAGGCTGTGACAGTCCCTGCTCAGCGTGGCTGGGCCCTGAGGCTGCCCAGGGCGGGCTGGGACGCTCGGACAAAGGCCATGTCCTGCCTGTACTTCATGGCCGTGAGGGGCTGGCGCCTGAGCAGCTGGTCACCCACGTCCTGGGGCTCAGGGTCATCGTAGATGGTGGAGATGACAACAGAGCTGTCACCACGGGCCTTCTTCCTTCTCACAAAGGTTGGCAGCTTCTCCCCATGGTACCTGGAGGAAAGCAGGAAGGTTTGGTGGGAGGCTGCAGAGGCCATCAGGCATCCCTGTGCTTCCCAGCTCATTTCCTAGAATGGTTTGGGATGGAAGGGACCTTAAACCCACCCATTCCACCCCCTGCCATGGACAGGGACACCTCCCACAGAGGCTCCAGCCCTGCTCCACCGAGGAGCCCTGGATGGCAGGAGGAGCAGCCTGTTTGGCTGTGGAGTGCTGGAACTCCCCAGCTGTGCAGGGAAAGGCAGATCCCTGGGACAGCCCTGTCCCCACCCAGCTCCCTTTGCAGCCCCTCAGCTGCTGTGAGCCTGGGCACAGGGGGGAGCAGGGGCTGGGAGGGCACTTGGGAACTCACCCCAGCCCCCTCTTGCAGCGGGGGTTCTGACCCTCGTTGTCCAGAGCTTCAGCCATGCCAGAGTTGCTGCTCCCCAGGCCCAGCCCTTCTGTCCAGCCCTGCTGCTCCAGGACCTTCCTGCCAAAGCCCTGAGAGAGGGGAAAAAAACCATCACAGACTTGCTGGACAAATCCTACCCTCATCTTCCCAGAGCCTTCTGCCCTCTTCCCACGGCCAAGACCTCTCCTCCTCCTCCTGACCCTGTTCTGTGGGCCCCTCCTGCCCTGCCCTGAGCAGGCAGGCAGAGCTCACCCACCTTGGTGTGCCTCTCGAAGGTGCCAATGTGCTGCCCTGACATGGATCCATCCTCCAGCCCGGCCCGGAGCCGCTGCTCCAGCCACATCTGCACCGAGTCCCGGGCATCCTTGTCCCCTCCATCTGGGGACAGAGCAGCCACAGTCAGCTCAGCTCAGCCGGCCTGGGCACCACCAGCGTGCTCCCCAGAGCACCAGCAGAGGAGGCAGAACCTGTTCTTTTTGGCAAGCCTTGCTGCCAGACCAGAAAAACACTGTTCCAGGTTCACTGACAGCTTGGGTGCTTTCAAAGAATGACAAAGAGCTCCCGAATTCTGCATGGTCAGAGGTTCCCTGGTTTCCCTGGGCTGGGTGGCTCAGCCCTCATACCTTTGTCATAGTAGATGCTCATGTCCACGTCCCAGTCGTCGGCTGTCTGCTCGTCAAAGTCTGCCAAGAGAAGGGAAGGAGCACTTTGGGGGAGCTCTGGCACAGGGCAGCGCTCTGCTGGTGCCCCAGCTCCCCGTCTTCTCCATCAAAATGGGAAGGAATCACAGAATCATTGAGGTTGGAGATCTCCAAGACCATTCAGTCCAGCTACGACCAACTCCCCCTTTGTCAGCAGCCCAGACCACTGAGTGCCATGTCCAGTCCTTCCCTGGACACCTCCAGGGATGGGAACTCCACCACCTCCCTGGGCCTGAGCCCCCTTTCCATGGGGAAATTCCTGCTGTGCCCACCCTGAGCCTGCCCTGGCCCAGGCTGGGGCTGTTCCCTCTCCTCCTGTCCCTGTTCCCTGGAGCACAGCCCGACCCCCCCGGCTGTCCCCTCCTGGCAGGAGCTGTGCAGAGCCACAAGGTCCCCCCTGAGCCTCCTTTGCTCCAGGCTGAGCCCCTTCCCAGCTCCAGCCCCTGCCCTGGGCACTCCCCAGCCCCTCCATGTCTCTGGACACAGCTCTGCACTCAGGGTGGTGCTTCAGCAGTGCCAGCACAGAGGAAATGGCCTTAGAGACCCCCCAAACCCCAGTGCCCACCCAAGGGGCTGCCAGCGGCACCACGGGGGTCTCAGCTTTGTGCCCAAGTGAACTTAGAGACCCCCAAACCCCAGTGCCCACCCAAGGGGCTGCCAGCAGCACCACGGGGGTCTCAGCTTTGTGCCCAAGTGAACTTAGAGACCCCCAAACCCCAGTGCCCACCCAAGGGGCTGCCAGCAGCACCACGGGGGTCTCAGCTTTGTGCCCAAGGGAAGGCTCAGCAGCCAGGGCACGGCGCTGGTGGCTCCAGCTGGCCCGGACAGTCTGTTTAACCCCTGGGCTCAGTGACACAAACACCAGGGTCACCTCCATCCTGCTCCTGCCAGAACTGGGCATCTGTGTAGAACACGAGGCCGGAGCCACCCTTCTCCCACTTGAGCTCGATCTCCTCCTCGAAGAGCCGCTCCCGGAGCCGCTCCTGCTGCGTCACGTCCTCGTGCAGCGCCGCGTGCCGCTGCCACTCCTCACACGTGTCATTGTCCTGCAGGGACAGCACAGCGTGGGATGGGGCTGGGACACAGCACAGCCCACTCCTCACAGGTGTCATTGTCCTGCAGGGGACAGCACGGCGTGGGATGGGGCTGGGATACAGCACAGCCCCCTGCCCACTGCCACTCCTCGCACGTGTCATCGTCCTGCAGGGACAGCACGGCGTGGGATGGGGCTGGGACACAGCACAGCCCACTCCTCACACGTGTCATTGTCCTGCAGGGGACAGCACGGCGTGGGATGGGGCTGGGACACAGCACAGCCCGGGATGCAGCAGGGGACAGCAGCTCAGCCCCCTGCCACTCCTCACACGTGCCATTGTCCTGCAGGGGACAGCACGGCGTGGGATGGGGCTGGGACACAGCACAGCCCGGGATGCAGCAGGGGACAGCAGCTCAGCCCCCTGCCACTCCTCGCACGTGCCATTGTCCTGCAAGGACAATCTGGGATGCAGCTGGGGACAGCAGCTGAGGCGCCTCCTGCTCCCTGCCCCTGGCCACCGCCCTCCCCTGGAGCAGCTCTGCTCAGGCCCCGACACAAGGGATGAGCTCATCCCTGACTCAGAGCCCTGCCGGAGTCAGCAGGAGAAATCCCAGAGCACCCCCAGCCCAGGGGCCCCACCCAATGCCCATTTAAGGAGCAGGGGTGCTGGACCTGCAGTCAGCACCAGCAGGGAGCTCGTTCCACTGCAGCTGATGCCCCAGGAGATTGCGTGGGCTCCCAGGAAGCAGCTCCCTGGCACAGACACAGAGCTGCCTGCCCAGTCCTGGGCACTACCCAGCCAAAAGACCGGCTGCAGAGCCAGGAGCAGCCTGGGAGGAACAGCTGGAGGAGTCTGTTCAGTCTGCAGAGGGAAAGGCTGAATAAAAAGCTGGGAAAAGGAGGGAACAAAGCGTCTCTGTGCCCCACGTTGCCAGGAGAAAGGGATGGGGTGCAGCTGCAGCAGAGATTTGGCATCTGAGTTAATTCTGGCGCAGGAGAGAACGGGAATGGCTTGCCTGGGGATCTGTAATGACAGAGGTTTGGGAGAACAGGCCAGACAGGCGTCTGCCAGGGACAGGGCTGGGATGGCTCCTGCCCTGCCCAGTTCTCCAGGAGCCTTTGTCACTAAAGCCATTTTCCCCAGAGTGACTAAACCCCCAGTGCAGAAGCATCCGAGGTCAGCCCTCTGTGCAGCTCTGCACGTCATCCCAGCACACCAAGCTGGGCCCCAGCCTCTGCCACCCCATCTGCCAGGCAGCAGGCCAGGATCTGCTGGCCAGCACCAGCCTCCCCTCTGCTCCTCCTCGGACCAGAGCCTTTGGGATCAACCCCCACCCCAGCTGAGCAGTTCTGGGGGGCTCAGGGCCCCCCGTCCCTGCCCTGAGGGGCTCAGTGCACCAAGGGGTGAACAATCCTATTTTGAAGCTGGTTTTAACATGCCACTTATCCAAGTAAGAGATGAAAAATGAGCTCAGAGAGTGGGATGTGCCCTCACAGCTCCAACAGCCCAGCCTGGACAGCGCTGGAATGTTCCACTTACATCATCTGAGTTCGACTCCTCTTCCTCCTGCTCCTGCCCCTCCTCATCCTCCTGGGGCTGGGCAGGCTGAGTCAGCCCCACGGGCTCCTCTCCCTCGGTGATCTCATCCCCTGCAGCCGTGTAGACTCGTTCCTCCTCAGCCACGGTCTCGGTGCAGGGGTACTGGAAGGGCACTTTCCCATACCTGCGGGATGAGCCCGTCCTGGGAAAATCCAGCTGCAGCCTGGAGATGACGCGGGGGGGCAGCCTGCAGGCGCGGATCAGCTCCAGGAACACGCCCAGGGGGGTGCCCACGTTCCCACGGGGCATGAACGAGGGCGGGTTCAGCTCGGGCAGCCGCCTCAGCTCCGCCTCGGTGACCGCCGGGCCGGCCCCGGCTGGGCTGCTGGGAGGAGCCTCCGGGCCTGCGGGGACAAGGAGGGGACACGGGAGGGTCTGGGGGCTGCAGGGGACACGGGAGGGGACAAGGGAGGGACACGGGAGGGTGTGGGGGCTGCAGGGGACAAGGGAGGGTGTGGGGCCCGCAGGGGAGCAGGGATGGTTTGGGGGGGCCCGCAGGGGAGAAGGGATGGTTTGGGGGGCCCGCAGGAGAGCAGGGATGGTTTGGGGGGCCCGCAGGAGAGCAGGGATGGTTTGGGGGGCCCGCAGGAGAGCAGGGATGGTTTGGGGGGCCCGCAGGAGAGCAGGGATGGTTTGGGGGGCCCGTAGGAGAGCAGGGATGGTTTGGGGGGGTCCCACACTCCACCGGGGGCAGGTAAACCCAGGCGCTCACGAGTAGGAGGGGGATAAGCAGAGCCCACACGGGCTCTTCCTGCCTCGGAGCAGATTTAAAGAGTTAAGGAAGCTATACGAGGAGCTTTAACCAGCCGGTGCCCGAGGGTGCCGTTCCGGACCCCCCCGCCCGTACCTGTCCCGGCGCTCAGGCGCACCCTGCGGATGAGGCAGCGGCCGGGCAGCGCGGCGCCGCCGGGCCCGACCCAGCGCTTGCCCGAGTACATGCGGACGAAGCGGCGGGCACGGCCGGGCCGCACGGACACCAGGCAGCAGCAGGTGCGCGGCGCCGAGGCCCCGCCGCCGCCGCCCGCTGGCGGGCGCTCGGGGCGGTGCCGGTAGTGGAAGCAGAGGAAGCCGCCGGCCTCCAAGAACTGGCTGAAGTAGGCGCGGAGCTGCGCGGAGCGGAGCGCGGCCGGGATGCCGCTCACCAGGCAGTACCGGGCCGCGCCGCCATCACCGCCGGTACCGCTGGGCGCCGCCATCTTGGCCCGTCGGTGTTGGCGCGCGGTGATGACGTTAGGCGCGTAATGATGACGTTTGCGGTGATGACGTTGTGCGCAGCGGGTGGAGGGCGCCGCCTTGTGGCGGGGAAGTGCGCGGCAGGCGGGGCGTCCTGGGGTGTCCCCGGGCCGGGGGGGGTCACAGGGGTGGGGACAGGGACACTGCGGGGTCACAGCGGTTGGGGACCAAGATCCCCCATTGAGGGGGGGTTAACAGCCCCGGTGGGCAGCAGGGCTTGGCCAGACCCCCGTGGGTCTCAGACTTTGAGGGTCACAGCCCCGGGGGTCTCGGGGTCTCCGAGCTGCCCTCCTCACCCCAGGCCAGGGCTCTGGCCTTGTCCCCGTTCAGCGCCCTGTCTGCGTTGCCAGATGGGAAATCCCTTTTTATTCCATTCTATCTTTTTCATGCCTGTGTTTTTTTCTGCCCATCCCAAATTCAACACTGTTTCTAAAAAGGCACCACTGTGTTCCAAAACACCAAACATTTTGTTAAAAAAATAATTTATTACATCTTATATACAAACCACACGAATGTACATTTATAAAACACTGACACCTCACCTGTTGGAGGCAGGAGGAGCGAGTTTTCCAGGTGTGCACCTGGCTCTGTCTCCAGGGAGGTTTGGATCTCCCACTAAACCAGCTCTGCTCGCATTTAACGTTTCACACAGACAGGAAAGCCCAGAGCCCCACATGAGGTGCACTCGGTTTAGGTGCTGCTAAGTGCTCTCAATCCTGTTGTATTTCATGGAATTATGGAGGAAAGAGAGAATCTAAGGAAAAGAGGGGTGAGTCTGTCCACCCTGTAGGATTTAACACTCTGGCTTTTTCCCCAAAGAAATGTCCTGATCATTTCTAAGAGTCCAGGTACAGAAGCCAGACCCAGAGCTAATTAATTCCACAATGATCCCTCGGTCAGTGATCCCACTAAGGCATCAAGCTGAGCACAACCCTCACTGCTTGGAGCTCACAGCAAAATGAGCAGAGCAGGAAACCCTTTGCCCGCTCACACTCCCGGGGCTGGAGAGCAGCCCAGGCAGGGCAGGAGCTGCTGTGAGCCTGCTGAGCCACAGCTGCCCCTGCAGGGCTCCCACAGCCTGGGCACACGGAGATCCTGCAGGGCTCCCTCAGCCTGGGCACACGGAGATCCTGCAGGGCTTCAACAGCCTGGGCACACGGAGATCCTGCAGGGCTCCCACAGCCTGGGCACACGGAGATCCTGCAGGGCTTCAACAGCCTGGGCACACGGAGATCCTGCAGGGCTCCTCCAGCCTGGGCACACGGAGATCCTGCAGGGCTCCTCCAGCCTGGGCACACGGAGATCCTGCAGGGCTTCAACAGCCTGGGCACACGGAGATCCTGCAGGGCTCCCTCAGCCTGGGCACACGGAGATCCTGCAGGGCTCCCACAGCCTGGGCACACGGAGATCCTGCAGGGCTCCCACAGCCTGGGCACACGGAGATCCTGCAGGGCTCCCTCAGCCTGGGCACACGGAGATCCTGCAGGGCTCCCTCAGCCTGGGCACACGGAGATACCACAGGGCTTCCACAGCCCGGGCACACGGAGATCCTGTAGGGATCCTGCAGCCTGGGCACACGGAGATCCTGCAGGGCTCCCACAGCCTGGGCACACGGAGATCCTGCAGGGCTCCCTCAGCCTGGACACATAGGGCTCCTGTAGGGATCCTCCAGCCTGGGCACATGGAGATCCTGCAGGGCTCCCTCAGCCTGGGCACACGGAGATACCACAGGGCTCCCTCAGCCTGGGCACATAGGGCTCCTGTAGGGATCCTCCAGCCTGGGCACACGGAGAGCCCGCAGGGCTCCCGCAGGTCCGGAGCGTTCCTGTCCCTGCTCAGCGGGGCAGGGGCAGCCAGGGCGCCCGCGGCCAGCCCGACACCTCGAACAGCATCTCGGCCAGCAGCTCGCCCATGGCCGCGTCCCCAATGACGGGTCGGAAGAAGAGCGCCGTGACCAGGGCGGGGGGGATGGAGCCCAGCGAGGCGGCGAGCCGCAGGATGTGCGAGAAGCGCGCCTGCTGCTCGGGGTGCGGCAGCTCCTGCAGCGCCCTCTGCGCCTCCCACTGCAGGCTCTCGATGTACAGGGCAGCCCTCAGCCCCGGCACGTCTGCGAGGGACAGCACAGGGAGAGGAAGGTGAGGGATGGGAAACAGCTCCAGGTTTCTCCCATTCCCACCCTTCCCCGTTTCTCAGAGGGGATCTCTGAGGCCACGCTGAGGGGATGCACACAGCGCTGTTCCAGGGATGCCGTGTGAGGGAGGGACAGCACCTAACAGGGATAATCATGCTTTAAAAGTAAAGGAATCCAGGATTTACTGTCTGCAGGGCGGGTAAAGGTTGTGACATCCTTCCTTCCTGCTTCCCAGGGCATTTGGGAATGACCAGAGTTAGGGAAAAGGTGAGCAGCCCTCTCTGCTCTCACTCCCGCCCATCTCTGAGCATCTCCAGGCCACGAGGCCTGTGTTCATCTGGGGAGGTGGTGGGCTCCCCATCCCTGGACGTGGAACTCAGTGCTCTGGGCTGGTGGCAAGGCGGGGAGTGGCACAGGGTGACTCCATGGTCTTGGAGATCTTTTCCAGCCTTGGTGGCTCCAGGACACCATGATTCTGTGCCCAGCTGCCAGTGGGGGCCAGCAGAGCCACGAGGGCCTGGCACTCACCTGGATTGAAGAGAATGGCTCCCCTCAGGTAGGTGAACTCGCTGGGGCTCAGGTCCAGCCTCCAGAAGCTGTCGAGGCAGCCCTGCAGCCGCTGCACGGCCGCCAGCGTGGGCTGTGTCCCCTCGGGCTCCTGCCCCTTGCTCTGGCCGCTGAGCAGGATCTTCTTGAGCATGCTGGGCGCCGGCGCCTCCATCACCTCGAAGGTCACCATCTCCTGCACCAGCCCCAGCAGGAAGAGCGGCACCCAGCCGCTGTCCAGCAGGAGCAGCTGGTCCTCGCGCGGCAGCAGGCGGAAGGCAGCGACGTTCTTGACGAAGCGGATGGTTTTGAGCAGCACGTGGGAGGCGGCGCGGCAGGTGAGCTGCGGCGTGCGCAGGCAGACGGCGCGGCGCTGCCGGCACGGGCAGCGCTGCCGGGGCCGCAGCTCCTGGCTCAGCAGGGTGTACAGGATGGCGGGCTGCCTCTCCTGGCCGTGGCACCGGCACCTCTCGCAGCCTGCGTCCACGCCGGCGCTCATGGCTCCGCCAGCTCCTCGTCGAGAGAGACGCAAAATCCCTTCCAGAATATCACGGGCTGGATTGTCCCCGTCCTGCTGGCTCTGCCAGCCCCTGGCTGCTCCAGCCAGCTCTTATAAGGCCGGGTCACAGTGAACACCCCTCGGCAGCCTTGACCGCCCTGATTAAGCAGCCCTCATTAAATCCAGCCGACCAACCCCGTTGTTGCTGGGCTGATTGGCCGGGCCAGGCGCGGTCAACGGCCGTTTTTCTCAATGAATCGGCGGGGAGGGGTTGTGTGGCCTTATCAGGATTACCCAAACAGGATAAACAGAGTCATTACCCCAGGCTGTACCATGGCACCAAGGCCCCATCGGGCGGGTGTCGCTGCCAGGGTTCACAGACAAACACGGGGCGCTCGTCTGAGCCCGGCGTTCAGCGGCCCCGGCGCCCGGCCTTGGCAAGAGCAACCTGGAAGTTGTGTTATCAGCAGCTGTTTGCCTGGCCTTGCTCGGAAGCCTCTTGTTGTGGTGCAGGAAGAGGAACCCGGTGAACTGGCAGGCTGTGGGTGGGCCCAGGGGTCGTGTCTCTCAGAGGAAACACAGGGCTGGGAAAGGGAAAATGCTCCCATTTCCAGAATGAGAGAAAAGTACAGAAAAAAGGCCAAAATTCTCATATTTTCCCAGTGGAAAGGGATCCAGAGGGGCTGGTCGACAGCAGCTGAACATGAGCCAGAGTGGGCAATGGTTGTTCGCGTGGCCCCGCACTCACGCCCGGGCCCGGTTTGGGCCCCTCACTGCAAGACGGACATTGAGCTGTCCAGGAAGGGGACGGAGCTGGGAAGGGGTGGAGCCCAGGAGCGGCTGAGGGAGCAGGGGGGGCTCAGCCTGGAGAAAAGGAGGCTCAGGGGGCCCTTCAGGCTCCGGCTCCCCGGCAGGACCGGCCAGGCCCGGGCCGGGCCCTTCCCGCGTGCCGGGCACGGCGGCCCGCCCGGCCCGTCGCCATGACAACCCCGCCGCGCCTAGCGGCCCGCCCTTCCCTTGGAGATTGACAGCCCTCGCGACCAATCAGCGAAGAGGGCAGTACGAGGGCGCGCTGGGATTGGCGGGCGGGGAGGGCTCGCGCTTCCGCGGCCGCCGGTTCCGGTTCCGGTGGCGGCCCGGTGCGGGAGCGGCGGCGCGATGGGGCTGAGCGCGGAGGAGGCGGCGGAGCAGGAGGACCGCTTCGACGGAATGCTGCTTGCCATGGCCCAGCAGCACCAGGGCGGCGTGCGCGAGGTAGCGCCGCCGGCAGCGGGCGCGGGGAGGGCGGGGCAGGAGCGGAGGAGCGCGCGGGGAGCGGCCCGGCCTTCTCGGGCCCCGCCCCGGCACGTGGAGCAGGGGACGCACGTGCGCGGCTCCCGGAGCGGCGATAACGGCCCCGGGAGGGCTCCGGGTGCGCGGCAGTGCCTGTGATGGGGCAAAGCACCACAGGGCAGCGTCGAGCTCCCCCGTTCACCCGCCCAGCACAACGCCGCGAGGCCCGGCCGTGAGCGCGGGACCCCCCGAGCTCGGGATCTGCTCACCCTCCCCGGTCCCACCGGCTGGGGGCTCCGGGATCCAGGCACTGACCTGCAGCAGGGCTGGAGGGTGTGGGAACATCCCAGCCACATCCCACTCCGGAATAATTTGTAAAATATTATAATTATTACAGGGGCTCCCCTCATGGGACAAAACCTCAGAGTGAAACCCACACGGGACAGGATTCCTAGGAAATAAACATCAGCCAAGCTCAAGGGCAGTTTGGGTTTCCAATGGGGAATTGGAGGTGCTGGTTCATACATCAGTGCATTTTTACCCTGGCAGCTGTAAAAACAAGGAGTTTGCATGCTTTTAGGTGTGCAAAGAAGCTATGTCTGTGTGCGTGTATATATATATATATACATATATATATATATATATATATATATATATATATATATATATATGGGATATAGGTATGTATACATGCATAAATCCATTCCTGCCTGGGCTCACAGCCTGGGGTGTTCGATCAGGAGCTGGAAATAAACTGCTGCCTTCAAGCAAAGCACCCCAAGCCCTCTGTGCTGGGAATCCAGGCTGGATCTGCCCAGCTGAGTGTTCTGCAGGCAGTGCTCACAGGGCTGATTGCAGGGCACTGCTGGCACAGCCACAGATAGGGAGGACAAAGGATAAAGGCTGCCCCAGGGACACGAGGTGGCTTTCAGTGACCTGGGCTCACTGCTCCCTCTCTCTCCACCCTGTTCCCCAGCTCGTGAACACCTTCTTCAGCTTCCTGAGGAGGAAGACAGATTTCTTCACCGGGGGAGAGGACGGAGTAGCAGAGAAGGTAAAAAATAAACCTCCAGGCCTTTAGCTCTTCTCCCTTCCATCCCACTGGTGTGTGTGCCATGCCAGGGCTCCCCTGCTGGAACAGCTCCCAGCATCTGTGTGCACATGGGCACCAGCAGCTCCCGAGGGAAGGACACCCAGAGCTGCCCCTGTCAGGTGAGGAGCACCCAGTTCCCTGCAGGGATGGTCCCTCAGTGCAGGTTTCTTGCCAGGCTCTGGCCAAAGGCTAGTTTGGAAAGCAAACCTGCCAGACACACTGACTTAGCAGTGACACAGCAGTGATAACCCCCGTTACCTTGTTTGCTCAGCCCAGGAAAAACACAAAGTCCACGGCCCTGCACATGCAGCTGCCCCTTGGCTGGGCTGGGGAGCCTGGACAGAGCATCCCCTCTCCTGCAGGGAGCCCTTGCTGGAACTGGAGGGCTTTAAGGTCCTTTCAACCCAAAACAGCTTGTGATTCTCTGAAAGAAAGAAAGAAAGGTGAACCCTGCTGTCATTTTTTTGGAATAGAGAGCAGATCTCCCCCGTTCCTGGAGGCTGTGTGATCCCACCTGAGTGGCAACTCGGAGGTGCCTGGCTCCTGTCCTTGGCAGTTCTGTGCCTTGGGTGGTGGCACCTGTCACAACGCTTCATGGCCTCCTGGAAACGTGCTCTGGCACCAGAGGAACACAACAAATGGGGAAGGAGCTGCTTCCCCAGCCCTGCTGAGCCCTTGGCATGACAGAGAAAGGAGAGGGTGGGAAGGGCACTGCATGTTTGGGGGCTGTTTCAGCAGGCTCGTGGTGTGGGCTGTGGCAGGGACAAGCTCAGGCACTGAAGGTGCCTTCCTCACCCAGGCTGGGACATCCTGGGGGATGCACATCTTGCATTCTGTACTCCAGGAGACACTGGGCTGAGCTGTGTGAACAATCCTTGCTCCTAAAGCCAAGCAGAAATACTGAGTGCTTGCTTACAAACGAGTTTGCTCGGAAAAGGTTCTGGATTTCCCCCCCACCCCAAAGCTCCCGGGATAGATACATTATATATATATATAAATAACTGTTCCTGCTGTGATTCCTGTCTGAGGATCTGTCCCTGTTGTTTTCTGGGGCAGACCTCAGCTCACCTACGTGCTGCTGTGCACAGCAGCCCTGGCCTTATCGGGCCTGGGGCAGTTCCCTGGCTCCCTGCCTGTGTACTCAGCTTTCCCCTGAGCACGCGGCCCTTGCCAGCCCAGACCTTGGGATTTTGCCTCCCAGAGTCACAACAACCTTCAGAGAGCTGGGAGCAGGGCTGAAACAAAGGGTTTGTGGAGGAGTGTAAAAACAAGTGCTTCAAGCATTTCTCCTCTAGAGCGTGGCACTGAGGCTCCCTCTGGAGAAAAGCCCACAGAAAGGTCAGAAGTAGGTAAAAAAGTTGGATCTGGTATGTTCAGCTGTCCTGGAGGTATGGAGTAGCTTCAGGTGGCTGGCTTGGGCATCAGCTCGTCCTGCTGGAATTGCACAAAGGACAAAATTAGTGGAGGATTTTAATTTCACTGTTATCTCCTGGAAACATACTCCTTGCATAACAGGAAGGACTACATTTAAATATTTCAAATTTTCCCTTTTTCCTCCCTTTTCACTTCCCTCCTCTGCTTTTTAAATTGAAAAATCTCTAGATTTCCAATCCAAAAAAACTGAGCAAAGATGAAGGGAAGATTCCCAACATCTGTGTGACTCAGCAGATGTTCTTGTGCTCCCTGAGTGGGCTTAGTCTAGGTGTGCAGTGGGTGGTGTTTGACCCCGTGTGGTGGTTCAGGTGTGAGGTGGGTGCTGTTTGACCCTGTGTGGTGGTTCAGGTGTGAGGTGGGTGCTGTTTGACCCTGTGTGGTGGTTCAGGTGTGAGGTGGGTGGTGTTTAACCCCGTGTGGTGGTTCAGGTGTGCAGTGGGTGGCTGTGTGGTGGTTCAGGTGTGCAGTGGGTGGTGTTTAACCCCGTGTGGTGGTTCAGGTGTGCAGTGGGTGGCTGTGTGGTGGTTCAGGTGTGCAGTGGGTGCTGTTTGACCCCGTGTGGTGGTTCAGGTGTGCAGTGGGTGGCTGTGTGGTGGTTCAGGTGTGCAGTGGGTGGTGTTTAACCCCGTGTGGTGGTTCAGGTGTGCAGTGGGTGGCTGTGTGGTGGTTCAGGTGTGCAGTGGGTGGTGTTTGACCCTGTGTGGTGGTTCAGGTGTGCAGTGGGTGCTGTTTGACCCCGTGTGGTGGTTCAGGTGTGAGGTGGGTGCTGTTTGACCCTGTGTGGTGGTTCAGGTGTGCAGTGGGTGGTGTTTGACCCTGTGTGGTGGTTCAGGTGTGCAGTGGGTGGCTGTGTGGTGGTTCAGGTGTGCGGTGGGTGCTGTTTGACCCTGTGTTGTGGTTCAGGTGTGCAGTGGGTGGTGTTTGACCCTGTGTGGTGGTTCAGGTGTGCAGTGGGTGGCTGTGTGGTGGTTCAGGTGTGAGGTGGGTGGTGTTTAACCCCGTGTGGTGGTTCAGGTGTGCGGTGGGTGCTGTTTGACCCCGTGTGGTGGTTCAGGTGTGCGGTGGGTGCTGTTTGACCCCCTGTGCCCCTGTCCCCAGCTGATCACAGAGGCCTTCAGCCACCACAACAAGCTGGCTCAGAAGGAGCGCCGGGAGAAGAAGGCGCGGCAGGAGGCCGAGCGGCGCGAGAAGGCCGAGCGCGCTGCACGCCTGGCCAGCCAGCGCCAGGACAGGGACAGGGACAGGGACAGGGGCTGCCCGCAGCCCGGCGAGCCGCGCATCAAGGAGCTCACCGACGAGGAGGCAGAGAGGCTGCAGCTCGAGATCAACCAGGTGAGAGCCCGGCAGGTACCTGCAGGTGCAGCTTTGTGCTCCCCGTGCCTGCGGGGGTTCGAGCGGCGCAGGCTTGCTCTTTGTCCAAGACCTTCCCCTTGGCAGTACCTCTTTCCTAACCTTACCCTAACCTTTCTGAGGGCTGAAAATTGCCTGTTTTCAAAGTGGGTGCTCTTCAGCTGGAGCTGAAAGGCTGAGGCCATCTAGTGCCAGCTCAGGAGGTGACACAAAGTGCCAGCTCTTGGCTGAGCGTGTTCTCTTTTCAAACAGAAGAAAGAGGCACAAGGGCAGGGTAACAGTGTGCCTGTGAAACCCTCGGAGGAGGAAGGTGAATCTTCAGATTCCAACAAACAGGTAAAACTTGTCTGGAGATACTTCAGATGCATAAAATGGTTTGGGTTGGAAGGGTTGAAAGCTCGTCCTGTTCCACCCTCTGCCATGACACCTTCCACTACATCAGGTTGCTCCCAGCCCTGTCCAAAATAGACACTTTGAAAATACACATTAGAAAATTTGGCTTTAAAAAGGCACAGTTAATTCCTAAATGTGCCAGCACAGAGGGCTTTTGGGTTTTTTTCTTGTAGTCGTATTTTACCAGATGCAGCTGTTAATTATGGAGCTAAATTTAGGTGGATATAAAATGCAAACAACTGACCTGCAGTCCTTATAAAACTGAAGAGCTGTTGCTGCAATGGAAACTGGAAAAGCTTCTTTCTTTATCTTGGATTGCTTAGGGAACAGATGATGAAGAGGAAGATGAGAAGGATAAAGGAAAACTTAAGCCCAACTCTGGCAATGGAGCTGACCTTCCAAATTATAGATGGACACAGACTCTTTCAGAATTGGATGTAAGTAGTGCTTTGTGACCAGATCTGAGGAATCTGAGATGGGGAATAAGAGCAGGTGCTGGTAAGAGGTGAAGCCAATTCCCTGTGTCTCAGTTGCCTCTGGAAGTTTGTTGGAAACAGCAATGTTTCAATAGCTGGCAGAGAGCTTGGTAACTCAGTAGAATTCCCAGGAGCTGTAGTTTTCCAAATTTTGGTCTTGTTTTAACCAGGCATCAAAATCTGCTTCCCTTTTTATGGTCCCTTCCTTTCGCCTCCTGCTCGCTCAGTACCTCAAGGGAAAGAGTCCCTGCTCTGTCAGGCTCTACTGAAACCAAGGCAGGAAGGCTTGGAACAGCAGCATGGGAGGGTGAGGAGGATTTTCCTTCCCAGCTGGTCAGATCTGCTCCTTTTTTTGCAGCTGGCTGTGCCCTTCAAGGTGAGCTTCAGGCTGAAGGGCAAGGACGTGGTGGTCGATATCCAGAGACGCCGCCTCAAGGTCGGCCTCAAGGGCCACCCTCCTGTCCTTGATGGGGAGCTCTTCAATGAGGTCAAGGTGGAGGAGAGCTCCTGGCTCATTGAGGATGGCAAAACAGTCACCGTGCACCTGGAGAAGGTACAGCAGGAGGGGCTGGGCAGGGGTCAGGCTTGGCTGCCTCTTCTGGGCCCTCAGCTGAAACGGGGCTGCCGTGGTTGTCCTGGGCACACTGTCAGTGGGGTTTTTAAGTTCCTCATCTTCAGCCTGATTTTATGCTATTCCAGGATACCCAGTGTAATTCTCAGCAGTTCAGGAAGAGCTGGAAGGAAATCAGTCATTTTAATGTTGTCCTTTAGTGTGTTTTGACATCTGTTAGTGACAGGAAAATCCAGGGGCAGACCTCCTTGTGTCCCTGCTTGTGTCCCCTCTGGGCCTCTCCAGGTGGTTTGTTGTAATCTCATTTATGTCATGCCAAATGGGACATCTTACATTCTCTCAGATCTTCCAGCTGTGAAAATTAAGGCAGCCTAAAGTATTTTGAAACAAAAATACCCTTTATTTATGTTCAGATTTTACTGATATTTAGAAAACTGTCAAATAAAGTTTGATTCCCTTTTTTTTTTTCCTGTGACTGAGACTTAAAAACCCTAGAACAAGTCCAAGAAAGATAAACTGGTTTTGCTTCTTCATCCTCTAGATCAACAAAATGGAATGGTGGAACAAACTGGTCTCCACAGACCCAGAAATCAACACCAAGAAAATCAATCCAGAGAACTCAAAGGTAAGAGTTGTTCTGTTTTATGGGACAGAGCCTGCTCAGGAATTCCCTCAGCTGAGCCCAGAGTTGTTCCAATGTGGGTCTTGGTTTCAGTTGTCAGACCTGGACAGCGAAACTCGCAGCATGGTGGAGAAGATGATGTATGACCAACGACAGAAGTCCATGGGCCTGCCCACCTCTGATGAGCAGAAGAAGCAGGATATTTTGAAAAAGTGGGTGCAGCTCATTCCTTTGCTTGGCTTTTCCTTCCTCTCCAGCACAAATAAGGAGCAGCAGCTTGGCCTTCTGGCCTAGCCATGCTCACCTCGGCATTGTTGGCCAGCCACCAGTGTCTGTAAAAGCCTGTGGGGGTAGAAAGCCTAGTGAGGAAATCTGGGAATAGCCTAGCTCTGGAACCCTCTGAATCTGCTGATTTCAAGTCCAGAAGGCAGGTTTAGAACTGGAGATGCCATCTCTGCTGAACTTTAACATGGTCTTGATTGGTGTCTAATCTTCCTCAGTAGCCAGCTAAGCACCCCTCCCTCTTGCCTCCAGACAGTTGTCCCCAAGCCACTTTATGGCTTTATTGCCCTGTTTGGCAAAAATGCACTGTGGCAGGGAGATGATTCCTGGAGCTCCCAAGGCCATCTGGGAAGGTGTGGAGGCAGTTCTGGGTCACACAGCTTCTTCAGCAAGTGCAGCCCCACACCTTATCTCTGGGTGAAGGATTGCTGTGGCTGACCTGACTCCTTGCCTCCCTTGGCTTCATCTCTCGTGCCAGGAGCTTCTCCGTGAAGCTGAGTGGGATGTGAGCAGAGCAGAGACCAGGCTGCCCTGGTGTCAGTGGGATGGGAGCCACCCTCTGCTCCTGGGAGGGCACTTGCAGGACACCTTGCTGGCAGGGCCTCTTGTTTGGTGCTCTGGAAGCTGGCAGAGGATGGAGAGGAAGTTTAGACTTTGTCCAGGGCAAAGGCGACTCAGTGACACCCATGTGGGTGCTGATGTCTGCCAGTGGAGCTGTCCTGGCTGCCAAACAAGGACATGATCCTCACAGCACAGATGGCCCTGGAAGTGGAAACACTGTGGGGTTGTTCCAGGGGAAACCCTGAGATGGGAGCACAGAGGAGACCAAGCTGCCCTGACCTGCAGGGTGTGTGTGAGGCCTCTGCAGGGCTGTGATGTGTTGTGCCCCTTGGGGAGCAGAGCAGAGCAGCCTCTGTATGCACTGGGCACTCCTGGGCACAGAGCACTGCCCTCAGAACTTCCTGATGTGGCAGCCTGAGTCCAGACAGCCCCTGGAAGGTGTCCCTGTCCATGGCAGGGGGTTGGAACAAGATGATCTTCAAAGTCTTCCATCCCACAGCATTCTGTGATTGCCTCTGCTGGGACTGCAGTACATTTGAAATCAGATTTCACCTGGTGTGAAACCAGATACCTCTGGTGATGTCCTCCCTGAGATTCTACTGTCAGAGCACTGGGGATATTCCCAGTAAAGGTGTCAGGCTGCAGCCTCAGCCCTGATCTGCCTTCACCATCTCCCCCGTGCCCCACAGCCCGTGTGGTGGCTGCTACGTGTGCAGCCCAGAGGCAGCAGTGAGGGTGTGTGTGATAATTAACAGCTCCCGTGTGCCTGGGCTTGCTGACCTGGCAGGAATGCTGCTCCCACTGACCCGAGGAAAAGGTGTTTGTAGGAAAAGTCCAGGGAATGCATCCCAAGGAGCTCAGCAGAACCCTCCCCTGCTGTGGAGGGCGTGGGGTTGCAGCAAAACTCCAGAGTGCTGGAAGCAGGAGCCCTTCCCTCCCCAAACAGAGCTGTTGGGCTCCTGCTGACTCACCCAAACTCTTGTCTTTGTTTTCCTTGCAGGTTCATGGAACAGCATCCAGAAATGGACTTCTCAAAGGCTAAATTCAACTGAGCTCTCCCCCTTCCCCCCCTCTTCCAGTCAGCCCCTTGAATGGGGCAGGAAATGTATGGTTGGATATTCCTCACCTTGGGCAAGTTAAACTTCAGCATCCCCCAGCCGAGCTTGCAGTGGAGGCCCCTGCTCAGCCCCCCTCAGTGTCCTGGGAGCAGAGCAGGGCCCCAGAGCAGCTCCAGACAGAGCCATCTGCCACAATTCCCAAAGGGCCGTGGGGAGAGGAGGAGGGCTTAGAGCAAAAAGGGTGTTAGGGCTGAGAGAGCCAGACCTGAGAGGTTTTGGGATAAATCCTTGAGGTATTGCTTCACTTCCCTGGGCTGCTCTGAGCTGCTTGTCTGCTCTTTGCCACTGGCACAGGTACTCCTGAGTTCTACTCCCTCCTGCTCTCCTGTGAAAACAAGGGTCAGTTTATTTTGTAAAATAAATCTTTTTCTGCCTTCTTGGGAAGGGAGAACAGCGGTTGAAAAGCACAGCTATTGCACTGGAGACAGACCCTGCTTCTCCTTGCTGCTGCTCCTGTTTGTGCCACAAGTGGGACAGCTGGAGCACTCCAGGGCTCCCAGCACAGATGGAGGGGTCAGCCTGCTGTCCTGGAGCAAGGAGAGGCTGGGGAGTCTGTGGCTGTGGGTGGGAGAGCACGTGGGGGGCGTTGGGGATGCTGTTGTTGCTGGGAGTGTCTCCTGCCTCTTCCCCAAGAGCCTCTCTGCCCCTCCCCGCGCTGTGCGAGCTGCATGTTGTGTCTTTGTTGAAACTGCAGTGCAACATAAAGGAAAACAAGTGGAGCATCTCAGGCAGAGCGTGTGGTTTCTCTGGCAGAAGGGATCAGGGAGGGGTGCCAGGGGTGCTGTGCCCGTGCTCTCTGCAGCTGCCTGGGAACACCTCTGGTGCTCCCAGCTCTGCCCTGCTGGTCTCTCCCTCCCTCGGGAGGTGGCAGTGGGAGCTGTGCTTTGCTCAGGAGTGCTGCTGAGCCCCACTCCCAGCTCAAACCCCAGGGTGGCTGCAGGCTCTGCTCTTCACAGAGCAGCATGTGACCACACCAGGAAGCCACCCTTGCCCCAGGTCTCCCTAATGCCCAGCTAACAAGGAGAGTGTCAGTAAATCCTGGGCTCTATCCCAGATCCCTGCTGCTGTGGCTCTTCCCTCTGCCTCCCCCAAACATTTCCACTCCCTCCCCGAGGGATGGGCACAAAGGGCTGCAAATCCTGTCTGGGCAAAGTCCGGCCTGGCACAGCACCTGGCCTGGTGGGGTTGTTTTCTGAGCAGCAGAGCACTGTTTGCATGGAGTCCCTCAGCTTTACAGACTCTTGGGGTTAAAAAGCAGCCCCCACCCAGCAGAGCAGTGACCTGGAGGGTGGGCAAGGACCCAGACTGGGGCAGCTGGGTCTGGGCTGGATCTTCCTGCCTGTCTTACAGATCACCTACACCCATCTGCCTTCACCCTACACTCACCTGCCTGTCTGTACTTTGGCCTTGACAAAAGAGCAGCCTCTGTTTTCATAAAAAAGCTGAACTCTGCTGAACTCTGCTGAACTCTGCTCTGGATTTGAAGGTTTTAGCCCCAGAATGAGCTACTTGCCTGGTTTGTGGGACAGGTGAGCTGGCAGGGCTGAGCTGCTCTGGGGTGTGATGAGCTTCTCCCTGTTCTCAGCTCTGTGGGTGAACCCCAGGGAGGCTGGGGGAGAGTTTCTGGGAGGAAGGAGGGTCAGTGGGAGAATGGGGCCAGCCCTGGTGCCCTGACCCCTGGGGGAGGTGAACGCCCGGGCCGTGTTTGTGAACGTGGCTGATCCCAGAGCTGCCCCTGGACTTCGCCCCCTCGGCAGCGGAACAGAAGGTGTTTCAGTGCTGGCCTTGTCCTCTGCAAACAGCCCCGGCCACCACTGTCCCAGCCAGAGGGAGCTGGGAGCACCTTTTGCTTCCCAAGGCAGCTTCCCCTGGGATAAACCTGCTGGGTCCCAGCAGCTGCTCGAGGCTTGAGGAAGGCAAAGCCAACTCAGCCTGAGTCCCTGGTGACCTCAGAGCGTGGCCTTGTCCTGTGCCCACGGCAGGGAAATGCTGGGCAGCACCAGGACCCACACGGTGCACACACCTTGAGTGGTGCCCGAGCCCCAGCAGGGCGGGAAGGGCAGGGCTGGACAGGGCCAGGGACAGGTCACCAAGGTCCCTCTGGCCCCCCATACCTGTGCCAGGTCACCAAGGTCTCTCTGGCCCCCCCATACCTGTGCCAGGTCACCAAGGTCCCTCTGGGCCCCCATACCTGTGCCAGGTCACCCAGGTCCCTCTGGCCCCCCCATACCTGTGCCAGGTCACCAAGGTCTCTCTGGCCCCCCATACCTGTGCCAGGTCACCAAGGTCCCTCTGGCCCCCCCATACCTGTGCCAGGTCACCAAGGTCTCTCTGGCCCCCCATACCTGTGCCAGGTCACCAAGGTCCCTCTGGCCCCCCCATACCTGTGCCAGGTCACCAAGGTCCCTCTGGCCCCCCATACCTGTGCCAGGTCACCAAGGTCCCTCTGGCCCCCCCCATACCTGTGCCAGGTCACCAAGGTCCCTCTGGCCCCCCATACCTGTGCCAGGTCACCCAGGTCCCTCTGGCCCCCCATACCTGTGCCAGGTCACCCAGGTCCCTCTGGCCCCCCATACCTGTGCCAGGTCACCAAGGTCCCTCTGGCCCCCCATACCTGTGCCAGGTCACCAAGGTCCCTCTGGCCCCCCCATACCTGTGCCAGGTCACCAAGGTCCCTCTGGCCCCCCCCATACCTGTGCCAGGTCACCAAGGTCCCTCTGGCCCCCCCCATACCTGTGCCAGGTCACCAAGGTCCCTCTGGCCCCCCATACCTGTGCCAGGTCACCAAGGTCCCTCTGGCTCCCCATACCTGTGCCAGGTCACCAAGGTCCCTCTGGCCCCCCATACCTGTGCCAGGTCACCAAGGTCCCTCTGGCCCCCCCATACCTGTGCCAGGTCACCAAGGTCCCTCTGGCCCCCCATACCTGTGCCAGGTCATCAAGGTCCCTCTGGCCCCCCATACCTGTGCCAGGTCACCCAGGTCCCTCTGGGCCCCCATACCTGTGCCAGGTCACCAAGGTCTCTCTGGCCCCCCATACCTGTGCCAGGTCACCAAGGTCCCTCTGGCCTCCCATACCTGTGCCAGGTCACCAAGGTCCCTCTGGCTCCCCATACCTGTGCCAGGTCACCAAGGTCCCTCTGGCCCCCCATACCTGTGCCAGGTCACCTGGAGGAGCCGTTCTGGTGCTGCCCCCAGGTGGAGGGCAGAGCCCTCGGCTCCTCACCTGCCCAGGGCTCCTCCTCACCTGTGAAAGCAAGGCCTTTGCAGGCACAACAGGCTCTGCACAGAGCTTTCTACAGGGTAAAGTTTTCCCCAGTCATTTGGGTTTTTTCTTTAACAGCAGCTCCTGGCTGAGCTTTTATTAATGAATATTGCAGCTCAGAGCATTTGGGAAATATCCCAGACTCCAGGACTGCTTTGGGAAGAGCAATGGAACAGCAAAACCCCGAGGAAGGGGACAGGAACAGCGAGTATTGGACGTTCCTGTGTCGTTTTAGGAGGAGCCTCAGCTGCTCTGTCACTGCAAGGGCCAGGCTGTGAGGAATTAGGGTCCATCCATCTGCTTCCTAATGTCTAAGCCACACTGAAATAAATCATTCAGCAGCTCAGGGTGTGGGTGTGCAGAGGAATTTCTTCAACACTCCTGCAGCCATTCCCTGCAGAGCTCCTGAGCTGCCCTCCCTGATCCCAGGGGACCGTGGGCAGGGGCACAGCTGGGGCTGGGCAGGACAGGGACCCCTCTGAGGCACAGCACACCAAGGACCCACAAAGTGGGAGTGTCTGGAGACTCCTGGCAAAACCAAGCCAAATAAAACCAAACAATGTCTTCAGGAAAAGCCAGGTGCTGAGTCAGGTTCCCAGAAGGAAGTACCTGTGTGAGAGAACACCTCCACAGGTGTGTGGCCAGGTAAAGGCTCTTGTGTTTGTGAGGTCTCCACTTGGGCAACCCAGCCAGCTCACTCAGCAGAAGACTCAATGCATGCTCAGAGCAAAAACCACTCCAGCAAGAGCCAAGACAGCTCCATCCACAGCAAACACCTTCCTGCAGACAAAACCCCACGGACTCATCCCAGGTGGGGATGTGAGCCAGGACACCCAGGCCCAGGCAGCAAACTGGAAGCTGCTGAACAAACTGGGCTGACAGGCCCCACCCAGCTGGTCCGAGGGCTCCAGACACAAAAACATCCCCAGAGACCCTTCCCAGCCCAGAGAAGGCAGCATTTACCTGTTCCTGGCTCTGAAATCCTCCCAGGAAACACATCCTGGTCCTGTGCACCAGCAGGAAACCCCCAGGGCTCCTGCCCAGCCCCTGCCCCAGGAGGGCGAGGGAAGGTCAGCGGCCAGGAACGGGGCCCTGCAGGTGATCCTGGGGTTTGTCCTGAAACTGGCAAGTGCAGAACTGGTCCTTCAAGTCCCAGGGTCCGAGGCTGGGCCACCCTCCATCCTGAGCTGACCCCGTGGAGCAAACCCCACATCTGCTGCCACGAGCTGGTGACATCACAGGGACAACCTGGGAATTCTCCCCCCAGGCTCAGCTTTTCCAGAGCTCATTTCCAGCATCACACCCAGGGAAGGTCCAGGTTTCCCTGCAGGACAACAAACACTTCCCCAAGGCTTCTTCATTTGCATCCAGACACCAGCCTGGCACTCAGGATCCCCCTGGAGCTACCGGATGGATGAAAATGTCCTTGTCCATCTGGGACTGCAGGAATCAGCCACCCCCTGTGAACCCCCACCCCAGGACCCCCAGGCTGATGAGAGCAGGAATGTAAAAGTCACAGCACAGTAAAGAGCACAACTTTTACTTTATAAAAAAGACCAAACCAGAACATTTAAGACCAATGAGTGCAAAAGAAACCCATAAGACACCAGCTTCAGGGACCATCGAGTTGACAGTCTTCCTCTTGGTGAGTTTTTGGGGGGGCTTGGGGTTTTTTGGCTAGCTGAATCCCCACACGCTCACTCTTCATACCCAGACTAGCCACTAAAAACGTGCATCTGCTCTGAAGCAGGGGCTGCAAGCCCAGCTCACCCCTCGTCTCCAGCTCAGCCCACAGAGCTGTGTCAGTGTGACCCAGGTGAACCCCAGCACACGGCTTTGAGGAAACTTGTCCAAACAACAATGTACAAACCCAGGAGAAGCAGAGACCAAGCAGGTCCCTCAGGATGGGCAGCATGTGGAAGGAGGTGACCTCACACAGCCCCCCTGGGAGTCCCAGCCTGGCCTTGCTTCAAGTCTTTTCCTTATATAAACTCAATTTCTCATCAACCAACAGCTCTAAACACAAAGCAGGGAGGGGAAGCCAAATCCAAGGCTCTGTCCCTTCCCTTCATCTTTGAAATATCTCTGTCAGTGTCTCCAGGTGTGGTCTGAGTAATGCCCCTGATTCCTGGAAGCACACTCTGCAAACAGCCAGAGGTTTACAGAAACAGGCTCTAACAGGGACTGCAACTGTCCATTTCCAAGGGTTTTGGCCTTTTAAAGAAGCCTGAGAGCTCGTGAGAGGAATTAAATCCTTCCTCCCTGCCCAAACCTCTGAAGAGCAATCACAAGCTGTAAAATAAAGGCACATTTCAAGACAATTAAGGCACATTTCAGTTCAACTGAGGCACATTCCAGTCCATCTAAGGCACAAAACCATGGTCCACACAGAAGCCCAGGGCCTATTTGGGCTTCCCTCTCCTCAAAATCCAGTGGGTGTGTTTATCCTGTGGCTGGTGAATTAAATGAAGCATTTTCTGTTCATGTCCAAGGGCACCCAAAGCTCCAAAGAAGTCCCATGGCTTGATGTGTTTACTTTGTGATAAACAACCACGTGGCAACACCACAGATGCAGCTTCCTCCTGCTGCAGCCCCCAGGTCAGCTGGCACTGAGCCCTCAGGATGAGCCCAGCAGTGCCCATCTCTGGCTCCCAGTGCCTGCAAAGGGAAGGACAAGGTGCTGAGTGCCCAGAGGGAAAGGCAGGGGCCAGCAGTGCCTCACAAACCCTCTGCTGACACTCTCAGGAGCCTTTCCTTGGAGGCAAACCAAGGGATTTGAAGGGATTTTTTAGCAGAACAGTCAAACAGCCCAGTTCTGAAGCACACAAAGTCAGGAGTGAATTGAGTGCTCCCCTCACCTGCCACAATCCTGCTCCAGGCTCTCCCAGGGGAAAGGTGGAAAGAGGAGTGAGGAGAGCTGCAGGCAGGCAGGCAGGCAGCGTGTGCTGGACTCCAGCAGAGCTGCTCCCCCTCATCTGCTCATGCAGGGGCAGCCCAGCAGCCACCCCAGCCCCCAGCACTGCCTCTGAATCAGGAGGTGAGCCAAGAGGCCACAAATTAAATGAACTCCATGGAGCTGAACCTTCTCCTCAGGCAGCAGGAGGTGACACCAAGGCTCAGCAGGCAAAGGCAGATCTGCCTACTGCAAACACCATGGGGAGAAGACTTTGGGTTGGTGGGACCAACACAGGCACTTAAAATAGAGATTTGGGTCCCTGCAGAGCAGGACCTCAGCCTGCACCTCAACATCAGCACCAGCAAGAGACACCACAGCTACTCCCTACCCAAGTTCTCTCAGGCAATGGCAGGAAGCAGAGCTGCACAACAGGTCCTCAAAGCAGGGACAGGCCTGAGCCACTGAGGCTGCTGGAGCTAAATGTGATTATGGAAATCATGGAGGCACAAGTTCTCTGCTACTTCCTTGTCCATCTTCTCCTCCCTGGGCACACATTCCACCTCCCAAGTTCATTAGCTCCACAGTTTGCTTCCTTGATTGTCCATAAAAACCAAAATATCCAGTGAAGTTCGGACAGCAGGAAGAATCTGGCTTCAATAAGGATCAGGGAAGACTGGGAAAAAAGAAAATTAAACTTGGCACAACACACTCCACATGGAAGGAGGAGGATTGTGACTGCAGCAAAGGCCTGGAAGGCCTCCCTGCTGCCCGGGTCCTTTAGCAGTACACCTGGAGCAGAGGTGCCCCGGACGAGTCAGTCTCTGTGTCCTGGAAAGAGGAATCTCTGCTGGTTGGAGAGCCTTGGGAGGAAAGAGAAGAGATGGTGCCATTAGCCCAGGGTAACACAGCAGCCTGGCACTGGGGAAGCAGCTGCCACAAAAGGCTTTGTGTACCGTGAGGGAGGAGAAAGCCACACAAAGCCATGGCAGGGAACAGCCCTGCCTGCATTGCAGCCATCTCCCAGGACAGAGCTGCTGTGCAGGAGGAAACTTGTCTCGTAGCCCTGGGCTGCTCTCTGGGAGGATAGAGCTCGGGGCAGCCCGCCACTCCTGCCTGCCTCCCTTTTGCACAGTTCCTTTTGTTCCCAGTCTCACCCAGCTGTGACCTCTGGCAGTCACACCCCAAATACAGCCCCAAACTTTGTCAGGACACAGAGAGACTGAAAGCTCTCAGGTCAGGTCCTGTACAAGGACAGGGAACTTGGATTTCACCCTTTTCAGAAAGATCCACCAGCCCAGGGAGTGTCTGAGCTCCATCTCTCCCAAAGCCCAGGAGAAGTGAGGGGAGCCTGAGGAGCAGGGTCAGCTCAGGCTGTGTGGAGGGTGAGGACAGGGACGGGGGCTCAGGCTGTCCTGTGCAGCCAGGCCCAGGCAGGGCCTCACCTGCGCTGCTGTGCCGCCTCATGTTCCTGGCCATCACGTCCGCCGGGGTCTCCTCCGAGATCTGCACGGCCAGCTCTGCAAGGAGACCAAGAGGGCTGAGACAGGGAAGGAGGATGCAAAGCATGACTCAGCACCCAGGATCCCTGTCAGGGAACACCCTCAGGGAACAGGAAGGCACAGTCTGATTCTTCCCATTGCTCCTGCCATCATCCGGATAGTCTGAGCTGTGTCCTTAAATCCCAGGAGCAGCCTCTCTGCTAATCTGGGAAGCACAACACCCACACGGTTTCCTCCGGTACTTCTGGATATCTCCTTGCTCCCACACTCAGCTTTTCAAGGTTTTTCCACAACAAACTGTTATACCCTGCTCTGGAGCTCAGACACTTGAGGCTGCTCCCACAAGGAGGAAGAAGCAGAAGCACTGGTGCTGCGGAACAGCCCTTCCCTCCTCTTTGCAGGGATATTCACTGTGTGGAGGAGCTCTGGGCTCTGAGCACACACTGCCACCAGAGTCTAAGGGTGGCATTAGCCAGGCAGCACATGGGAGAGAGCCAGCTGAGTAACTGGACATCCTCGGGCACGAGCAGCTCGTCTGGTCCTACCAGTTCAGTTTGACTCACCGTTTCTCTGCCTCCTTTAGATGAGCACAGCAGGAGCAGCAGCACAGCACAAACCCATCTATTGCTCAGCACAAACCTCATGGGCAAGGAAAGACAGGCTCAAGAAAGCCACAGCACAGGGAGGAGGGTGAGAAGCAGAGCTCTGCACTCACACCCCCCAGCAGAGCAAGCCCACTGGGGACAGAGCAGCCTCCAGCCCCGCTGCAGTGCCACACCTCGGTGGCTGTGCTGGCACAGCCCTCCTGCAGCCCCCCGGGACCCCCGGGACCCCCCGTACCGTCCTGGCTGGTGACCATGGACTCCAGCATCGTCTCGTTGCCGCTGTCGGGCGCGGTGGCCCGGCCGGACGTGTCCCCGTGGCCCTGGCTGGCCGGGCTGCAGACGTGGGGCCGCACGCGGCTCTTGCGGGTGCTGATGCGGATGATGCCCCGCACCAGGCGGCACTCGGCGTCCTGCTCGTCCAGGTTGTAGTCCTGAGTGATGCTGTTGATGAGGTCCGAGATCTTGTTGGTCTTCTCCAGGAAGACGGTGTCCGAGGTGCACTTGGCCAGCTCGTCGATCTGGTGGACGCTGAACAGCTCCGTGAGCTTCTTGAAGATCAGGACGTCGATCTGCCTGCTGGACATGGAGCCGTTCAGCTCGCTGATGTCCACGTCAGACTCGTGGAAGGAATAATATTCCTCCGAGCTCCGGTGGCTGCTGGGGAGCGCCGGCTTTTCTATGCTGTTCCTGAAGGGCTTCTCCAGCAGCTCCTTGCAGCAGGAGTCAGATTCCACGTGGTGGTTGGTGTTCCTGTTTGGATAGACAGGGATGCCCTTCAGCTTCACGTCTGGGTAACTGAAACTGCTGCCCATGCTGGACTTTTTGATCTGGTTCCCATTCTTCTCAGCAGGAGAGGTGTTGGTGGGGCTGTTTGGCAGGCGTCCATTGTAGTCTCCGTTCTTCCCATCATCTGTGGAGGTCTCAGCGGGCCCTGGATAGGGAACGCAGACACTGCAGTCTTGGAAGCAGCCCCCACACGTCACTATGCAACAGAAAACAGCCTTGTACGTGTTCCAGGCCTGGGTCAGGGAGGAGCAGCAAAAGCCCTGGTTTGGGGGAGCCTCTGCTGTCCCAGAGATGAAGGTGATGGTCTCTGCCTCCCGGCCGTTGGGGTCACCGAGCTCGGCCTTGCGCCCTTTCCTGTCCCGCATCTGCTGCGCTCGGCTGCGGCTGGCTTTGATCTCGGGCGTGGAGCCACTGAACACCTCCAGGCTGACATCCGTGTCCCTGCTGTCCCTGCTGTCCCTGGCTGCCCGGGCCCGCAGGGGCACAGCCTCGGGGCAGGGCTGCTCCCGCTGCCGGCCGCTGCTCAGCTCGGGGGGCAGGCGGCTCCTCCGGCCCAGCATGGCTCGGCGCTCGGGCACCTGCAGGACACGGGGGAGGTCAGAGCAGTCCAGCAGCACCAGCCCCACCCCAGCCAGCTGTCCGGCAGCACACAGGGACCTGACTGCCAGAGGCTCCCAAAGCCAATGATTTACAGGAATATTTGGTGTCAGGACTCACTCAGGGCCCGCGTGCCGGGGCTCTCCCACCACCCAAGCCTTGTGCTTCCTTTGGGTAGATGCTCTCATCAGAAGAGAGATGCTTTAAAAGGGCTATTTTCAGACATCTAAATCCCTGTAACCTTCAGAAGAGTTTCCTCCACGCAGCTGGAAGAGGAGTCAGCTCCAGAGCAACGAAGGAGCAGCACAGCTGGAGGTGGAGCCACTGACAGGCTCCAAAGGGAAAGTATCTTTTTTTGAACAACTTCCCTTTGTCTTGCATTCCTCAGGATTAGGCTGGGCCCTGACAGCACTTATCCATTTCAAAACACATCGTGCCCAGGAGGAGATGACAAGCAATCCATCATTATGCAAGCTGCCAATTCCAGCTCCTCATTCTGTGCTGCTATTTCAGTTTAGAGGATTTAGCAATGACAGCATTACCAACACTAATGATTTTTGCCAGTCATGCTAAGGTCAGGCGATGTCAAAGACTTCCCTATGAAAACCCAACGTCTTCATCTGGATTAAGGAAAAGACCTTGTCAACAAGTCGGTCTCAAATCAGCCCTCATGGGAACAAAACCTTTACAACCCTACAGAAACCCCAGAGCAGACCGGGCTCAGCTGTGCCAGCACAGCTCCTGCAGGTCTGCAGGCAGGAGGGAACTGCTTTTACAGTGAGCCCTGTCACGCTCCCTCTGCACAGAGCCAACCTTCACACTCTGGCACGTTCACTCTCCCTGGTTTTAATTTTTTATTATTAAAGCCCAGCTTGGGGTGGTGTGAGGAAAGTCGGGTCAGGGCTGTCACTCTCCCCTTCTGCTCTGCCTTCATCCCAGGCTGTGGAGGGTCCTGGAATTCTCCATGGTTTCCAGGCTTCTTGGCTAACGCTGCTTGCACCTCCCAGAGATCCTTTCAAATACTAATTAGGGTAATTAATGAGCAGTGAGAGCCCAGCCATAGCTAAGTGTTGTAGGGCTGTCCTTGTTGTTTTACTTTGGACTTTCTATAGGGCACCTCAAGCATGAATAAATAAATCTGTCAGACCTTGTTAGAGCACTGCCTCTTTCTCCCTGGTTTTTAAAGCCAGAGTCACATTTTCCCCACAAAGAAACAGGCCCAGACTGAAAGGCAGGCAGTCACAGCACACCACTGCTTTCCAGGAATATTTTGGCTCTGTTACCTGATGAAAATTCATCCCAGGAGCTCCCTTTGCACATTCCTGGGCAATATGCAAAATAAAAAGCCCCAGATGCTCCAATTTTGGTGCAGAGCAGGCAGAGCTCCCTCACCTCAGCATCACTGCAGAGTTTTGATTGCTTTCACTTCAGAACAAGTCAGGGGTTATTCCCCTCAACTTCCTCATTTTTGTAATGCAGTTCAGAATTTAAAAACAGGCTGAAAAAAACATGAAATTAAATAAAAACATTTGAGCTGAACTGGGAGCTGCTTACTGGGATGTTTCTTCTCATTCCAAGGCCTCGCTGAGAGACCCAACATCTGCATTGCACAGCAACACTCCTTCATGTAACAACAGACAATATTCTGAGATTTCAGAGCATCTGGGACAGAGAGAGGAGCATTATCTCAGCTCTGAGGAGGACACCTGCAGGCACAGGTGTCAGAGACACCTCTGGGCTGGCCCATTCCCATCACAGCCCACACCTCTGGGACCTCTGGACCACATGGAAAAGTTCCTGAGGAGCACAGACAGGACACAGCTCCTCGATCCAGCAGCTCCCCCAGCACAGGAGCGGGCTGCACCAAAAACCCCAGCCATAAATAAATGCTCAGAGCACAATCCACATCCAAATTTTACTCACACGATGGCTGGGAGCTTCCTCTGCTCTCACACAGGTGCTGTGAGTGACGGCAGGGCCCTCTAGAGAGCCTCAGCATCTGCTCCAGAGGAGCCAGGAAGGATCCACAAGGGGTTTGCAGGACTCAGAGTTAGCCAGGGTCTAAGATCTTCATTGTTCAGAGGGCGGGATTTCCCTGGAAAGTTTTTTAAAAGCTCAGTTAAGTTGTGAATCTCCTGAACAAGATCACATCATGCAGCAATAACCATGCTGCTGGTGCTGCTGGCAGCTGGGGAATGTCTCCTAAATTCAGGAGACAGGATTTACACACTGATGCAGCTTCTCTGAACTCTGTGGCAGCACTCACAGCTGGGGAGTGTTCTAAGGAGCCTTGCTAGGAGCTGGAAGTCACCTGCTAAGCTCCTGCTCCCCACTGCTCTGCTGGCACCAGGAGGGATGGAGATCCTGACCCAGGGTAAATGTGGATGCAGCATTGTCCCCGTGCATCCCTGGGGACCCAGCATCCCTCTGGCAGCTCTCTGGGATATCAACAACCTGCCCCAGGACCTGCCTCTTGCCAAGCCCCCTCCCCTCTGCCCCTGGCCCAAAACACCCACCCTGCTCCAGCTGACAGCCAGGGCTCCACCACGGGGCAGGCAAACGGAGTTTGACCCTTTTCCCTCCCAAACCAAAGGGAAGGAAAAGAGGAGACCCACCTGGGCACCACAGGGAGCTCCCTCTGCCTACCTGGGCCCCCCTGGGCCGTGTGCTCCGGGCGGGGATTGCTGGGGACAGGAGACGCCGGCAGCAGGAGCGGCAGGAGCAGCCCCATCCCCGCCTGCCCTGCCCCGGCTCCCTCCGCGCCCCCCGCTCCCTTTTCCAGCCCTGCGAATCAGAGCCGGTCCCAAACCCCCGGGAGAGCTCTGACCGCCCCCAGCCTCCCGCAGGGCCGGCGGTGACACCGGGACCGGCCGGTGGCGGCGGGGGCTGGCCCGGGGGCAGCCCGGGGGCCGAGGGGAGCCCGGTGTGGGGTGACGGACGAGCCCTCCCTCCTTCCTTCCCTCCCTCCCTGCCGGTCGCGGCCTGCGGCTGCCCCCGGGCCAGGCCGGGCCGGGAAGCGCCGGGCGGCGGCGGCGGGGTCGGGCCGGGCCCGGGGCTGATGGCGAGGCTGGGGCCGGGCCGGGTTCGGGGCCGGGCTGGGTTCGGGGCCGGCCGGGCCGGGCCGGGCTCTCGTTACCTGCGAGCCGGGAGCGCGTCCGGCCCCGCCTCACCTGGGCCAGGTGCGCCACGTGACCCGGACGGGCCGCGCCGAGGGACAGCAGAGCGCGGCGGGCGAAGCTGCTCCGGGGCCGGGCACGGGCCGCAACGAACCGGGCACAAACCCGAACAAACCGGGCACAAATCCGGTACAAACCCGGGCACAAACCCGAACAAACCGGGCACAAACCCGAGCAAACCGGGCACAAACCCCAACAAACCGGGCACAAACCCGAGCAAACCGGGCACAAACCCGAGCAAACCGGGCACAAATCCGGTATAAACCCGGGCACAAACCCGGGCACAAACCCGGGCACAAACCCGAACAAACCGGGCACGAATCCGGTATAAACCCGGGCACAAACCCGAACAAACCCGGGTACAAATCCGGTATAAACCCGGGCACAAACCCGGGTACAAATCTGGTATAAACCCGGGCACAAACCCGAACAAACCGGGCACAAATCCGGTATAAACCCGGGCACAAACCCGAACAAACCCGGGTACAAATCTGGTATAAACCCGGGCACAAACCCGGGTAAAAAGCTGGTATAAACCCGGGTACCAACCCGGCACAAACCCCAGTACAAACCCGGGTACCAACCCAGCACAAACCCAGCACCCCTCTGGCCGGGCAGAGCAGCCAATCCTTGCCCCGAGGGTGCGTGCCCCAAAGCCGAGGGTGGGTGCCCCAAAGCCGAGGGTGGGTGCCCCAAAGCCGAGGGTGCGTGCCCCAAAGCCCCTCGGTGCCAGGGTCCGGTGCCAGGGATCCCTACTTGCCCGATCGCCTCCCCGAGGATCCCTGGGCCCACCCCGAGTGTTCCCACCCCCGAGGATCCCTGTCCCGGGGTGTCCCGATCCCAAAGAGCTGGTGATTCACTCCTGGGGTCGGATCCTGCCCCGGAGGTTCGGGAAGCAGCAGGGAGAGCCCGGCGGAACACAGCGGGGCGCTGAGTCTGCTGCTGGATTCCAGAAGGATGGAGGGACAGGGAGCTGGGCCAGCCCAGGAGTCCTGGGCCTTAAACCTGAACTCCTGATGCACGATTCCTTCCCTAAACCTGCCCGGAGGAAAGAGCAGCGCCCGAGTCCCTCCTGCCCTGGTAACTGGGACACCCAGGAGAAAACCTGGGGAGAGGCAGGGAGGGAGGGCACCGGCGTTAATTATTGCTGCCAGTAACGAGGCTTGGTTTTTCTGGAGCACATCCCAGTGCGGGGCTCTACGGAGGCAGGAGATGAGGCCTCTGCTCATCCCTGGGCTCCGTCCTCCTGCACCCCTAATCCCCGTGTCCCGGGGCAATGCCAGGGGCTGTGCTGGCAGGACGCAGGGCGGGGTCGTGTCCCGGTGTCCCATCCTGCTGTCCTGTCCTGGTGTCCATCCCGGTGTCCATCCCAGTGTCCATCCCGGTGTCCATCCCAGTGTCCATCCCGGTGTCCTGTCCCGGTGCCTGGGCAGAGCAGCACTGCCAGGGAAGGGAGAACAAAGGGAGAACAAAGGGAGAACAAAGGGTGAACAAAGCTCTCACCGGGCTTTTGTATCACCGAAGTTTATTCTGAGCGCTGCTAATTGCAGCCTCCTCTGCTAAATCATTAATAGCTCGACAGCCCGAGCAGAAATCCTGCAGTGCCGGAGGGGTCTGGGGACTCAGGCTGTGCCTGGCCTCAGGGCAGGGACATTTTTTGTCTTTTTCCACGGTTTGCCTTTACCTGCCACTGTCTGCTCGCTGCTGGGATGTGCTGGGCCAGCCTGGAGACACAAGGGCTGCTCTGGGGGCTCAGCCTCACTGCCCAGTGTCCCCAGCTCACCTCCTGGAACTCATGTCCAGGCACAGCTGCTCCCCCTTTCCATGTCCTTTTCTCACCCTGGAGCAGGGCCTGGAGCTGGGAAGGCGTCAAGCAGTGCAGACATGGGGGGTGACCCAAAAAAGCGATTATTTCTGAGCAGGCAGTGACAGAGCAGGCGCCTCCTGGGCTTCCTCCAACCTCTGCCATTCCGGGATTTCATTTTGGGAAACGGGGGAAGCTCAGGGCAGGACACACCCCGGCCCTTTCCCCTCTTGGGGGTACCCTTGAGGGTCCAGTTCCACCGGACCAGAGCGAAAAAATGAGAAAGGAGGATGCTCTGTTTAATTCCTGCCTGTTCCCACAGTTTTTGGGCACCCCTCAACTTCCACACCCCATTTCGAGCAGCATTTCTATCAGATAGATGAAGATCTCTCAACCCGGCCTCCGGCTTGCCCCCAGCCCGGAGAGCTGGACGGGGCAGGATCCGACCCCGGGGAGCTCCGGGGGCGCTGGGGCCGCGCTCCGAGCTGGGCAGGGAGCACCGGCAGCCAGGGATGGGATGGGATGGGATGGGATGGGATGGGATGGGATGGGATGGGATGGGATGGGATGGGATGGGATGGGATGGGATGGGATGGGATGGGATGGGATGGGATAAAGGGATGGGATGGGATGGGATGGGATGGGATGGGATGGGATGGGATGGGATGGGATGGGATGGGATGGGATGGGATGGGATGGGATGGGATGGGATGGGATGGGGATGGGGATGGGCTGGGCTGGGCCGGGCCGGGCCGGCCGCGGGGGCCGAGCGGTGACGCAGCAGCCGCTGACGCTGCTCCGGTGCCTGGCAGACGTGTGGCAGCCTGGCAGGAGCAGGAATGTGATGCAAAGCACAAGAGATGGGGGTTTTATTCCTCCTAAGGTAAGGAAAGCAAAAATGTCACCAGCCCCGTGGGCGACATCCCCTGAAGGCCTGGATGTGGCTCTGCCTGAAACAGATTTAGGCTGGGTTTTGTTTCTGGCTTAGGCTTTTATTCCAGTCTGGGGGTGGGATGAAGCCTTGACACCTGGTTTCTGTCATCTGTGCTGCTCCGATGCGAGACCCACGCAGCCACACGCAGATGCAGCCGCTGAGGATGACTTTCCAACAGGAGGAGCTCCAAAATCCAGGCTCCGAGGAGAGCAGGGTGGCAGTGGCACCTCCTGCTGCAGCCCCCTGCCCCGCCAGCGCGCTCCCAGCTTTATGAACACCGTGTGAACGACAGTGACATTGGCAGCGACCTTGCTGTGACAGCCGCACATCCAAGGACGGCCCGGTGCCCGGGACGGCCCGGCCCAGCCCCTCCCAGGCCCCCGGTGACCCCGCGGGGACGTTCTCAGCGCTTCCCGGAGATCCCACCCGGCCCCAGCTCCGCATTTCCCTCCAAGGGAGGGCAGTTTTCCAGCACCACTAACGCCCCCGGGCCGGTGCCGTACCGAGCTGTACCGAGCCCGGACCCCGGGACTGGCACCGAGCCCGGACCCCGGGACTGGCACCGAGCCCGGAGCCCGGACGGTGCCATGCCGGGCCAGGGCTGTACCGTACCGAGCCCGGGGTCCCATCAATGCCGGCACCGCTGCCGTACCGGGTCCGGTACCGGTGCCGCGCCGAGCCCGGCGCCGGTGCAGTGCCGGCCCGTACCGAGCCCCGGGCTGCGCCGTCCCGGTCCGGGCTCGCGTGTCCCCCACCCCCTTCCCCCGTGCCGGTGCGGAGCCCGTGCCGGAGCCGCCCCCGTCGGGGCCGAGCCGCCGCCGCCGGCACCGCCCCCGGGCTATATATCCCCGCCGCATCCCTCCGCCGCCGCTCCCGCTCCCATGGCTGCGGCGGCACCGGCACCTCCGAGCCCCAGCGGCGGCGACGCGCAGCGCCCGTCCCGCGGCGGCCCCGGCGGCAGCGACGGCAAGAGCGGCGGCCCGGGCGCGGTGGAGCTGGCGGCGGCGCGGCGGCGGCTGGTGGCGGCCGAGGGGCGGCGGCGGGCGGCGGCCGAGCTGGAGGGGCGGGTGCGGCAGGTGCACTGCGCGCTGCTGCACGCCGAGCTGCGCCTGGCCGCCCGCGCCGAGACCCTGGGCCGCCTCGGGGCCGGCGTGGCCCAGGCGCAGCTCGCCCTGGCGGCGCAGAGCCAGCGGCTGCAGAAGGGGCTGCGCCGCCGCCCGCGGCCCCGGCCCGGAGCGCTGCTCGCCGCCGCCCGCGCCCTCCGCAGCTGCGTGCCCTGGGCCCCCGCGCGGAGCCGCGGGGCCGCCGCGGGCACCCCCGTGCGCCGCCTGCCCGCCGCCAGCCGCGGCTCCGCCTAGGCGCGGCGGCGGGGCTGCGGGGCGGCCGCGGGGCTGCGGGGGCTGGGGGTACCCGGGGGGGTTCGGTGGGTGGGGACCCAGGGGGTTCTGAGAGTGGGGGACGCCTTGGTGGGTCTGGGGGAGCCCGTGGTGGGGGAGATCCCGTCCTTCAGAGGGTTTTGGGAAGTGTAAATGGTTGGGGATGCGGTAGGTTTGGGGAGCTGGGGGGGTCTGGGGTACTTGAGGGGGTTTGATCCCTGGGGACCCAGGGGGTTTGGGTGCTCTGAAGGTGGAGGGACACCTTGCTGGGCTCACCGAGGGAGCTGTGGGAGCCAGGGCTGTGGGGGGTCCAGCAGGGCCTGGGGTCGTTCAGGGAGTCCTGGGGAGTCTGGTGGGTTTGGGAGTCCTGGGGTCGGGGGCACCTTGGTGAGTCTGAGGGGCCTCGGGGACCCTGCAGGATCTGGGGGACCCGCCTGGTGTGGGGTAACCCAGTGAGGTCTGGGGTCCTTCAGAGGAGTCTGGCGGGTTTGAGGGTTGCAGTTGAATTTTGCAGAGTGTGAAGGGTCCAGGGGACCCTATGGGGTGGGGAGACCCAGCAGGGTCTGGGGAATCCGATGGGCTGGAACCAAATGGATTTGGGGGTCCCAGAGGGATCCTGCAGGGTGGGGGAGGTCCGGGGACGCGTCTGGGGGTGGTCTGAGGGGTCCACTGGGATGGGACCCAGGGGGCTGGAGGGCTTAAGCATCCTTGAGGGTGCCAGGGAGATCCTGCAGGGTCCTGGGGACTCTGTGGGGTGGGGGTACCCAGCAGGGCCTGGGCACCCCAGCAGTGGCCCAAGGGGTCCGATGGGGGGAGGCTTTGGGGTATTTGGGTTCCACAGGGGACCTTGTGTTATTAGGGCGCTCCAGGGAACCCAGCAGGGTCTGGGGACCTTGGGGTGCCCTGAGGGATTTGGTGGGGAGAGCATCCCTGAGGGCTGTGGTGCTCGAAGGACCCTGCGGGGTCAGGGTCCAGGTGAATTGGCAGACTGGGGGGGACACAGTGAGATTGGGGGACCCAGCAGGACCTGGGAACCTCCCGGGGACTGGGAGACCCTTCAGAGTCTGGGATCCCTGGAGGATCTTGCCAGGTTTGGGGGTGTTTATGGAGGAATCTGCTGCCAGCGCCCCCAGCCCGGTCTGGGGCTGCGTCCCCCCTGAAGACAGCAGGTTCTGGGGCCGGGCCCCTTCCCCCTGAGCCCCGCGGCCCCCGGGAGGAGACCCCAGCCCTTGGGACACTGCCGGGACTGTGACTCACACGGGGCAGCCCTGCGAGCCCCGGCGGAGAGTGGAGCGGGCTCGGGGCCACCGCACCTGCAGCAGCCCCGGGCAGCGCTCGGGCTCCAGCCCGGGCGGGACACGGCGGAACCGGAGCGGGGCTCGGGATCCGCCGGCACCGTTCACCCCCGGCGAGCGGAGTCTGGGGCTGCTCGATGACTGACCAAACCACGCGGGGACACTGAAAGCTCTCGGTGCTTCCAGCAGCGTCCTTGGGGACACTCAGTGTCACCTGGGGGCAGAGCCGGTCGCTGCGGGCTGGCAGGAAGGTACGAGGAGGAGGAGATGGGCTCGAGATGAAGGATCCCTGTCCGGGGTGAAGGACTTCTCTCCGGGATGAAGGATCCGTGTCCGGGATGAAGGATACCTGTCCGGGATGAAGGATCCGTGTCCGTGATGAAGGATTTCTGTCCGGGGTGAAGGATCCCTGTCCGGGATGAAGGATCTCCCTCCAGGATGAAGGATTTCTGTCCGGGGTGAAGGATTCCCCTCCGTGATGAAGGATCCCTGTCCGTGATGAAGCATTCCCCTCCGGGATGAAGGATCTCCCTCCGGACTGAAAGCCTGTGCAGGGCCCTGGTGCCGCTGTCCCCGCTGCTGTCCCCGAGCCCTGAGCCGGCCTCAGGACGGACGCTCGGACCGGATGGAACCGGCCCGTCCCCGCCGGGAACGGCAGCGGTTCGGCCGGCCAGCCCCGCGCTCCGCTCCCCCTCCCTCCGTCCGTCCGTCCGTCCGCCGCCCCGGTGACCGGCCCTCGCCGAGCCAGCAGCTCCCGCTCCGCCGTGCCGAGCTTCCGCAGTGCCGCTCCCCAGAAGCTGCATGAATCCCCCGGGAAACCTAAGTCCCTCCGCTATTTATTTATTTAAATTTTAAAAACCAAAACCCCGGGTTTGGGCTGGGGTGGGGGGAAAGAGTTCACTAAACCCCTGCTATTTATTGATTTATTTAAATTTTAAAAAACCAAAACTTGGGTTTGGGCTGGGGTGGGAGGGATTTCACTGACCCCCCTGCTATTTATTTATTTATTTATTTATTTAAATTAAAAGCCCCAAGCCGCGGGTTTGGGCCGGGGTGGGGGGATTTCACTGACCCCCTGCTATTTATTTATTGATTTATTTAAATTAAAAGCCCCAAGCCCCGGGTTTGGGCCGGGGTGGGGGGATTTCACTGACCCCCTGCTATTTATTGATTTATTTAAATTAAAAGCCCCAAGCCCCGGGTTTGGGCCGGGCTGGGGGATTTCACTGACGCCCGAATGTGCCGCCCTCCGCTGGTGACAGCAGGTCTGTTGTGTAACCCTGGCTGCGCTGCCCGCACCGTGCTGCCCGTGCTCCGGAATAAACTTTGATATATATTTTATTCATGACGTGCAGTGTCCTCAAGTGCTGGTTGAAATATAACCGGGAGGGTGATTAGAATGGGGATTAGCAAATAAGCCCTGGTAATGGCATGTAATTAATACCAGAGTGGATTTCTCTGATTATCAACCTCTTCCCTCCTCGGAGTGTGTGGGGAGATGTGGAAGAATAGGTTCAGAATTCCTGCAGGAGGATATCACTGTATATATACAGAAATATATATATATATATATATATATATATATATATGTATGCCTACAGACATGGTCTGTCCTGAGAAACTCACGTAAGGTGTCAAAGAAGGCAAACTTGGGTGACAAACAAGGCACAGCTTGCACATGAATATCTGCAGAAAACAGGTGGCAGGGAAGTACCTGAGCTCCCACCCTGCCCTGGCAGCCCCACGCTCAGGAGCTCTGCCCTCCCCTTCAAACAGCTCCTGGGTTTGTGCTGCCCGCTGCTGTGGGTGCTCTGACACCTCTGGTGCTCCCCAGCTCCTGCCCTTTCCCTCCCCAGGGCCAGGGAGATTTTCTCGTGTGTAATCCCAGCTGGAAGGTGATTCCCAGAGCTGAGAGCAGAGTTTGCTGCTAAGAGCAGCTTAGGGGTCTCAGCCAGGAGAAGAGACACATTATCTCTCCTGGCTTTCAATTAATAGTATGGAATGCACAGCTTGGCCTTAAATCCCTTGGTTTTTTTTCCCTTTCTGTGGTGATTATTTGCAAATCAGCTTTTGACCTGATTAGAGTGGAACTGACTTAGAGGAAATACAGGGAAAGTCCTTAAATGTATAATAAATCAACTCCATTAAACCAGAACGGCCAAAATCATTAAACATCCCTCTGTGTGCTGGCTGCTCCCCACCCTTCAGTCTCAGCAAGGAGACAGTCTCACCCCACTTTGTATTCCTGGAGTATCTGCAGCTGGAACATGACATCCATCACAATTCTCACACTTGTTCCCATTTTCCCCCAGGACCGGGGAGGCTGACGCAGCACAGGAGGGCTGTGGAAGGGCAGGGAGAGCCCGAGGCTCCTCAGCACCCTGCAAAGGCTGGAGTGAGGACACCTGTCTGCCCCAGGTGCCCAGGGAATGCCCGGCCCGGGAGTTCAAAGGGTGGGGAAGGCAGGGGCACATCCCTCTCCATCTCCCGGGGACTGGGGCAGGGACACATCCCTCTCCATCTCCCGGGGACTGGGGCGTCCCCGTGTCCAGCAGGAGGGGCAGAAAGGGCAGGGGAGGGCAGCTGTGGCCGTGGGGGTTGGGCTGCAGCAGCTCCCCAGGCTGATGCTGGAGTGAAAGTCTCAGGAACAGGAACTGAAAGGAAACAGAGGCTGGCCTGGAGCTCCATTCCCCCCTGGGAGCAGGCAGCACATCCTGCAGGGAATCTCCAGCTGGAACTGCTGGGGGGTCCTGGGCCCGTCTGGGGGGGCAGACACAGAGCAGCTCCAGCTCAGGGACAGGGACAGGTCCCTCTGTGGGTCTGGGACAGAGCAGACACAGAGCAGCTCCAGCTCAGGGACAGGAGCCAGGCCCCTCTGTGGCTCTGGGACAGAGCAGACACAGAGCAGCTCCAGCTCAGGGACAGGAGCCAGGCCCTTCTGTGGGTCTGGGACAGAGCAGACAGAGCAGCTCCAGCTCAGGGACAGGGACAGGTCCCTCTGTGGGTCTGGGACAGAGCAGACACAGAGCAGCTCCAGCACAGGGACAGGGACAGGTCCCTCTGTGGGTCTGGGACAGAGCAGACACAGAGCAGCTCCAGCACAGGGACAGGGACAGGTCCCTCTGTGGGTCTGGGACAGAGCAGACACAGAGCAGCTCCAGCACAGGGACAGGGACAGGTCCCTCTGTGGGTCTGGGACAGAGCAGACACAGAGCAGCTCCAGCACAGGGACAGGGACAGGTCCCTCTGTGGGTCTGGGACAGAGCAGACACAGAGCAGCTCCAGCACAGGGACAGGGACAGGTCCCTCTGTGGGTCTGGGACAGAGCAGACACAGAGCAGCTCCAGCTCCGGGACAGGAGCCAGGCCCCTCTGTGGCTCCAGGACAGAGCAGACACAGAGCAGCTCCAGCTCAGGGACAGGAGCCAGGCCCCTCGGTGGCTCTGGGACAGCCCCAGGCTGGGGAGCAGAGGGATTTACACAACCCCAGCCTCCCTGCCCTCCTGCAGCACCCTTACATAACAGCTCCCACACTTGTTGGGTTTATGGGATTACTCTGTCACAGACTTTCTGGGAAAAATGAAATTAATGTGGTGTGTTAATACCTAAGCCTGGCTTCTCCTGTTTCCGCTGATAATTCCTCTGGGCTGGGCCTGGTGGAGTGAGGTGGTGTGAGGGGGAGGTGGGCACAGCACCCACGGGCAGGGACAGGGACTGCCCAGGGCTGAAATGACTCCAGGAGGTTGGTGGGACAGAGGGGCAAGGCAGGGAACGTGGGAGGGTGATGGAGAGGGGATGGTGATGGTGACAAAGGGATGGAGGGGATGACACAGATAGAGGAGAGTGATGGAGAGGGGACAGGGACATTGGAGGGGTGACAGAAGAGGGACAGAGATGGTACAAGGGTGATGGAGAGGGGACAGGGACAGTGGGGGTGATGGAGAGGGGACAGGGGTGGTGCAAAAGTGATGAAAGGCAGAAAAGGGATGGGGCAAGGGTGATGGAGAGGGTCGGACAGGGACAGTGCCAGAGCCATGGGGACAGGGGAGAGGGCAGAGGGGAGAGGGGACAGGGATGGGGACAGGGGATGGGGACAGGGGACAGGGGATGGGGACAGGGGATGGGGACAGTGGCAGGAGCCGAGGCTGTCCCCGCTGCGGTCACGAGAGGGCGCTGCGGGAGCCGCCGGAGCAGCCCCGGTGCCGCCGGTGCCGCTGGTCCCGGTCCCGGTGCCGCTGGTCCCGGTCCCGGTGCCGCTGGTCCCGGTGCCGGTGCCGCTGGCCCCGCTGGTCCCGGTCCCGGTGCCGCTGGTCCCGGTGCCACTGGCCCCTCTCCAGCCCTTCCTCCTGTAAGGGCGATCCCAGCCCCAGACAGCCCCTCAGGGAGGGAATTGCCCCCCTGGCCTCTGATTTCCCCCTTCCAGCCCTGAGCCTGGGCTCCCCTTGTGCGGGGAATTTCCACCTTCCTGCTCCCTCGCCCCTGGGACCAGCAGCCCTGTGCTTCATCCCCGTTCAGGCGTGCTGAGAAATGCCCATAAATCCTTTATTTTCAGTGCCCACAAATCCTTTGTTTCCAGTCTGTCTCCTGGACCTCCAGGTGGGGGACACTGCCCAGGGCCTGAAGGTGGGCACAATGTCCTCACCACCTTACCACCCCCTGCCCCCAGCTCCAGGGCTCTTGCTGTGGCTCCCGGGATCTGCCAGGCTGCCATTCCCATGGCACCTGGATGCCCTGTGCTCGCCTTACTGTGTTAAGCTCCTCTTGCTCCACTTCCCTCTTCCCCACTCAAGCTCTTTAAGTCACTGATCTCGTTGGGGCTCAGCAAACGGGTTCTTTTGCCCTGCAGGTAATGTGCCCAATTCCTGCCCCAGGTCCCTGTGCCCACACCCTGGCCCAGCCCACGGCTCCCCTGCTCAGGTCCTGCCTGGTTCTGACCAGGGAAGCCCCCCCTGGATCCTGGGGGTCCCTGGGGCTGGGTGGCAGGGTGTGGGTGCAGCTGTGCCCCCGGGCTGGCAGGGATGGTCGGGGGTGCTGCCGAGCTGGGCAGGAGGCAGAGCTGTGCCAGGGGTCCGTGTGAGCCTGGTGGGTGCCCCAGCACCCACCCAGCCCAGCCTGGCCTGCCACCTCTCCTGGGGCCTGCCCCGTGCCCTCCATGGCCCAGCAGGGCTGGGATGAGGCTCGGCTGTGGTGCCCACCCGGGCACAGCTGCACCTGGGGTCCCCCCACAGACCCTCTGCTTTTGGGTGAGGAAGGGCAGGAAATGTCTCAGCCAGCCTCAGCCCCTCCTCACAGCCCTTCTCCAGGCGTGTGGAGGTTTGTCCTTCCTTTTGTAAAGGAATCCTTTAAGGGAAACGGGGTAATTAATTAAATGGGGTAATTAATGCTGCCACATGTGGGTTGTTCAGGCCTTTCTCTCTCCAGCGAGGCTGGAGCTGGGCACTGCCAGGACTGTCCCAGCCACGATTTTCCAGGGTTCAGGTATCCCTGCCTGTCACCTCCAGCCCGGGGCTGCCTGGATCAGCCCCAGTCTCCCAGCACAGAGCAGCCTCCCTGTTTCCAGTCCTGGCTGCCCCAATCTGATCGCCACAGCTGCTCCTTCCCAGGTGCTCCATGTCCCCAGCTCTGCCAGGGTCCCGGCACTGTGTCCCCAGCAGAGGGGAGCTTTCCTCCTGCTCCTCCCCAGAGCAGATCCCAAGCACCCTGGGACCTGCACCTGCCCCTTCCCTTCAGCACCAGGGCTTCCCTGCACCCGCAGCAGCCAAATCTGTGGGTTGGCAAGTCCTGGGAAGGGCAGAGCAGTGAGGAACGGTCCCCAGAATAGCTCCATGACGTGTGCAGCAAAGGGCAAGGTGCTGGTGAGTGGCTTTGCCTTGCTCACCGCCCCATCTCACTCCGGGGGAGCGGGACAGATTCCCCCTGCAACCTCGACACTGTAACTTATAGTAAATATATAAAATTCAATATCTGAAGTGGAATGGGTAGGTGTGAAGCCCAACTCCCAAGCCTGCAGCAGGGACGCCAGAGCTGACTCCAGGGACACCCCTCCCCTGCCTGCTTCCTTCCCTGCCCCTGCTAATCCCCAGCACTCTGAGATGGCAGGAGCCCTGTAACCTGATCACGGTTCATTAAGAGCTTTAATGAGATTAATTGCCAAAAGCACCGGTTACTGCTCGCAGCCCTGCCCTCGGGAGGATCCAGAGATCCCTGGGCCCTGCGTGCTGGGCTGTAGGTGAGGATTTCCCAAAAACTGCAGCAGCACAATCCTGAAAATGACCAGATTTGGGGGTTTGGGTTTCCCTTCCAGAGAGACAGCTCCAGGTTTCCACGTGTCCCAGCGTGATGCTCATCCTTCCCTGGGCGTGCAGGGGGATGAGGGACACCGGGACCCCCGGAGCAACAGCCCCGTGCCCGCCACCCCCCGGGACCCCCGGGCACCAGGAGTGCCACCCTCGGGTCCCGGCGGTGTCCCCGGCCGTGCCAGCCCCGCGCCCGCCGGCCCGGCAGGGCTGACGCCGGGCACTAAATCGGTCGGTGACGGGCAGGAAAGGAATCCAGGGAGCAGAGCCAGGCACAGGCTCCTCTCGGCTCTCCCCGCCTCGCCTCTTATGGAGAGGAGCAGGAGGGAAGAGGGGCCGGGAGCAGCTCCCGTTATGGAAAGCCCTGGGGAAGCCCTGGCTCGGCCCCGTCAGCCCAGCAGGGCACGGGGGAACAGCGTGCTCGGGACACGCCACCACCCTGGGGACAGCCGGGAGCCTCAGCCCTCCTGCCAGGGCTCCCGGGGAGGGGCAGCAGGCACCCCAGGGCTTGGCAGCTCCAGAGGCAGCGGGATCCCCGCAGGGACAGAGGGACAATCGCAATAAAGGACAGAGGGACTGAAACCCAGCGGGATCACGGGCAGGGCCACACTCCCGCCTTACAGCTGACACGCCTTGCAGAGGAAGAGGAGGAGGAGGAAGAGCTCTCACCAGGCTCTGGGGCCTCAGTGGGAGCAGACAGGCCATCAATTTACAATGAAAATATAAAATTCAATATACGAAACGGGCCCTGGCCTCACCCCGGGCTTTCCGTGCCTCCGCTCCCAACGAGCTCTGCCCCCGGCGCTCCAGGCTCGCGTCCCTCTGCAGGGCAGGAGCAGAAGGAGCTGGGGAGCTCAGGAGCTCTCGGGTGTTCTGACACCTCGGGGCTGCCAGGGCACAACCCTGCCCAGCTTCACACACCGGGGATTTGGGGGGAGATTTGGGGGGAGATTCGGGGTCTTTGAGATTCTGCAGCACAGAGGGCAGGGCAGAGTCAGGCACGGTGCAGACCCAGCTCTCCCTCAACACCCCCTCCCTCATGTCCAGAGGGATTTTCTGAGTCCATCCAAGAGAGATTTCCCTTCTGGGCTGCAAATTAAAACCCATTTTGTGCAAACCCACGGAGCAGAGAGGCTCCAGACCCCAGCAGCTGAGCTCAGCGACCCAGCAGGGCACAGCTGACCCTCCACGGCCGAGTCCAGCTCCCTGGGAACCTCCCCTGCAGCCGGGGAAGCAAATCCTCCTGCTCTTTCCCACGTGTTGTGGCGCTGGACAAATATTTGTTTTGGAGAGCGCTGCCTTGCCCCGAGCCCCGCAGCCAAGGCCGGCGCTGGCACCAAGGCTGCTGCGGGGACGATCCTGCTCCGAGCAATTCCGGCTGCGGGGAGCAGCCAGCCCGGGGCCGCCTTCCAGGGAGGATCTCTGCTCGGAGCCGCAGCGCCGGCCTCTGACGGGGAATCCCCCGGGAGGGGCAGACGGGGGGCAGCCCCCCAACCCCGGCCGCGGGGACGGGCCCGGGGGCTCAGGGCTCTCTGATGTCCACACCAGAACCCCGAGAGACAGGCCGGGGATGCACCTGCAGAGGGAAAAGCCCTGCTTGGCAGCTGCTTGAGAATCTCAGAGAGAAATCCCCGCCTTTCCGCGCTGCTTTGCAGCCTCTCCTCGCTTCTGGAAATGCGCTTTTGGCCGGCGGGAGCAGCAGACGGGGCCGTGGCGGGGGCCGGGCCCGGGGGGGTCTCCGGGACAGGAATTCGGGGCAGGGACCCCGGGCTCGGCCCCCGCACGGCCGGGACACTGCCCTTTGTTTGGCAGAATAAAGTTAGCGCTGTTACTCAGCCTGTCGCTATTCCAGCAATTCCTGCCTCCACTTTCGCTCGGCAGCGGGAAACATTCCTGCCCGGGGGCTGCCAAGAAAAACCCGCACCGGAGGGACACGCGGGGACGGCTGTGGGACCGCGGCTTCCCCCGCTGGGCACCGCACCCGGCTCTGGGACACCTCCCCTTTTCCATCCCATAAAACCCATTATTCCCGTGGGGAGCACCGGCACCCCAGCCACCAATGAACCTTTGGTCCCCTGAGTGACCAAAGAGCAGCCGGAGGATGCGGGGACAAGGTGTGTCCCCTCCGTGTGCCCCGGAGGTGAAGCTTTGTCCCCGAGTGCCACCGATTCCCATGGGAAGTTTTGCTGATGCCAGCGGGGCTCCCACACGGAGGCCCGGGTTTGTTTTCCCTGCCTGTTTTCGGCTCTTTCCTTGTGATAGGAAAAGCCGGCAGGCTGTCCCCGAGGTCCCCGTGTCCCCAGGAGCCGTGTCCTTGTGCTATCGCTGCCAGCGGGGAGCTCTGATAACCCCGCTGTGCGGGGGGAAGCAGCTGCCTGGAGGAGAGGCTGTGGCCAAATCCCCCGCAGCAGCAGCCGCCTCCTCCCGCAGCCATTCCCTCTCCTGCTGGGGCAGGCTCATCCCGGCGCTCCCAGCTCCTTCCTGGCATCCCCTGCCCGGTGTGGGACACACGGAGCCTTGGGGGAGCCTTGGGGGATCCTCCTCCCTCCTCTCCTGGGGAAGGTGCTCTCCCTCTGCCCCTGTCCCCTGCCCGGTGTGGGACACACGGAGCCTTGGGGGATCCTCCTCCATCCTTCCTGGGGAAGGTGCTCTCCCTCTGCCCCTGTCCCCTGCCCGGTGTGGGACACACGGAGCCTTGGGGGAGCCTTGGGGAATCCTCCTCCCTCCTCTCCTGGGGAAGGTGCTCTCCCTCTGCCCCTGTCCCCCGGGGAGATGCTGGCACTGCATCCTCAGCCCCTCCTCTGGAAAGCCCAGAGAACAGCCTCCCCACCACCTGCACACTCCCGAAGCTCCCTGGAAATCCCTGTGAGCACCAAAATGCAGCAGCTGCCGGAGGGGAAGGCGGAGAGGCCGGGGCAGCACAGCCCCTGCCGGGGCTCCGTGCTACAGCGCCCGAGCCGGGAACAAAGGCAGGACAGGACCGAGGCCGGGAACGTCCTTTCCCAGCCCCAGGGACATTAAACAAACCCCAAAATCCATTCTCCCCGTGCCAGCCCCGCAGGTCAGCCGAGGTTTGATCCACAGCCCGGTGCAGCAGATGGGAACACTCCCAGCGGGGGTTTTGGATCAGGTCCTGGTGTTTTTCTGCTGCTGGGACACTCCGTGCTGTGGGGAGCCCCAAGGAGCTCTGCTCAGCCTCCCGAGCCCACCAAAGGGGCTCACAGGGGTGTGTTCTCCACACTCCCGTCTTCCTGAGAGCTGTTAAATCCTTCCTGTGACCGGGAGTCAAAAGTCTGAAGGCTGAGCCACACATCTGCTCACCAGCCTGGAAACATCCTAAATTTAAAGCTCAGCTGCACTGTGAGCTCCCAGAATCTCAGCCCTCTGAGCTCCCATCACCTGCTCTGCTTTCAGCCCAGGATTTTAACCCAAATCCCCACTTTCCACTAGAATTTCAGCCAAGATGAAGCTGTATTTCCACTCAAGAAGAGCTGCTGAGAGCTTTGCAGCAAAAGAAGACAAGTGGCAGAAAGGGGAATGGCTTTACACTGAGTAGGTTTAGATAGGATTTTAGAAGAAATTCCTCCCCGTGAGGGTGGTGAGGCCCTGCTGAGCTTTCACCCACCAAGAGCCCCAAGTCCTCCTCCCCAGGGCTGCTGTCCTCCACCCCCAGCCCTGCTTGTGCCACCCCCTGTTCTCTCCTGGCTCTCTGCACACCCGGGGTGGCCTCGGGCCCGGTGGGGTAACTCAGCCCGCCTGGATAAAACAAATCATCAGCTCAATAAGCACCGGGCAATTAGTGCCATTAGCAATGCCACCAGCTCCCTGGGCGTTCGTGGGGGCGGGGGCCCGGCCCCTCCCGGCTGAGCTCAGCTCTGACGTGGGCCCTGCTGAGGATGCTCTTACTCACACTGTGCCCTCCTCACGTCATGGAGCAGCAGCACCCTGCCCAAAGGAGCAGCTTGGCTCCGAAGGCTCCCCCGTTCTCTGGAAGGGCACGTTCCCAAACCCCGGAGCTGCTGGTGCTGGCAGCAGCCCCCGCTGGGAGAAGGTGACACACGCTCGCCAACCCTCCCTGTCCCCCCAGGGAAGGGCTGGGTCTGCCCTGCCCTCCCACCGTCCTCAGCTCGGGGTTTTCAGTCTCTGATCTCAGCTGGAGCACCCCCGGGCAGAGCAGCACCTCTGGAGGGACTGGTTCCTGCCGAGCCCTGGCAGCAAACCCCTCGGGAAGGGGGTCCCAGCCTGGGGGCTCAGCCTGGCCGCGGAGCCGGCCAGGGCTGGGGGAAGGAGGAGCAGAGCAGGAACCGGCCGGACTCGTTACACCGGTGACACTCGGGAAGGGTGACGGTGAGTGGCACGCTAACCATCGTGTCCAGTCCCTAAGGAATGCACCCAGGATCCGCCAGGGGAGCAGTCCTGGTGAGTCACGGCACGGACACGCGGATTTAGCCGGGATTTCAGCCCAAGCCTCCTCTAATTGCATATTAGTAGAGGGATGCTTAAAGTAATCAGCTGTTCCAGCCACGCCGGCACGGGGGGAAGGGAGGAGGGCTGGAGGGGTGTCCGTACCTCCAGCCCCTCCTGGATTACAAGGCACAAATATAGGGCACACAAACAGCCCCGGAGCGCTGCCTTCCCCTTTGAAGGCAGGGTGACACTGCTCCGGCCGAGGCCGGGCTTTGATAGCCGCGAGATAAGGAGGGTAAACACGCCGTGGTGGTGGAGAGAGCAAGGATCAACCAGCCCAGGCAGCCGGGGCTGCGTCCTGTCCCCTGTCCCCATCCTGTGCAAAGGGAGGCTGGGAACGGCCCGGCAGTGGGAAAGGAGCGAGCAGCTGGCAGTGAAAATGTGAGCTCTGCGCTGGCAGTGAAAATGTGAGCTCTGCGCTGGCAGTGAAAATGTGAGCTCTGTGCTGGCAGAAAATGCGAGTTCTCACCTGCACAGGGAGAGATAACACATCTCACACCGCCCTGCGCCTCCCCGGGCGCCGCTCCAGCCTCTGCCCGCTCCAGCCCTCATCCATCCCGGGAATGTCACTGTTTCCCAGCCCTCATCCCTCCCGGGAATGTCACTGTTTCCCAGCCCTCATCCCTCCCGGGAATGTCACTGTTTCCCAGCCCTCATCCATCCCGGGAATGTCACTGTTTCCCCCTGGCATCCCGCTGGTGGGACGGGCAGGGTTTGGGGTGCAGGGAGCAAGGACACCCCGTCCTTGGCCTCCCTCGGCTCCCTTGTGCAACACCTCCAGGCTGCGGTGACAAGGCAATTGATTTCTTTTCCTCCTTTCCTCAGGAAACGCCTCTGCCCTGGCTGTCAGTCATTCCCCTGAGCACCTCGGGATGCCAGCGGAGGATTTCAATCAAATTTGTCAGAGCCATCGTGTTTCCACAAGCTGGAATGTGTGTCCGGGCCCGGGGATCCGCCCAGGTGAGGGAGCAGCAAACCAGCAGCACCTCCCAGCCCAGCAGCAGCTCGGGCACGTGTGGCTCATTCCCAGAGAAAAGGAGCAGGGAAGAGCAGGCAGCCGGGAGAGTGGGGCAAGCTGGAATGCTGTGGAGCAGGCAGGAGGCTCTGCAGGAGCTGATCTGCTCTTGGGGTGGCTCAGGAGGGATGGGAATGCCTGGCCTGCTCATTCCAGGCTGGATCCAAGAGGCCAGAGGTGAGAGAAGGTGGTTGTCAGGGAAATCAGGGAGCTGTTAGCCAAGAAGTCTGTGGCAACCTGTGTTTAGAGCTGAACAGAACAAATGCTCCATGTACAGAGGGAAAAAAAGCTTTTTAAAGGTTCCTCTGCCTGTGCACACAAAAGGTTCTGCACCCAGGGGTGCTGGGCACTGGAACAGGCTCCCCAGGGAACTCACAGCACCGAGTCTGCCAGAGGTCAGGAAGGGTTTGACAACTCTCAGAAGCACACTTGGGGTTGTCCTTGATGCTCTGCGTGGCTCCTTGCCAAGCCAGGGTATTCCACAGTTCCAGCAGGAGCTCAAACCCTCCTTGGAGCAGAGAAGGCTGAGCCTGGTCCTGCAGCAGGGCCGGGAGATGGGATCAGAGTCTGGGACAGAGCAGAATCCTCACCCTGTGCCAGCCCTGTGCCAGGCATTGGGGCTGTGCCATGCTGGGGCAGACAGGCAGAGGGGCTGTGCCAGCCCCGGGCAGCTCAGCCCGGCCCGGGAGCCCTCGGGGAAGGGACACATCAATGGAGCGTTTGTCCCGTGCTCGGCAGCCCCGAGCGCGGCTATAAATGGCCAGGGGAGCCACACAGACAGGCTGTTCTCTCCTCTGCTGCAGCCCCAGGAGCAGCCTTCACACCCGGGACGAGGAGGAGGAGGAGGGCAGCCAGGGAGAAACACTGGCACGCTGCAAGGAAAAGCTCACTAGGGAGAGAAAATGGGATGGAAACGCCGTGCTGGGTCTAGCGAGCCGCCTGCACGGAGCTGGTGCCACCCCGGGCAGCGGGCCAGGCTGGAGGCAGCAGGGCTGCAGCAAGATGCTTCTTGCATGCCGGAGTCAAGACAAATTCCTGCCGTTTCAGTGAGCTTGGAGCACGGCCAGGTGTCCTTCCAGGAGAAAAAGCTGCAGCTGCAAAAGCCGCAGGCAGCCCCAGGAGCGCTCCTGCTCTGCAAGGCTGGGTGGTTTTGGATGCTCCTGCAGCAGGCACAGCCCTGTGCAGAGGGGCTGTGGGCACGTGCAGCACCGTGCCACTGTGCCACCATCCCTGCTCCCAGCACCAGTTACGAGCTGGGCACTGCCCAGGCCGCGGGGCTGAACTTGGGGACTGTATTTCCAGCCCTGAAGGAACAGCCACCCCTGTCCCCAGAGCCAGGCTGAGGGGAGCACTGCAGCAGCACCTGAGCCTGCATTTCACCCAGCACAGCCTCAGGCACAGCCTGACTGATCCATCACCCCTCTGCTCAAAGAGGGAAATAATGACAGACTACAGGCTCTGAGAAAATATACAGGGGTTTTTTTTATTTGACAATTAACAAAAGAGGGATGGGAATCTGGGCTGTAAACATTGATAGCTCCTTTCTGATCACAACGAGTACTTTCCACCAACATCCCTTTGTATGCTCTGATCCACCCAACAATGCCCAGCCGACTCTGTCAGGGCTTTTGCTGCTCTGCTCAGGGTCACAAATCCAGAGGCAGCTTATTCACCACACACCCACAGCAGGACAGCCACCCACACAGGAGACAGCTGAGGGACTGAGACACTTCAGAGCTGCTTCCCTACATGAGACACGCTTGCAAAAGGCAGGAGATCATGCTGGGTTTGGGCCAGAAGGAGGGAAACATCTCTAAACCCAGCAGGTCTGCAGAGAAATGAGCCCTGCAAAAGGCAGAGCCTGCCCAGGCAGGGACAGGGACTGTGACAGTGCCAGCCCAGCAAGAACACCCCAGCCCTGCTGTCAGAGGGAAGCTTTGGCCCGGACCGTGAAGATTTGGAGATGCAGAGCCAGCGAGTCTGTCCCAAAGAGGGACTGGCACATCGTCAGCTCCATTGTTGCAGTGGAACCAGAACTGCCTGGAGCTTGACAGGGGGAAGTGAAACCTCATCGTGGGCTGGAGGGCAGCCAGGGCTGGAGGAGCTGCACCCAGGGGCCAGCCCTGCCCGCCGCAGCACACGGCTTGTCCCGGGACAGAGCCCTCCCCAGCACACGGCTCGTCCCGGGACAGAGCCCTCCCCAGCACACGGCTTGTCCCGGGACAGAGCCCTCCCCAGCTCGCGGCTCGTCCCGGGACAGAGCCCTCCCCAGCGCCCGGCTCGTCCCGGGACAGAGCCCTCCCCAGCACACGGCTTGTCCCGGGACAGAGCCCTCCCCAGCTCGCGGCTCGTCCCGGGACAGAGCCCTCCCCAGCTCGCGGCTCGTCCCGAGACAGAGCCCTCCCCAGGGCACGGCTCTTCCCGGGACAGAGCCCTCCCCAGCGCACAGCTTATCCCAGGACAGAGCCCTCCCCAGAGCGCGGCTTGTCCCGGGACAGAGCCCTCCCCAGCACACGGCTCGTCCCGGGACAGAGCCCTCCCCAGCACACGGCTCGTCCCGGGACAGAGCCCTCCCCAGCACACGGCTCGTCCCGGGACAGAGCCCTCCCCAGCACACGGCTCGTCCCGGGACAGAGCCCTCCCCAGAGCACGGCTCTTCCCGGGACAGAGCCCTCCCCAGCACACGGCTTTTCCCGGGACAGAGCCCTCCCCAGCACACGGCTCGTCCCGGGACAGAGCCCTCCCCAGAGCACGGCTCTTCCCGGGACAGAGCCCTCCCCAGCACACGGCTCATCCCGGGACAGAGCCCTCCCCAGCGCACGGTTCGTCCCGGGACAGAGCCCTCCCCAGCCTCAGCCTCTCCTCCTCCAGGAGGAAGCAGCCTGCAGGTGGGTCAGCCACGCACCAGAACCAGCCCAAGGGCTTCAGGCACCTCTTGGGGATGGGGAGGCAGCAGGGAGGTCCTGGTGCCACCCCCACCACGGGCACCAGCTGCCACCCCAGCCACCCTCCCCCTGCAGCAAGAGGGAAAGGCAAATGCACAACTCCAAAGAACAGTGTTCAACACAGAAACCTCCCCCAGCTGCAGGAGGGACCTGGCAGCAGCCACAGCACTTCTCAGGGCACAGAGCTGCTCTGGACTCGGGCAGATCCCGACCAGGGGCTCAGCCTGTCCCTTTCCAGGTGCCCAGCTGGTTCTGAGCCTGGCTTTTGGTGGGAACAGGGTCAGGTCATCTCCTTGTCACACAACCCGGATGGACAAGCAAATAAAAATAATCCAACACATTTGAATACACTGTATTTATTCGTAACAGATTCTAAAGAATCTAGTGAGTCTATGTCAAGCCCATTGCATGACAAGTGATACAGGTGTAGGAAAAAAAAAGACATTTAAAACAAACAACGAAAAAAAAGAAATCAAGTGCCATTCAAGCTACTGGAATCTTCCAATTGCCCCCCCACAGGAGGCAGCACAGTATCACTGCAAGGTCTAGAAAAATTCAGGTTCAAGCCACTCTCAAGAGTCCCACCACACACACTCCATAAATCCAAAGTGCAATCTCAATGGTAGGTCACCCTGTCGAGCTATTGGCTGTGGGGATCTGTTTGGACACCTCAAAGGGAAGGAGGGAATCTCAGTTCAGTGTGTCTGTGGGCAGGAGCAGCCTGTAAAAAACATGCTACATGGCATCTATGTTCCATTTCAAATGCAAGGAAAAAATAAACCTCATCTTCCTCGAAGCCACGGGAGTGGCACAGTCGGGCTCCCAAGAGCAGCCCTAAACCAGTTTGACCTTGCATGGGAAATCCCAAGCCCCCAGCACAGGGATGAGGCTCTGGGGAGTTGGGGACTGCCACGAAGGCTGAGCTGAGCTCAGGAGGCAGCTCAGACCTGCAACAAGCACCGGGTCAGAGCCACTCCCGCAGCTCCGGGCGCAGGGAGCAGAGCTGGGCCAGCTCCAGCTGATGCCAAGGGGAAGAGCCACCCCCACCCCCCTGACTCCCCATTGCCCCCACCCCAAAAAAGGTACCAATCTGGCTATACACATTCCAAGGATCTAGTCTTTATTTCAGTCTGCCCGGCTAGTACAGTTTTGTCACAAAAACAAAAAAACCAAAAAACCACAAGTTAGTAAAGGTACTGGAGTAGGTCAGCCTGGAGGCAGCACCGGGAAGCCGTGCTGGTGTTCCCGAGCAGCATCCCTAGGGAATGCCTGCTGCCTGCCCACTGAAACCTGAGACCTCTGGGGCACGGCAGCCCAGGCACCTCCGTGAAAAACTTCTGTGCTCTGGACACTCAACAGCTTCAAAGCCACACTGGACTGAGAGAGCCAAACCCTCCAAACACCAAAGGGTCTGCTTAGAAGACATTTTTTCCCTAAGGCCAACAAACCTCCCCCCTTCCGCCCCCAGGCTCCATTTCTAGCTAGAGAATGAATTTCAAATGCCATCAGTGGCTCCCACAGGGAATCACAGCTGGGAATGGGCTGCTTTGGAGACAGGACCTGCCCAAGGGATCATCTCCAGCATGAAGAGGTCTGTCCACCTCCCTCCACAGTGACAGCTGGAAATGACTGAAAAGTGACCTGGATGGTTTGTGCTTCAAAGGACAAGCCTCACCTTCCCCATGGCCCAGCTGGCCTGTGGCTTTGTGCATTAAAACCACACTGCATGTCAAAAAAAAAAAAAATTAAAAAAAAATCGGAAGAGCAGCATTTCAAATTCCCCTAGAAAAAACAGGATTAGGTATGGCAGCCTGGGGCAGGCTCCTGGACAAATCATCTGCCTCACTATATTTTGGCACTGCAGACTTGGGAGCTTGAAGAAATCCAAGTGTAGGTCCCTGCTGCTTTTTTCCAGCAAGCCCTGCACAGCATTTTCCACCATGCACTCCCCCCTCCCCAGTGCTCCCAGTTTCAGGCATGTCCAACCCCCCGGGCTGGGCAGCCCCACTTTGGCAGCTCTTGGCTCCAGCTGGTCCTTCACAGGCAGCAAGTCATGCCCAAACCCCTCAGCCACACAGAACCTGCTCTGGCCTCAGCCAGGATAAGAAATGATCTTGTGACCCTCCCCACCCACGACAGAAACATTTTCCTCTTCAGACATCCCCCACTCAAGCTCTGGGCCATCAGCCCCCACAGAAAATAATAAAGGTTTACAGTACAGTTGTGTTTATATTGTTACAGGCACTTAAACAGGATTCTTTGGTCCTTCAAAGGAATTAGCCACCCTGGCTTCTCTCGGCAGAAACCACAAGTTTGCACACCCATAACACCTCCTGCACTAAAAAAAAAAAACCACAATTCAGATCCATTTCAGGGCAGTGCAGCTCTACCTTAGCGTAATTCTACAGTCTCCCCTCACGCGCCCCACCCACCCCATCGCCTCCACAATTCCATAAGGAGCCATTTCCATAACACTGCACTTCCCCTCACAGTGTACAGCAGACAAGGCTCGTCCCAACCATCCCAGGAACGAGACACTCAAGCAAGAGTCCAGGAAGTTTCCTTTCGTTGCAGTTCTAGGAAGGTTGGTAGGTTTCATTTTGTTCCCCCTCCCCACCCCCCAAGGCAAGGAAATACCTTGGAGGACAGACCCTGGAGTTTGTCCTGGCTCAGTTACAGGGAAGCCACGTGGGGTAAGACTGATTGCAAGGCAGGAAGGGCTGCACGTGGGTCACGTAGTAGTTGAAGTTTATTTCACTGACATAAGGGGCTGGCTGGTAGAAGCAGGTAACGTTTGTGACCGTGGGGATGATGTTCTGCTCAGCCAGGACCCTCACGGCCAGCATGGCAATGAGGTTCAGGGTCTGCCTCCTCTCGTGTCCCATGAGGCAGACCGTGCTCTCGTTGACCACCCTGTGCAGGGTCATCAAATAGTCATATCTGTTGCTCTCCATGCCCACAAAGTGGCTCTGCAGGTAACACTCCAGCTTCCTCAGCTGCTCGCCGATGTCAGAGAAGTCTATGAAGAACCTGGAGCACATGTACCTCTGCAGGGCCTTCATATCCACCTCGGACTTGGGCTTGAAGCCCCGGACCAGGAGGTTGCAGTACTTGAGGAGCCCCCCGCCGCGGATCTCCTCGGGGTTGCGCGTGGCGATGACGCGGTGCCGCAGGTGCTCCATGGCCTCCTCGAAGTCCCCGTACATGCTCTCCCCGGTCACCGTGGGGTGGAAGTTCTCGGCCATGGGGTTCTCCGAGCACTCCCCGAAGAGCAGGAGCGAGTCCAGGATGATCTGGAAGGAGTCCACGCTGAACTCGAACTGGCGCCGCAGCGAGTCCACGAACTTGAGCTCCACGTTCTTGCCGCTGTTGTTGGAGAGCGAGATGAGGCTCCAGCGGTCGGTCTCGTTGCACACCTTCACCAGCTTCTGCACATAGGCCTCCTTCAGGGTCATGGGCGTGATCTTGTCCTTGTTGACTCCTTCGGGGAGGAAGTCCAGCAGGCAATCCATGACCACATCTTTAACCAGCTGGAAAACGTCCTCGGTCTTCAGATCCACCCCGAAAATGAGGTCCAGGTCCTTGTAGCCCAAGCCGCTGTCCTGGTGTAGGACGTGGCTGGCTGCTGAGCCGTTCAGCCTGACGTTGTGCACTGGGATCCCCTTCTTCTCCAGGCGGCTGCGGACAACCTGAGACAGAGACAGAGTCAGTGAGGGGCAGGAGGGAGCTCTGGGGGCAGCAGGAGCACTCCCAGTGCTTCCATGGGTCACTCCAGTGCAAGACAGTAAAATAAAAAGCTAATCCATTGGAAAAAGGTCACTTTGGAAAGCATCCCGAGTCCTGCCAGCAGCTGGGGGTGCCTCTCCTTCACTTATTCCCTGCCATTAGAGATCTGACTGCACACAATCAGCTCTTCTGCTTCCAGTGCAGGGTCTGCTCTCCCTGCCTTCCCCACTCCGGCCTGGAGAGCCTTCCTGACCCCATTTTTGGGGTGGTCTCTGTCCTCTACATCCCCTCCCAGCTCCAGTGACCAAGCCAAGACCAGTCGACCCCAAGGTGACCCCAAAGAGGAGGTGGCAGCACAGTCTGCAGCAGTCCCTGTGGATTTAATCAGGGTGGCTCACTCCTTTTAGCCATCCCTTTGGCCTGTCAAGATTCATTAAAGGCAAATCAAGATGCCAGAGCAGCTCAAAAGCCCCAGTCAGGCGTATGCAAGTTCATGTCCCAACTAGTAAGTGTATCCTAACAATTTCCAGTGTGTCAGAGCTTCGTGCTGAGCTTGGCGTGCTATCAAGCACAAGAGGCAGCTTTCATCTTACGGGTGTTACTCCGGTGATTTTAAAGCTGCCTGCTCAGTCCTGGCACACCCAGCAGCCCCTCCAAAGCTTTGTTCATTTACTGGGAAGCTGAATCACCTGCCTGATTACTTAACAAGCAGGAGGCTAAAATAACCCCCAAGACCATAAAATAAACTATCTGGACACCAGCTTATAATTTGAGTTTAACTCAGCTCAAAGATCCTGGGAAGATTAGGTTTGCACCTTCCAGCAGAAGCTCTTCCCACGTCTCGTCCTCTCGTCCTGCTTTCATGTTCCCCTCCAGCCATCTCCCATTTTCCTGGGAGTCCCAACCAGCCAGCCTAGAGCAAGGCCATGGCTTGAAAGAGCCGAAGCGTGGGACACAAATGGACAAATTGGATCATCAAGAGCCAGTCTGACTGGGCCCTTCGGCCCTGTGAGCCTGCCCTAGTTTGAGAGGCCCCACAAACTCTGCATTCTGGCTGCCCAAAACGTGAATTTCAATTCCAGGCCGCACCACAAGGGCCAAAGCTGCCCCGGGCCTGAGCAGTGCTGGGGGAGACCAGAAGCGTTGCAGATCTGATCCCAGCAGCACTAAAACTGCCCCTCAGTGGGTCTTGTTTAGCAGGAAGAACACACAAAAGGTCAGGGACTGCAGCATGGAACCCTCAGTGACAGTGCCAAGGGCCACCAGCAAGCTCTGCTGCCTTCCCAAAAACATCCCAGAACAAAGCCACTGCTGTCTGCACACCTGGGAGGCTGTCAAGGCTCACAAGGCAGCTTCCCTGGTGGTGCTTCCCCTCTCTCCCTACATGAGCCACCCCTGCTGGGCTGGAAACACAGCCGGGCTCCTCGCCAAGCCTGTGGTGACTGTCACATGCCAGGCAACAGTGAACCAGGGGCTGCTCACCCTGGGAGCCCAGGCCACACCAGCCCAGCCAGAGCAAGAAGCTGTTTTCCAGGGCAGGCAGTTTGAAAAGATGGATCTGCTCCTCAAAGACACACAGGGCTGCTGCCCCAAAGTGAGCAAACATCACCCAGGGGAGCTGCTGGCCCGTCCCTGCTGCCAGCTGGAGTCACTCACCCAGGGCACGGCTCCAGCCCTGCTCGTGCAGTCAGAGGCTGCTCCCAGGCTCAGAGACACAAGATATAGGTCACAAAGTCTTAGATGCAGAGCTGGGCCCAGTGCTTGGAGAAGATCTCGTTCCAGATTAATTTCCTAACCCCAAAGAACATCTGCTTAACCCCTTTCTGGGCAGGCTCAGGACCTGCAGCGTTCCAGGCCCACAGCCTCCAAGCTTACTCAAGCTCCCCAGGATGTCTGTGTGAGATATATTCAGAAAACAGGGAAAAGACCCAATTGCTCCAGTGTCATCTCAAACCATCCCAGGAGTCTCCAACCTGCCGAGCAGCAGGGAGCAGAGCACTTTGCCATTCCCTGGGAGCTTCCACCCACCAGCCCTCACCTGGGGCTCATTCCCCCTGGCTGCTGGCAGTGGGTTCAGGGCTGAGTTTTCCCCCAGAGGGTTGGATATTTCCAGGGTTAGGCAGCTGCTGACCTGCTTCCCAAAACAGCAGCTCACCTTCCGTGTGGTTGGGATAATTGACTGTGACAGCCAGGCAGGAGCAAATCCTGCTGCGTCCTGACCTGCGCCTCACAGCTCCCTCAACAACAACAACAGGATAAATAACTGCCTTTTGGGTTACTTGTTCCAGCTTAGTCAGCCCTAAACACAGGCTCTGCCAGCACGGCCGGGCACAATTACAGCCCTCAGCTATCCCGTGCTGGAGGCTGCTGCTGGCAGCATCCTCTGGGCAGCTCCGTGAGCTGCTGCAGGGTTTGGGGCTGCCCCAGCCAGGGCAGCCTCCTGCCTGCAGCTCTCACAACCTGCCACTCCGCCCAAAGCAGCCAAACCCAGCGCTGCTGCCCCCGACAGCAACTCGAGGAATCCCAGACCAGCCTTTCAAATGTCACCTTTCCGTCTCCCAGGCTTAACTCTGACTATTTCTCAAGCAGCTGAGGCTCCAAAATCCCGGTTATTGTGAAAGCCGGATGGGTCTTAGCGCCGTGAATAGGCTTTTTAATTAGAAGCCAACATGCCCGATTTTACATTTGATGAGTCATTACTGAGGAATGAAGTCGCCTCCCAAATATGAATATGCATCAGCTCATTCGAGCTACATTGTTGGTTTAATATTAAACACAGTTATTACTTGATGGTTAAACTAAGAGAAGCTCGTGAACAAGCCGAAGTCTCGGGCAGGCTCTGGAGAATTCAGCCAGGGGCGCCCAGAAATCAAAGGACATGGACATTTGATCTGGCCTTTGAATTAATAACTCTGCCGCTTCCAACACGAGCCCAACATGTCCACCAGCACGAAGCCATTTCGTAGAAGCAGCTCCAAAAAAAGCCACTTTTGCCCTGCCACACATTTCACTGCTTTTAAGGACAATAAATTAATTCAAAAAGAGCAGGAACAGGGCAAGAGGGGAGGAAGCTAAGCAGGATCTATGGCACAAGCTGCAGGGATGGGGTGAGCTGCTCAGGAGAGTAATTCCAGCTTTAGGCATTCCTGCTGCGGCTGCTGGCCGGGGCCAGCCCCACCGGAGTGGAACTGAGCACACAGCACCCCCGGGATGATGGGGGCCAGTCCCCTCAGAACTTTTAACTCCCCCTGGAGCAGCCAGGCCAGGGCAGACAGGCCGCAGAGCAAGCTGCTCTCCTGGAAGGTGTCCCCGCCCATGGCGGAGATGCTTTTCCCGAATTCCAAGCCTGGCAGGAGTCGAGCAGCATTCGGACACTGCTTTGGGGCACTCAGCGGGACCTCTGGGCTGTCCCGTGCAGAGCCGTGCCGGGCTCCCTGCCGTCCCTCAGCCGAGGCCATTTCCCGACGCTCATTTAAGGTCCCTTCCAGCCCGACCCGTCCAGCGGCTCCGCGCTCCCCGGGCCCCGCACGGGCCGTGGGAGGAGGCCGAGGTGCCCGGCCGGGCTGGCTAGGGGCCCGCCGGGCCGGTTATCGCCGCCTCAGCACTTTTATTTTCTGCCTGACCCCCGCCGGAGCGGGGCAGAGTCCAGCGGGGCCCGGAGCCCGCCGCGCGGCCCCTCAGCCCCGCGGCCCCTCAGCCCCCTCAGCCCCGCGGCCCCCTCAGCCCCGCGGCCCCCTCAGCCCCGCGGCCCCCTCAGCCCCGCGGCCCCTCAGCCCCCTCAGCCGCGCGGCCCCTCACCTGCACGATGGTGCGCGGCCGCACCGACAGCGTGGGGAAGTTGCCGCGGCCGTGGATGGGCACGGCCTCGCCCAGGATCTGGTCCAGCCGCTGCACCTGCTCCCACGTCAGGACGCTGAAGCGGCTCCCGTGCTGCTCCTCGCCGCCCGGAGCGGGCCCCGCCGCCGCCTCCAGCATCGCCCCCGCCGCCGCCGGAGCCGCTCGCCCGGAAACCGCCCGGAAACCCGCCGGAAGTGCCGGTGCGGGGGGGAGCGGGAGGAAAATTTAAAAGTAGGGGGAAAAGCAAAAAAACAAAACAAAAACCAACCCCCCGAGTGGCGCCGGCGAGGGGCGGCTGCGCGGGGCGCGGCGGGAGAGCGGTCGGTGCCCGCAGGGATTCGCACAGAACCGGCCCCGGCCGCCCCCCGCCCGCCACCGGCTCCGCCGAGCGCTGCGCCCGCCCGCGCCGCGCCGCGCCTTTTATTGACCCGCGCCGCGCCCCATTGGCCCGGACCCCCGCCAATCCCGGCCCGAGCCCGTGCCCAGGGGGAGGAGAGCGGCTGGACCGGGGCCAATCGAAGCGGCGATGAGGGGAAGGAGGCGGGGCGAGAGGCGGGGCGGGCCCGGGGCAGCCCCGCCCCCGCGGCGCGCGGGAATCCCGGCCGTGATTGGCGGGGCGGGCGCGCGCCCGGGGACACGATGGGGGACAGGGACAGGGACAGGGACACGGAGGGGGACAGGGACACGGAGGGGGACAGGGACAGGGACAGGGACAGGGACAGGGACAGGGACAGGGACAGGGACAGCCCCGGTGACACGGTGGGGGACTGGGACAGAGACAGCCCCGGGGACACGGGGGGGACAGGGACAGGGACTGCCCCGGGGACACGGGGGGGACAGGGACAGCCCCGGGTGGCACCGGGGGACAGGGACAGCCCTGGCTGGCACGGGCTATCCCTGGTGCGTCCTGTGGGGCCTTGGTGTCCCACTGAGTCACCTCGTGCCACACCAGTACCCTCTGATGTCCTGTTGGTTCCCTTTGGTGCCCTTTGGTATGCCCTTGGTACCCCACTGATACCCCCTGATGCCCCTGATGCCCCATGACCCGGTGCCCTGGGGATGCCCCATTTGTACCCCGGTGCCCCAGGGATGCCCTGTGATCTGATGCTCCATTGATGCCCATCCATGCCCTGCAGGCTGGTGCCCCATTGATCCTCCTGGAGTGATGCCCACAGTGTGACACCCCACAGACACCCCGTGGTCGGTCACTGCACAGCTCAGTGTCCCCATCCTGACACGCCCAGCTCCCCCTGACGCTTGTCCCTGGCCAAAAGGGCCCCCATGTGCCAGCTCTGGAGACTCGGGGTCCCACCCTGGGCTGATGGAACTCCAGGAGCTCAGACCCAGCCCCTGAATCCCAGAGCGTGGCCCAGCTCCCAGCTGAGCCACCACCTCTCCCTGAGGCCAGATGTGTCCCCAGCCTCTGACCAGCCATTTCCTTTCATCCCAGCAGTCCCCATCCCTCTGCAGCGCTCATTTCTCGCCGCCTTTCACCCTGCAGACATTTCCAGCGGGGCCCTCCCTCCCTGCCCAGCTGCTGCCCCGCGGCCCTGGGGAGGGACAGAGTGACTCCGGCTCCTCACCTGCACGGCCACTCCCATTGCCCGGCTCCTGCTCGCAGCTGGGATCCCTCCTGGGAAGCCCAGAGCCCCGCTAGGAGCTGAGCCAGTGCGGAGGGTGTTCTACACCCTCGCAGGGTTTGATTGCAAGAACTCCCCTGAAAACTCCCGAAGATCCATCCTGGGACTTTCCCCCTCAGGGAAGGCACTGCAGAGCTCTTCCAAGATGCAAAGTCTGTCTTGGAAGATCTGCCACATCCCAGGGGTTGGCTGCTGGAAGCTGGAGCTGGCTGCAAAAGAGGAACTGGGGGAATTGGGGTGCTCAGGAGCATCCACCGCCAGGGTTGGAGGGGAGAGAAGGGAAGGGGAGCCCTGATTCCCTCTGAAATCCTCCCCATTCCCTGATGCACTGACAGCCAGAGGGGCTCCGGGGGTTGTGGTCCCCATTGGGATGCTGCTCCTGCTGCTCCCTGGCTCCCACCCGGGTGACTCCACCAGGCTTCTCCACCGGGATGAAAAGCTGCTCCCGGGGGCTCCCCGTGAGGCTCCCAGCTGGGGCACAGGACAAGGGCAGCCCTGCTGGAAAGGGATTTTCCGAGGAACTTGATTAAAAATCAGGCAGCTGCCTCTCGTTGCAAAACCCTTTCGACGTTGCTGGCGAAAGAGCTGGATCGGGGAGGGTTTCCCAAGAGGCTGAAATGGCCAAATGGCTTTGGGGAGGGGTCCATCCACCGGGGGATGCAGCAGGAGGAAGGGCTGATGGGGGCTGAGCGCCCCAGGGGCCCGGGGGAGCCAGGCAGGGACAGGGGGCTGCAGATCCCTCTGGGATGAGCTGCGCTGGACTGGTGCTGCCCGGGCCCAGGGACACCGGTGCTGCTGGCTCCGGAGAAGACCCCGGCCCGCTGCGGGGAGCCGAGGCGCTCGGCCGGCCCGGCGGAGCCGCTCGGTGCCGTCCGTCCCCGGGCGATGGCACCCGGGCCGTTCGCTTCCCGCTCTGCAAGGGCCAGCCCGGCCTTTATTCGTCTGTTTCGCCGGCAATTAAAGAATAATCTTCGTCTTGGGGTGAAACGCGGGCCGATCCTGCCTCCCGGGGGTGGCACGGCGGTGGCGGAGCCCCTTTGGGCACGCGGGGGTGGGACAGGGGCTGGGCGGGGGGCGGCAGCCGCGACCCCCCGGCCCCGCGGGTCTGGGGTCCGCAGCTCCCCGGACCCCGCTCCGTCCCCCGGGGATCGGCCCGGCGTCAGCGGGGGAGGAGAGGGGACAGCCCGGGGCCGGGGGCACGGGAAGGAGCGCGGGGGGCAGCGGGGGAACCCCCTCCCCTGAGCGGAGCCCCTCGGGGCGCTGGGGACCCTGGGCAGCCCCGGGCAGCGGGAACTGGGGCACAGGAGCTGGGAGCGGCCGGGACTGGGGCAGTGGGTGAAAATCTCTCCAGCCTGCAGGGAAGGGACCTCGGGGACTCCGTGACGCGCGTGGGACGGCTCCGTCCCACTCGGCATTAAGCAGGGCGTGTGCCACCTCCCTGAGCAAGCAGAGGGACCCAGCCCTGCTCCCGGAGCCACCAACGTCACGCAGCCGCCCCGGGGGAGCCGCACGGTGCGGGCACGCCGGTGCCCCGCTCCCACGGCAGCGCCACCGCGCTCACGTCAGCCGTGGGCTGGCCCTGTCCCCGTGCCCGCGGCAGCTGTCACCAGGCGGGCAGCGCTGTGCGTGGCTGCCCCACGCAGGCACAGACTGTCCCCACGCGGGCACAAACTGTCCCCACGCGGGCACAAACTGTCCCCACGCGGGCACAAACTGTCCCCACGCAGGCACAGACTGTCCTCAGGCAGGCACAAACTGTCCCCACGCGGGCACAAACTGTCCCCACGCGGGCACAAACTGTCCCCACGCAGGCACAGACTGTCCTCAGGCAGGCACAAACTGTCCCCACGCGGGCACAAACTGTCCCCACGCGGGCACAGACTGTCTCCAGGCAGAGTCCAGCCAGCCCCCTGCACAAAAGCCACCGTCCCTGGCCAAACACCCGCTGTCCCCGGCACAGCTGCTGCTGTCCCCACTCTCGTCACCGTCCCCACGCCCACGCTGCCATCCCCACGCACATGCCCGTGTCCACGTGCCCCTGTGGGTTTAGGAGGTGGAGTCTGTCTCCGTGGCCTTGTCCAAATCCTCCCTGGGCAAACACAGTTCCTGGACTCCTCCCAGGCACTCGAGCTCGCTGTCCAGCCCCGCTCACTCCCGCACAGCCCCTCCCAGAGGTGCCACCGCTCCTCGCTGGCCTCCCTGGGGCAGTGCCACCTCTCCAAAGAGGCGTTTTCCCCGTGCTGGCCACAGCAAGGCTGCATGTGGCATTAGGGGCGTTGTGAGCACCCACTGCATGGCATGAGGGCTGTCACTCTGCTGCCACTCTCTGATCTCAGCCCGGCGTCCCTGTGTCACCACCCTGGACCCCCAGACTCGGCCACATCCCATCCTGGAAGGGATGATGAGTGGTGCTGCCGGAGAGGGGCCACCCGGGAGGGCCTGGGATGAAAGGGAGCGCAGGGTGTCATTACTGCAGGTGACACAGAGCTCGGGAATGGCACCTGTCACCTCCCCTGCCTGCTGCAAAATGCTGCCTGGGGAGTGGGGGGGACACGGCAGCGCCGGGCTCTGGGGACAGGGACACAGCAGCAACGTGGGCCCAGCGCTGATGTGCCCTCCCGTGAATCTCCCCCGGGGTGTCACTGGCTGGGGACATCCCTGTCCCCTGGCAGCATGAGCTGTGTGTCCCCAGGCTCGGCGGCTTCCCGGTGACACCACGTGCTGTTTTTCTTGGCATGACTTGTGTCTTTCCAGCCCTGGCAGGGGATGACCCATCTGGGTGCCACTAATTGGGGCCTGGCAGGGAGCACAGCTGCTCCCTTCGCTTCGGGTTCTTGGGCCCCGGGTGACACCTGAGTGCCCTGCAGGTGGTGGCAGCTCCAGGACACCCTCGCTGTGCCCTCTCCTCTGGGGACAGCCGGGAGCTCTGCTCTGGAGGCCGCTGAGCCTGGAGCAGCAGGCTCACTCGGGCAGGGATTTCATGGGCACCTCGAGGGCTCTCGGTCCTTGCTGGGGCCATGGGGACAGTCCCTCCCCTCCTGCCACCCCCTCCCTGCACCCCAGGCTTTGTGCTGGACCACAGAGGGAAACTGAGGCACGGGAAAGCCCTTCTCCTGGCTGGGGCAGAGGCAGCAGATCTTTAACCCTCATGGATGGGGGCTGTGGAAGGGGGATAAACACCGTGGAACTCATGTGGAAGGATGAGGTCATCCTGCTCAGAGTCCCTTTTCTCCCTGTTCTTGGTGCCACCAGCAAGGTCCAAACATGCTTTGGGAGGGAGAGGGGGATATGGGGCACGGGGGGTGCACACAGGGGAAAGACATCACTGCCAGGACCGTGGGGCGGGGGGGACACGCTGGGACCCCTCCACCCCCCGGCTCCAGCACTGTGAGTGCTTTGGCAGTGGCTCAGTGGTGACAGCACAGCCCCGGAGGGATCATTAGTCCTCCCTCATTAAAAAAAGTTACTCACCCTTTGAGACAGAAACAAGAATATCCTGGAAATGCCTGGGTTTGGGGAGTTCTCGCTCTAAAGGTATGACTGAAATCAGGCTGCAGGTGATGCTCCCCAGCACGTGGGCAGGTGAGTTACCTGGGCACTGCCCGGGGCAGCCGTGCTCCTGCTGCTCCCTCCGTGTCCGGGCTGGGCAGTGTCCAGGGTGGGCAGTGCCCGGGCTGGGCAGTGTCCAGGGTGGGCAGTGCCCGGGGTGGGCAGTGCCCGGGGTGGGCAGTGTCTGGGGTGGGCAGTGTCCAGGGTGGGCAGTGTCCAGGGTGGGCAGTGCCCGGGGTGGGCAGTGTCCAGGGTGGGCAGTGGACAAACTACCCCGGACCCTGATGAGGACGCACGGGTAGCACCCAGTGCACTGGCACCGCCGTGGCCCCCGCGCACCGCCTGTCACACATCCCTGGCCACCTCATCCTGCCCAGGGAGCCCTCGGGTCCCCCCTGCAGTGGGGTGAGCCGGCCGAGTCCCGCCCCAGGCAGGGGGACCCTGGCGTTCAGGTATTTCGGGCAGGTGAGCTGCCGCGCCGCAGGGTGGCCGCGGGCTGAGTCACGGCTCAGGGCTCCGGTTTGCAGCCCTGGAACAAATTCCCCTCGCAACTCCCCGGAGCGAGGGGCTGCGGCTGCCCCGGGACACCCCCGGCCCCGGAGCGGCGACTCTGCTGAGGCCGGAGGGATTTTGGGGCTGTGGTGCTGCTCCTCACCCGGTGCTGCCCGGAGCCCCTTCCCTCTCTGCTGTCCTGGGATGCTGGTGGGAACTGGCTCTTCTGGGAGGGCTTCTGGGGAAACCCAGCAGGAAAATCACAGAGCTCAGATGTTCCCAAGACCCCTCCCCTGGGGATGGGTCCTTTACCCCCCCAAGCCCTGCTGCAGTGCCAGGACAAGGCAGGCGCTGGCCCTTTCTCCCTGGGGACAACACAGCGGGCTCGGGATGGGCAGAGCCGTGCTGGGACCCCGGGCCGGCATGCCGGGGCTGTGCCGGGTGATCCATCCCCCGGAAAAGGACCCTCCCCCGGGAGACCCTCCCGACACACCCTCGCACGGCGCAGCTCCAGGGAGGGATTTGGGAGCCTCTGTCTTTGCCAAAGCTGAAAATGTCCCCCGGGGAGGGGGCTCCAGTTGTCCCTGAGCCAGGCAGGAGGGTGAGAGGCAAACTCTCCATGCCAGCGATGGGGACGAAGCGTCACAGCCACCTCGTTCCTCTGGGACAGCCGGGACCGTGAGGCAGCGGCAGGAGCCCGAACAGCTGGAAAAACCCCCACTAAAAAGTAACATTAATTTATTAGAATATTTATGATAAAAACCAAGAATCTCTTTACATGTGGGTTTGGTTTTTTTTTTTCCTTTTTATACAAGAGAATTTCCATTGCTTTTTTTCCTCCTGGAAACAGAGCAGGGCAGCAGGCAGGCGCAGGCAGCGGCGCGGGCGCTCGCCCCGGTGACGGAGCCCCGCGGACGCCGGACCTGGGGGTCCCAGCGGGGCGTGGAGCGGGTGGGATGTGGGACAGGCGCCCACCAAGGCAGCGGGGCAGAGCGTGGCAAGGCACGGCACAGGGAGGGGACAGCGGCCGGGGTCCCCGGGGAGGGGGTGGTCAGCACCCCGTGGTACCCACGGTGGCACACGGTGGGAGCTGGTGGGCACGAGGGGGACAAGGTGACAGACACAGGACACCCCTGAGCCCGGGGAGGGCTGCAAGTCACCAGAACACCCAGATCCCTCCCAAGCCCTGGGGAAAGACAGGTCCTTCCAGGACCCCTGGCACCCCCAGTCGTCCCCTTGCTGCCAACCTTCCGGATCCAAGGTGTCCCCGCGCTGGGGGAGCTGGCACTTGGCTCCCCCCAGCTCCTCACACTCGCAGGGGGACAAACAATCCCTGGCACACCCCGGGCCCCGTCTTTGGTTAAGGAGCAGCCGCTGCCGTGCTGGCACAGGGCGAGGGGCCGAGGCTGGCCCCTGGAGGGTCCCCATGGGGACAGGTGACAGCAGTTCCAGGAGGGATGGAGAGGCTGCTCAAAGCGAGGGGGGTCCCAGCTTCCCCCCTGCATGGCTCTAGAATATTTCTTTGAAAAGAGCTGGCATGAAATGTGAGGCCAGGAGGGAGGATCCCAGGCACAGCCGGGCCCACGGGAAGCTGCCGAGGCGAGGGAGCAGCGGCAGGAGCCCGAGGTGCCGGGGAGGGGGAGTGTGTGCGTGCCAGCCCCGGTGACAGCTCCTGCTGTCCCATCTCTCCGCTCCGGAGCAAGGCGAGGGGGCAGTAAAGCACGAGAGGGGAGAGGGGAAGCTGTGCCATGGGGAGTGACTGTGGAGACCCCTGGTCAGAGCCGGCCGCAGGTCCTGAGTGGGTGGGCACCTCTGGAGAGCCCCGCGGGGGCTGTGAGGCACCTGCAAATCCCAATCCCGGGCGGAAAACTGTCCATCACCCCAGGCCACGCGGCCCAAGGAGCCCGGGGCATCCCGGGGCTCCTTCCCTGCTCGCTGGGGCCAGCCCAGGGCTCGCTGGGCAGAGCTGTCCTGGCAATCCCAGTCCATCCAGGACAGTCTCCCCTTCCTGAACCCAGTGTGTAGTGACAAGAAAACAAAACGGAGAGCAAAGAACAAATGAATGAACAGAGAGAGAGAGAAACGATTTGGAGGCTTTGTGCCAGCAGCTACTGCCCCTTGGGGATGAAGGGCTCCCCCTCCTCGGGCTCGGGCCGCGGGCCGGGGTCGCTCAGGCACCGCAGCATCCGCTGGTTGCTGGGGCTGTCGCTGGTCCCCGGGGTGAAGACGTCGTCAGTCCCCGGGGAGGAAGGCTCCTTCACCCGCATCACCAGCCCCTCCTCATCCTCCTCGGGCGAGGGTGGGAGGCCACTGCAGCCCTTGGGCTCCTCGCTCATCAGGTCCACGGACTCGGGGGACTGCGGCGAGGCCGGGTCGATGGTGATGATGGGCAGGTTCTCCGAGTCCTCCTTGGGCTCGTAGGCCAGCGGGTCTGGGAGGCACAGAGGGGTCAGGCAGGGAAGGGGGGTCTCAGGGACCCCCGGTGATGCACCCCAGATGTTTGTTTGGGGCTGGGGTGCCTGGGCTGTCTCGCGGTTTTCCAATTCAGCTGAGTAATTCCTCTTCCCGATTCCCACACCCCCGCCGGAGCTGGCTCCATCGGGAAGGGCGAAGCTGCCCTCTGCTGATGAGCCGCGGGCTCCGCAGCGGCGGCACGCCCCGACACCCGACACCCTGTCCCCGGAGCGGGAGGGGACACAGGACAGGAGGGACCCAGGGTGCCAAAGCAAACGTGCCACGGACAAACTGGGAATGCAGTGGCAACAGGTCCTGGGGCTAAGGCTCCTGATGCCCCCCCCGAGGAGGGCTGGGAGGGGCATGGACAGAGACGTGGCTGCCTGGATGGAGTGAGCTGAGCTCCGGAGGGACTGCCCCACCTGACTTCCCAGGGGAATTGTGCTGGGTGCTTCTGCTCGGGACAGCAACTCTCTGGGACTGGGCTGGATGGGTGTGGGGTGGGGACAGTCGGGGCTGGAGAGCCACAGGGAGCTGAGGAGGTGCAGGACAGCTCCAGGTGAGGGCAGGGCAGCTCCTCGTGTAGCCCCTCCCACCTACCTGAGCCGATGCGAGCCCGGGACATGGTGGGCGAGTCCACCTTGTGTGCCGGCACTGTCAGGTAGTTGTTCATCTGCAACGGGAGCAAGGCACCGTCAGCAGCGTGGCCAGGGCAGGAGGGGAACTGGCCACAGGGATGGGCAGGGAACTGGCCACAGGGATGGCAGGGAGCAGCAGTGGGACGCAGAGGACACGGGCACAGATCCTCCCAGCCATGCTCCAGGGACTTGCTTGGGGCCTGGGGCAATCACAGGACCCCCAAGGCTTGGGGTCACCCTCTGTCATCCCAACCTCAGCCCCCTCCCTGTGCCCTCCCAGGCAGGGAAGCCCCCCTGGCCCCCGTCCTGCCCTGCCCTGGTGGTCCCCCAGCACCTTCTGCTCCAGCTGCCGGGCCTTCTGCCTCCTCAGGAGCATCTGGTTCCAGGCTTCCTCGTAGGGGTCAGCCACCAGCGTGTGCCGGTTGTAGGATCGCAGCTGGGAACAGATCCCGAGAAAAGGAGACAGGTTAAAATCCCACACAGAGAGGGAAAGAGAGGTCACAGCCCCTTTCTTCCTGGAGATGGATGGAACAGCCACCAGTGGGCAGAGCAGTTCCAGGCAGGCTCCTGGCTCGTCCCTCGTGTGCCACCGCAGGATGCCTGATCCCAACCCACCCTGGCCCAACGAGGGTTTAAAGGCTGGGCTCGGCCACTGACCAAATGAGCCTGGCCCTCAGACTGTCCCAGCACCATCCCAGGAGGAAAAGCCTCCTGGGGAAGAAGAGTCGGGCCAGGAGCACAGGGCACAGCAGGGCAGGGACAGCAGGGGGGAAGGGCCCAGCTGAGGGCTGGCGGGCAGTGTCCCTGCCACTCCCAGCGAGGCAAAGGGGACACACGGTGCCAGGGGACCCCTCACCCTCTGCCTGGTTTTCTGCAGGTTCGTGCGGAGGATTTTCCGGATCTCCTCCTCCTTGTCCTTGGACAGGGCTGGAAGGACGCGCTCCAGAGGGAGGGTCTGGGGGTTGATGTTCCTGCACGGACAGACAGGATTCAGAGCCACAGCCCACGGCAGCGCCCAAGGGCTGCTCGCCCCGCGGCCAGCAGCAGGGAGCACTCGGGGCAGGGAACTCACTGGATGGAGACGGTGGAGACGGCCGAGGGGATCTTGCCGATGCCCCCGCTCTCCACCAGCTCGATGGCCTGCTTCATCTCCATCTTGTGGTAGAAGGCGATGAGCTGGGGCTCCTTGGAGCGCTCCCCCGCGATCAGGCACTTCTTCACGTACTTCTTGTTGAAGCGGTTCAGCCTTCCCAGAGCGGGGCACAGGAGGGGCAGCCACAGCTCAGCCCTGGCCCACTCCCACTCCCCAGGACAGCGCTGCTGGGCCGGCTCCAGTTCGTGCTCCCCTGAACCCCTCCCAAGCCAGGGTGTCTCCACAACACCCAGCCCCTGCTGGTACCCACTAGGGCTGGCCCTGAGCTCCTGCAGGGACTGGCACTGGCAGCTCCCACCCTGCCATGGACCTGCTGTGGGTGGGGTGGCCAAGGGGTGCAGCCCTGCAGCCCCCCTTGCTCCCAGTCCTGGGCCATAATTCCCCATGGGGAGTCTGCATGAGGATATTAAAACATGGCACAGAGCTGTGAAACCTTCTGGGTGGTGACAGAAACCCTTCCCCAGCCACCAAACCTCGCCACTCACTTGTCCTTCCAGTGGTGATGCCCATAGTGACCACAGATATCCTCAATCCCTGTCAGAAGGTGATCCAAGAACTGGAAGAGATGGTCCAAGGCGTGAGCAGCTCGGAGGGCTCTTGCCCACCCCCTCCCTCCCCTGACACCCACACTGACACATGGGGAGGGCACTCAGGGTCTGTAAAATCGGGGCTGTGGGTCCAGGACGGGCTTTGGAGGGCAGGACGGACCCACACAACCAGGCTTGGCTCTACAGGCACGGGGGTCTGGGTCAGAGCGGGCACTGCACGACACAGACAGGGGAGAGCCCTCGCTCTGCCCCCCTTACCTTGGGCTCTGATTTAGGGGCAGGTCCCAGTGACAGAGGTGGAGTGGCAGAAGCAGAGAGGGCTACGGCGGCGCGCGGGGCGGCCGGAGCAGCGCGTTACCTGCGTGTGGATCTCCTCGTTGATGGAGCGCTTCGTCTCCTGCTTCTTCTTCACAGCCAGCAGATCCACCAGGGGCCGGATGGTCATGCCCTGGGGAGGGGAGGGGAGGGGGTTACCTCTCGGCCCGAGGCACAGTGGTGGGAGTGGGATGGGCTCAGCAAAGCCAACCCGCTGTCGGTGTCACTGTGCAGCGCTGGGGACGCGGGGCAGTGACAGGGTCGGGGATGGGCTCCCCACTCTCCACACGGCCATGAAGAGCCCCCTTCCCTCTGAAAGCACCGCCTGGGTGCCACCCACCTGCACGAAGACGGTGAAGAAGATGACAGTGATGATGGCAGTGAGGAACATGTCCCTCATGCCGAAGTGCTTGTAGTCCAGCAGGTAGCCGAGGGAGAAGGCGATGGCTCCCCGCAGGCCCCCGTAGGCGATGATGAACTGGTCCTTCGGCGTCAGCTTCACGATCCGGAACTTGTTGATGAACCAGGTGAGCACAAGGACACCTGGGGGAGCAGCACAGTCCTGTGTGAACGGTCAAGGGTCCCCTCCAGTCCCAAAGAGCCCACCCGGCAGCCCCTCAGGGCTGTCTGCTCATCCCAACATCCCTGAGCAGCTTCCACCCCATGGCTGGCAGGACCACGGCCTCAGCCTCATCTCCCCAACACCAACCACCAGCATGGGTGATGCCCACGGGGAGCAGTGCCACCCAGGCACCTCCAGCCTCCCCAGCAAGGCAAACCATCCCAGTCTGAGAGTTCACCATGACCCAGATGGCCACTCAGGGCCAGGCTGGATGGGGCTTGGAGCAACCCGGTATGGTGGAGGGTGTCCCTGCCCATGGCAGCTGGAACGAGATGGGCTTTAAGGTCCCTTCCAAGCCAAACCATGCCATGATTCTTTTACCACCCCGAGGGCTCTGCCACCGCACTGACACTCACCCAACACCCTGGCAATGAGGCAGAAGAAGAGCGTGCTGATGACGAAGGTCCAGTTCCAGTAGTGGTGACCAGCCACGGTGGAGACACCCAGGAAGATGAAGATGAGGGTCTCACTCACACTGCTCCACATCTTGAGGAAATACTTGATGGTGGTGTGGGACTTGTGGGAGATGTTGGCTTCCACATAGGGCCGCATGACCACACCAGCAGCGATGAGCCTGGGGGTGAGGTTGGGGCCCTCAGCAGCCACGGGGACATGGGGACAGCCCCAAGCCCTGGCCCCGCAGCAGCATTTTGTGTTGTGACACCAAACTCCGGGGCAGGACAGGCCTTGTGACACAGCAGCAAATATCCAAGGCCTCCAGAGAAGGCAACACAAGGTTTCTCCTTCCCCCGGCAGGGCAGGAGTGAGCCTGGAGCACAAACCCACGGTGTCCCGAGTGCTCAGCAGGCCCTGCCTGCTCCTGTGTGCCGGGAGAACAGGAACAGGCTGCCAGCACCCCAGGCTCTGTGGGACAGCTCCCCAGACCCACTGCCCTGCTGTGCCTCCTCGCATATCCCAGCCCAAACACAGCCCTGGGCCTCGCTGGGGACGCGCTGACCACGCTGGGCCAGCCAGGACTGCGGTCACAGCCCCACCAAGGCCCCAGGGGCCCTGGGCAGGAGGGCTCCTCCTCCCCACTGCCAACTCACGCCATGATGCCCGACAGGTGGAAGAGCTCAGCAGACAGGTAGGCCATGTAGCTGTAGAGGAAGACGAAGAGGGGCTCGATGACGCGGATGTGCGAGGTGAAGCGGGACGTGAAGGCAGCGATCACCCCGTAGATGACGCCCACCAGGACCCCGCCCAGAGACACCACGAAGAAGCTGAGGAAGCCGAGGATGATGTCGAGGATGGTCACCTGCTCGAAGCTGGCAAACTCCTCAAAGAGGTGGTAGAGGACCTGGCAGGGAGAAAGCAGAGCAGGGCTCAAACTGTCCCTCTGGGAAGGGACAGCCTCACCTCGGAGGAGACCTGCCCAGGGAGGGTGGCACACCTGAGCTGAGCTCTGTCCCTGCTTGGTGACCCCAAGCTGGGTGCTTGACCAAGGCTCACACCAAATCCAGCTGCTGGTGCTTTGCTGTGCCACACACAGTCCTGAGGGGACCAGCTCCCTGTCCTCTGTGCCCACAGGGACACACAAATATGTGTCTGGGACAGCTCTGCTCTCCAGCTGTGCCAGGAGGGCCTTTGGTCACCAGACAGAGGCTGTTCCTGTTTTCCCAATGACCAGGTCAGGACAGATCCAGGCTGGGGGACTCCTGACTGATGCACAGAGAGAAAAGCTCCCATGTGCCCTGCCCTGCCCAGCCCAGAGAAGAGCCCAAACCCTTGAGGTGGCTCCTGCAGCTGAGGGAAACCTGAGGGAAAGACTCTGGGCTGTGCTGCCTTCTCCCACCCCCAGACACTGCAGAGATGTTAGAGCACACGTCAGGATGGGAAACAGGATTTAGGGCATCCTGCAGGAATAGCTGCACTTGCAGGCAGCGAGAGGGCGAGGAGCCAGCTCCTGCCTGCTGGGGCCAGGCCCTGGGTGGGACAGGGGCAGGGGCAGACAAAGGCATTCCCCAGGGATGAGAGTGGGGACACAGACCCTGCAGGCACCCCTCTGCTGAAAAATGGGGGAGAAGTGCCTGGAAAAAGCCCCGTGGTGGGACAGAGTGTTCTTTGTCACCAGGAACCTTGTCAGCAGGGGCTGAGCAGCCAGCTCCGGAATGGACAGCTGGGATATGGGAAAAGAGCCAGGAAAAAGCAGTGGGTTAGGAGTCAGTTTAGAGGTCAGCTCTGCAGAGAGGAGAAGGCCACGCTGACAGCCAAGCCAGCACCTGGACAGTGATGTCCTCTGGAAAGGGAGCAGGGCTGGCCCCCCCTCCCAAAGGTCCCTGCAAACTGCTGCTTGCAGTGGGGCTGAGGGGCGATCCAGGGGGGCTGCCAGCCTGGCTTCAGCCCCTCCAGCTCTCCCCTTTGCCACGGCTGATGTGCTGCCCTCCCACCTCCTGGGAGCCGGAGGACAGCACGGGTGACCACATGCAAGGAGAGAGACGGAGCAGCAGCCACAGGGCAGCTCTGCCTGAGCCAGGGTCAGTCCCTCGTGCTTCCCCTGGCAGGGCAGGCAAGGCTCAGCAGCAGCTCCAGCCAGGAGAGCAGATTCCCAGAGCCCATGGCAGCAAGAGGCTGACTGGGCACGTGCCCTCGGCCTCCCCAGCCCTCCAAGAGAACCACTCCACCTCAACCCCCCTCTGCAGAGTTTGAAGCCTCCGCTTTTAGCTTTGCACCTGGACAAGGTTTGGTCCGAGTGGAGCTGCCAGGAGGCAGCTTGGGCAGGCCCTGACAGCTGCCAGCCCCCGAGGGGCTCCAGCAGGATGCCAGCCCCACTCCCGGGCCGGGCACTCACCACGGTGACGGCGTCGTTGAGCAGGGACTCCCCGAAGACCAGGATGTGCAGCAGCTCGTTGATGTGGATCTCCTCGAAGACGGCCAGCACGGCCACGGGGTCCACGGCCGAGATGATGCTGCCGAAGAGCAGGTTGGCCAGCAGGCCGATGTGGTTGAGGCCGGGCCCGCCCAGCTGGCACACGGCGTACATGAGCCCCCCCAGGAAAAAGGCGTTCCAGAGCGTGCCCACCACGGCGAAGATGAGGATGGTGCCCAGGTTCTCAGTGAAGGGGCGCAGGGGCAGGAAGTAGCCGGCGTCCAGGATGATGGGGGGCAGGAGGAAGAGGAAGAAGATGTCCGACTTGAGGATGGGGGGCTTCTCACCCACCCCTTTGATGAGCCCCCCGACCAGAAGGCCCACCACGATGAGCAGGCAGCTCTCGGGAACGATGCTGGACACTGAGGGGATCACGTGGAAGCCTGGAGAGAGGGAGAGAGGAAACACACGTTGGCCACAGGAATGGAGGATGCTGTCTGCAGGGGCCAGCTCCCAGCCCTCCCTGCACTCCTCGTGACCCGCCACTCCTTGTGTGCCTCAGTTTCCCCTCCCGCCCTGCTCTGTCAAGTGGAAACTGCAGCTTAACCAGACCGTGGTACTGCTGGCTCAGGCCAGAACCCTGAGAGTCCCAGCAGCAGGTGACAGCCACCCTGGGGACAGCCCAGGGTCTCTCCCTGGACCCCTGCCCTGCAGCACGGGCAGCTCTCCCCACACGAGCAGCCCCTGCTCCAGCTCTCCCCACGGCAGCGCTGCTCCCGAGCACAGGCAGCAGTGGCATTTCCCTCCCATCAGACAGCAGCCTGCCCACCAGTGCCACTGCTCCCAGCGTGCCAGGCACAGCCCCATCCCCGGGCACCCCTGCACAGGGCACTGCGGGATGGGAGCTGCTGCTCAGTGCATTCCAGGGTGCAATTCTCCCTCCTGGAGGATTTACATGGCTGGTTGCAGCAGGGACAGGATGCATCCTTGGGGTGCCAGGTAACAGGGAACACATTTCCCCCTTTTCCAATCCCGGCACAACTCCAAAGGCAGGTCCCTGAGCTGGCCCTGACCCACCAGGCACCCCCAGCTGGGCATCTGCCAGCACATGAACACCCACAGAAGGATTCTGGGCTCCCTGGATCTCCTCCCAGGCTTTATAATTATTATTTTGAAGCGAGGCATATTTGTTCCCTGGCAAGGGAAGCAGTTTAAAATCAGGAGCCCTGCCTTGGCATGCCGTGTTCCTCCGTTCCTTCCGGCCGTGCCATCTGCAGCAATCCCACAACAGATCAAATCCCCCGAAGGAGCCAGACCCCCCCGAGCCCGCAGGGACCACCTCTGTGCCACGGCCAGCTCACCCCTCCTCCACCTGTGCAGACACCCCAGCCCCTCGGGAAAGGCTCTCCCCAAGGACCACAGCCCCCAGCCCAGCCCCGTGCAGGTCCTGGGGGGAGGACCAGCCCCACGTTCCCCCTGAGCTGCAGGAACAGGCTCCAGCAGGGGCGAGCCCAGAGGATTCACCACTCCAGGAACCATTCCAGCTGCTCCAGAGGGTCCCTGGAGCTGGAGGATGCTGGCAGGAGTCTGGCTCAGCTTTGCCCCCCAGCACCACGCCCAGCAAACAGCTCGGTGGGCACGAGGGGAGGAAGGAGGAGCTGGGAACACCCAAGCTCTGTCCCAAGGCACCCCCAACACCAAGCACCTGCACTCAGGGACTTCCCAGCCTGGGTGCAGCTCCTGATTTACCCCACGGGATCTTTCCATGGATCCCCTGGAGCCCACACAAGCTCTGAGCACCCCGAGGCAGCCCTGGCACGGAGCTCCCTCGGGGAGGGGAGGTGATAATCCCTTTTCCATGCACGGCTCATGCCAGCCCTGGCACCAGCGACCCTTCCAGCACACCGGGCACTTTCTGGCTGGGGTAAGGCTTAAAGCCACACAAGCAGCGAGAAGCCAACAGCAGAGCAGTTTTTGCTTGCTAAGTATGTTCAATCATGAATAAAACACAAACACTGACAATTAAGCATCTCTCACTTCTTCCCCACAGGCCCCAGGATTCCATTAAACTGGAACATTCGTGTGCTGATGGGAATTCAATGGTTTACAGCCTTTTTGTAGGGCCCTAAAAATACACTTACACGGGCTGCATTTTAATTATGCCTTTGATTTCACTGAATCTCAGCCATTTTTTGCTCCCTGCAGTATTTTTAGAGCATTCCAGAGCTCATTGGTACCAATCTGTTGGTGGGAGCCAGCATCCCACTTCGGGATGGGGGGACTGATGGGAGGGATGAGGGCAGGCAAGGGTGAAGTGCCTGAACTTCCCTCCTGGAAGATGAGGAAGGCTGTGGCAGGATGCTGGGAGATGAGGATGCCCAGCCACAGGCACATCCAGAAAGGGGAATAAGCCTTGATAATGGCTTTAAAGTTTATGATTTTGATAATAATAAGAACAATAAAATAATAATAACGTGACCCCTGATCCCTAAATGCCCAGCACAGGGCAAGCACAGTCACCCAAGCTTCCTCCTTTGGAAAACAAACTCCATGGGAGCAGCTCCCTCCCACAGCACCAAACAGCAGCTGAACCATTAAAAGAGAGACAGTTGGGTTAAACATGAACCCCAAGAGGCTGAGCAAACACGGAAAAGGAAATGCAGGAGATAACAGTTCCTATGAAAGCAGCTCCTTGCCCACATCAGGCAGCCAGCTCCCACGTGCCCAGCAAGGCACACACAGGCATCACTCACAATTCCTGGTGGGCAGCAATGCCCTGGGTCGGGGCAGAAAGGAACCAGGGACAGGAATCCCCGTTTTAACCACAGACTGAGCACTTGCTCATCTGGAGGAAATCCCATCCTTCCAACTAAAGAGATTCTGGGCAAGGAAAGCTGGCTCTGACAGAGCTTGTTCTGCAGCTTCTGAGTGCTTCTGGTGTTTACTTTGGGGTCAGTGGATTTGCTGGACGGGGAGGGAGCAGGGAGGGGAGCACAGGGCACAGCTGCTCACGGTTAAGCCGGATGCTCCTGAGGCTTCACCCCACATTGCAAGCACCCACGCAGGGACACGGCCTCAGAGAGCCAGGATGCTTCCAGGAGGATCCTGTCAGCCAAGAGCAGCACGAGAAAGGAGAGTGCTTACCCAAGCCCCTCATCCTGCCCAGGTTTATTGGAGCAGCTGCAGGCTGCAGCAGGCAGGCTGGAGGAATCACTCAATTATTGACCAGGGCTGGGAGCTCTCCCAGCCCCGGGGGTTCTGCTCTGGAAGGAGGAGGCAGATGCAGGGTCAGTCTGGGCAGGGGGGCAGTGAAGCCCCCTGGGAGATGCTCTCTGCAGCCCTGGGGACCCCAGGCTGGGGCTGTTTGGGCTGCAGGCTGGCTGGAGAGGAGCTGGCTCTGGAAGGAGCAGGCATGCTCAGAAGGGCTGCCCTTCTGAAGGACACTGCAGAGAGCAGGGCTGGAGGAGACACCAGAGTGTGACAGCACCGGGCCCTCAGGGCCACCTGAACCCTCCAGGACAGCGGGCTGGGCGGGCCCTGCGAGGGGCAGCAGGCCCAGGTGAGGCGTGCAGCAGGTGTGCACACCTTCCCACGCTGCCCTGTGACACGGCACCACGGAGAGCTGACACTGCTGAACCCCGAAATCAGACGTGTCACCAGCCCTGGGGACAAGTGATCCACGAAGCTGTGACTCAGCACCTTGTTCATGGTGGGGGAGGGAAGGGGAGGGGAGGGGAGGGGAGGGGAGGGGAGGGGAGGGGAGGGGAGGGGAGGGAAGGGAAGGGAAGGGAAGGGAAGGGAAGGGAAGGGAAGGGAAGGGAAGGGAAGGGAAGGGAAGGGAAGGGAAGGGAAGGGAAGGGAAGGGAAGGGAAGGGAAGGGAAGGGAAGGGAAGGGAAGGGAAGGGAAGGGAAGGGAAGGGAAGGGAAGGGAAGGGAAGGGAAGGGAAGGGCTGGGTTCCAGGGTCTGCAGAGCTCCAAGTCCCTGGGATCTGGCTTTCCCACGCTGTGTTTTGGGCAGGTTGAGGATTGGGTAAGACCCCAGCAGGGTTAAAGCATCAGGATGCTGATGCAGTGACACAATGTTTTGCAACTGGCTCCCAGGGGAAAATCCATCCCAGTTCTCCAGAGTTTGGCTGCAGCTTCTTCCATTTATCTTCCACCCTCAGAAAAATCACAGTGGATTTCTCTCTTCCCTCGCCTGAGCAGCAGCTGCCCAAAGATCAGGCAGGCTCTGCTGACCGCTGTGGCCTCCAGCAGGGATGTCAGGATGTCTCTGCTGTGCCTCTCCTTTGGAAAATGGAGCCAGATCCAGCGGCTCCCTGCAAAGACAGGGAACCAGGAGAACGGCGAGAGCTGCACCAGATGCAGCCGGGAAGCCTCGAGGGAAGGGGATGAAAATTGAACTTGCTGAAAAGGAATTAATAGCTGGTGCTTTGCACCTATAAATAGAGCGAGGCCATGGCTGGTGTCACCCTGCCAGGAGAGGGGGTAAAACCACTGTACTTAAATTACACTCGCTGCCTCTCACAAGCTCCAACATCACCACGTGCCCTGAAATTCCAGCCCCACAGAGCTGCAAGCTGGCTCATTCCCACAGCGTCCCATGGGAGGGCACATGTGGGGCCATGACGCAGTCTGGCCTTTGCCAAACCCTTTTCTGTTTCACCAGGGAGCAGGCAGGGTTTTAATGCAGGTGCAGGTCACCCCAGTGCTGCCCTGCAGCTCTTTTTGGGTGGGTTTCAGCAGCTTGGGTTGATTTGGGTAACCTTTTAAGAACCCAGTGGCTTCAGGGTCCAGAACGGAAAAGCGTTGATTTTCCACCCCAAAATGCCATTTCCTGGTGAGAAGTTGACTTCTTGTTTTTTGTGTTAAGGCACAGGTACAGAAAGTGCTTCTAAGCAAAACAATTTCCTCCAGAACAAACCAAATGCTTCATTCAAGCCTCATTATTTTGTTGTCGCTAATTACAAAGCAAAGCCAAGAACCAGGAAGGTAATTAATTTATGCTGCTTTTTGTGAGTCACTGAGTGAATGCAGATCCCACACAAGGGCCACAGAGCCACCCCCAAACCTTGCCGTGGGCACAGTGTGCAAAGCCAGCACGGGCAGAAGGGAAAAGCAAAACTTCCAGCCCTGATTTCGGGGTCACTCCTGCACCCCAAACTCAGTGGGCAGGGGCTGCAACCAGCCTGGTGCTCAGGACAGCATCCAGCACTGCCCCAGAGCCTCCAGGCATCCTCAGGAGTCAGGATCAACCTCATCCACCTGGGATGGGATGAAGGCCTGGGCTGGTCCCGCAGGGTCTGCCTGCCCACGGTGCCCAGCACAGCCTGGCTGTGAGCCTGCCCAGCTGGATTGCACACAACGTCCCCAAAAGCCACGCTGTCACAGTCCTTAGCCATTAGGAGCCCTTGCCAGATGAGGAAGGTTCTGTTTTATTTCCCCTTGGTGTGACACTGTCACCCCTGTGCCTGCAGACCTTGCTCACCCAGCTCGCCCCACCCTGCAGCCACCCACCTGCCCCTGGTTTTCCCCCTGTCTCCCCCCCAAAGCAAACAGCCCGGGGCACAGGGAAGGAGCTCTGGGACAGGAGCCCGAGGGCTGCCTGGTACAGCCCCAGCACCTGGGATCAGGTGTGTGTGGGAGGTGACCCGGCTGGACCCTGCCTGCTCTGCTGAAGATAAGAGCAGGGCTGATAGCACCAGCCAGCCCTGACTCAAAACCTGAAAGCCACAGGACAAAAAGCAGACACTGCCAGGTACCAGCGCTGCAGCTCAGCCAAGCAGCCACAACCCACAGCTGGAGCTGGCTCCACACAGGAAGACTGGTGAGAAATGGCTTGGTGGAGCCCCAAGGAACAGCCACATCAGCCAAAGCAGGAGGGCTGGCTAGTGCAGCCCCAGAGAAACAACAGATGCTCCCCTGCATCACCGTGGGAGGAGGGGCTGGCAGGCAGGTGCAGCAGGGCTGTGATGTCTGACAGCTCCACTGTCCTCCTGCAGCAGCAGAGAAATTCACCCCAAGGATGATGATGGCACTGCCAGGAAACCCTGAGGTTGTCCTCCCGTGTAGGGCTGGACCTGGAGCTGCAGAAAGGTCCCCAAACAGCTGAGCAGCCTGGGGAACAGGACCAAAGGCACCAGTGCATCCTGCAGCAGCCGGAGCCAGGAGCTGCATGCAGACGAGCCCAGCTCCCCACCTGCCCTGACACCCTCCAGGAGCAGCAGGCTGCCCTGCGAAGGCAAATCCCGTGTCCCACCCCAGGGAGGGTGCAGGTGCAGGTGTGCTGGGCCCCGTGGCAGCGCTGCAGTGCTGCAGAGCAGGCGGCGATCGCAGGCACCCTGGGTGCCAGCCTGCCACAGCTGCTGTGCTCGCTCACAGGGGAGCTGTTACCCAGGGCCATCTCCTCCCTGGGCCCCAGGCAGGCTCAGCAGCCACGCTTCCCTCCAGCACAGGGATGGGCCCCTTGCTCCGGCGCTCCCCACCCCCAGGGGCTGTGCCCCTCTCTCCCAACAGCCGGGGCAGCTCCGAGAAGCCTGGTGAGCTTTGGTGTGATCCCACAGCCAGCACTCCCTGCAGAGCACACGCTGCTGAGCCTGCAGCCACAGGCCTGCCAGACATCCCTCCAGCTACACCTCATTGCCCCAGCCCTGGGATGGACTGGGAGGACCTGGAGCAGCAGCCCCCCAGGAGGAGAAGGTGCCCACACACAACCACAACGTGCCCTGAGAACCATCCATGGGCAGAGGCCTTCAGCACAAACACTTGAACACTTTTTTTTTTTTGAGAGCAGCAAGAGCACGTACCCTGGTTTTATCTTGAAGCACTCACAAGAAATTAACAGATCAATTGGGAGTCTTTTACAGAGCTGGTATTAATTTCCTCCCAGCTGTAAAAAGGAAATGAGAGACAAAAGACATTAAATGGACTTGCCCAAGTCCCCAAGTGAATGGTGTGAGAACCCAGCAGCTCCCAATTTCCAGTCCTGTGTTTAGATAATGCTTCTCCTTCACACCAGAAGGGAAGGCAAGGACACTCTGCAAGAAAAGCACATAATAAGAAAGTCCTAATTGCCATTAAAGACTGAGAGACCTGGGCCCTTGGACTGTCATCCCACGGCTGCAGCATCCCAGGCAGGGAGGAAAACACAGAGCTGATGAGCAGCCTGGGGAGGCTTCAGGGCTTGGTGCCACCACATCTCAAAAACTCCTCTTCCAGGCCAGCTGTGCACAGCTGTGCACGGATCAGCTCTCCTCCCCCTCTCTCCAGGTCTAGAGCTGCCCTGTGACAAGACACCAAACCCACCCTTGCCCGGTGAGCCTGGGGACACCAGTGCAGGGTTTGGTGCTCCGGGTGGCTCCGGTAACCCCGACCCTGCTGACTGCATTCCTCTAAGGGGCATGTTCCAGAGCCACTCCCAAACCACAGCTGCAATCACCAAACCTGTTCAGAGCCTCTGGGCAGGCTCCACACGGCGATCTAGGGCGGGACTGGGACTCTTTACCAGCCCATGGCACTCACCCAGCAGGAGCCAGGCACGGAGGCACTCGGGGACAAACTGCCACCCAGGTTTCTGCTGTGGTTGTTTCAATGCTCATTTTGACTTTTCCCCACCAGCTCTGGAGGGGTGCAGCTCACAGCCAGGCCTGCAAGGCTGGGATCTTCCTGGCACAGCTCATTTACCCTGGAAAAGTGAGTTTTCTACAGGGCAGCAGCATCCTCATCCAGGTTTATATCCTTCAGAACAGTGACAGCAGCTGGACTTGGGCATTTTGAGGAGGTTTAAGGTCTAGAAAAACTTCTTCAGCTCCAGGGAAAGGGACAAGGAGCTAAACATAACTCACTCTCACCAGCCACGGTCTTCCCAGATTCCTCCAGCTGCTACAAGGCGCTGGATGCCATGAATAGCTGGGTTAGGAGGGGTCAGGGCCAGGGGATTTCTGGGACAGACTGCTCCCAGTTACCATCTGCGTGCTGCCAAGGGAACCCTCACGCTGCTGGGTGCAGATGGATGCTCTGGAGCAGGAGGGACCCAAGGAGGTGCAGAGAGACAGTGCCTGGTCACCCAGAATAAGGCTCCAGTTGCTCTCCCAGCTCCTTACCCTCAACCACGGCACACAGCATTTAATTCCCAGTTCCTGCTGACCCTCGAAGCCTTGGGGAGAGTCAAACCCGAGGCAGCCTGAGGTGAGCACAGACAAGCTCCCCAGGCAGAGCGATGCCAGCCGCCCTTCCCAGGAAGGGCAGATTTCCTACCGGGAACACGGGCAGGAAAGACAAACAAAAGCCTTTCAGGAAACAACCTGCTGGTCTCCACTCGGACAGCGGGGAGGAGGTAATTGCAATTAGCACTGATTACTACCGGGCTCTGCAAGCCCAGACAAAGTGACACCGCTCTCAGCACACGCCAGCAGCGCGTCCGGAGGCAGCGCAAGCACCCGGCCACTGTCACCCCTTCCCAGCACCAGAGACACCATCCCAGCCTTCCTGTGAGGAGCCACCGTGCTCCTCACACCCAGCCCAGCTCCTGGGAGCAGCAGCTGTCACGGGAGAGGAGCTGTTCCTTGCCAACTCACCCCCAGGGACCAAGGCTGCTGTGGGAAAAGTGTTCCCAAGGGAAACCGAGGCACTAACGGGGCTGGGAGCATCAGCTCTTCCCTTCAAAGGCCTGTATGTGCCTAAATCTGTGCCCCTGGTGTGTCTGCTGTCAAATCCCCAGCAGTGGGGTGGGAAGCTGCCTTCTCTCCAAACCCCTCATTAAGATTTAGCATGTTGTGACTCCAAAATGCAGAATAATTCCGGGCACTGGAAATAAACTGCTGCCACAGGCTGTCTGCTCTGCAAGTGTGTGTCTTGCACAAGAGAGGGGAATTATTTCCCTAGCAGCACCCTCTGTTCAGTGGGATTAAAGTGCTGTCCCTGGAGGTCGATTGTATGGCAACTTCCTGGAGATGTTTGTGAGTCACTCCTGGGCAGCCCAAGAAAATGTGTGTGCTGTCTTCTGACTAAAAAGGACTTTGCATTCTTCAACTTTCCACTCAAAACACCACCCCAGCTTCTAACGAGCCTTAGTCGCGCCCTTCTCACGCAGGCAGTTCTGGGAAGGAGCCCCAAGAGACGTGGGGTGATGTAACAGCAGATTCCTGTACCAGCAGAGGTGACACAGCACCAGGCTCATCCTCACTGCTGCACTCCAGCAAGGCTCAGCCTTGGATCTTGCCTCTTCTGCTAACAGGCACCAACGAGTGTGTGCACGCCCGTCTGCAGAGCTTTTAATTCGGGTTCCTCCTTCCCGAGCAGGAACACGTGAGTTCTGCTGCCCCAGGAAAGAGCCAAAGAACAGAAACTGCAAGGTCAGCACACACCTGGAAGGCCCTGTGAAATCAGAGTGGTCCATGAGACACCCAGCACCACGGGGACCAGAGCAGTGGAGGGAGAGGATCAGCCACCAGCACTTGGCTCAACCCAAACCATGCCCTGCTCCTCTGCTGCTCCCTTGGGAGCTGCCTGGCCCTGATCTCAGAACAACGAGGTTTTCATCAAACCAACACTGGCAGTTTTGAGCCCCAATGGGTGAAAAAAAGCTGCTGCTGACTCAGGCAGCCCAGTGCAGAGATGAGGTGAGACCCAGCTCCACTCAGCAAGGCTGTGTTTTCACAGAGTATTCCGCGTGGATTTTGGGTTTTATTTGAACAAATTAGGCCTTGGGGACCCAAAACAGAAGGAAGAAAAACCCAAAAAAACCCCACCAAATGTTTTCAAGGCAGCTCAGCAATTGATCCCCATTATGCCTGTCCTCTGTTGGTGCCCACAGCTCCAAGGATGCTGTACAAAGGACCAAGGGCTGCATGATCCTGGGACAGGCTCAGAGCCCCCACCACCCCTGCACCTACAGCCAAAACCAGGGCCTGCAGGAGGGAAAGGGGGAAGGATTGTGTTAAAGAAGTGTTTATTTGCAAGTCTAATGAGCCTCTGGTTTGTACAAGTGCTGGAGAGATGTCTGTGTCTCGTCTGCACAGGAGGGGCTGCAGTCCCTCTGTGCCACAGCACTGCTGTCACCCCAAGAACGACCCTCTGCCCCCCACCACCACCTGGCCTTCCCTTCCCCCATGAGCAATTCTCAAACCCCCAGGGAGACTATTTAGCTACTTTAATTGCAGACAAAAGACCTGTCCTCCACCCCACTAATTCCCAAGGGAACTCCAGCCCCTCTGGGTATCCTGGGCAAGCTGTGGCTGGGTGTTGGGCAGTCTGGGAGAAAGGATGTGAACCAAACAGGCCAAGGAGTGACACGTTCTGCTGTCACCCCACAAACCAGCCCAGGCCACCTGCAGGTCTCGGGGGAGGAACAATTCCATGGCATCTCCCTGAAAGCCAGGCCAGCACCAGTCTGGGCTCTGGCTGCCACAGGACTTGCAACACCCACATCCCAAATTCCACCTGCAGCCTGTGTGGGAAGCCAGCCCAGGCCTGACCCCAGCACCAGCTCTCCAAGCCTTTGTTGATAAATGGGATGAAACAAAAGCTTTGGTTCCTGAGGGCCAGGAGCTGCCACAGGGTCCCTGCAGGGAGCCAAGCCAAGGCTGCAAGGGAGTGTAATCCTGCCTTAATGGACACCAGGGCCCACCAGGGAGGAATGGCTGTGATTACAGACCTGATCTGCTTTTCCCACTCCATCACCATCCCGTATTTCACAGCAGGAGTCTTTCACTCTTCCAACCATAATTAAACTAATGGTTTTCCCAGATCCATGGAGGGAACAGTTTGGATGTTTTTTAGCTCAGACAAAAGCAATGGGCAGATCAGAGAGGAAAAAATAAATGCTGTGGCTGTTCCTTCTGAGATGGCAAAGCAGGGGAAAGGGAGCCAGAGCATGTTTAGATCATCCCCCAACAAGGAAGTGGGAATGCAACAAGTCTGCATTGGAAGAGACTGCTTAAATTCATCATCACGACAATTTACACTTCTCTGGCACCAGCTGCAGCAGCACTTCAAAATCCTTCCTGAGCAGCCACTCCCCAAGGCCCAGCTCCCCTGAGCAGCTCCCTGGGACAAGTGGGGACACTGGGGCCATCTCCAGGCTCTCACCACCCCCCTGCCTGCAGCCAGCAGTGATAAGCCAGGTTGTGAGACAAACACTGCCACCAAGAATGAGACAAACATTTCCCTCTGGCCCAGCAAGGGAAGCCCCATCAGCCAGAGCCAGGATCCAGCAGGAACAGCCCCTTCCCCCAGCCCAGCCCAGCAAAGCCAGCCCAGCACGGCCATCCGTGCCCAGGGAGCCACACCTGGGCTGGCAGGAGGGCCACAGAGATAACCCCAGCACACTTGGAGGGTCACACACACGTACTCCCAACGCTGGGCAAAGCTCTTCTGGGAATGTTTCCGTGCTGTGCCGTTCCCACCCCTGCAGACTGGCAGACTGCCTTTGCTCTGGGGTGTTTCTGCTGCGTCTGGTCTCGAGATCCAGCTCTTCCATCCAGTGCCACCACCACAGCAGGTTTCCTACCCTGCTTATCAACCCACAGGAATCTCAAGTTCCTCAACTTGCAGGGCTCAGTAAGACCTTGGGGTGGCCCCTCCTAAAGCCACGATTTCAGGGCAGGGAGGTGGGCTGATAAAAACGTTTGAAAAGCACCCAAGAGTTTTAGCACCCAAGAGTTTTAGCACACAAATCTCGCTGCCAGCCAGCAGCCACCAGCTTCTACAAATGTTTCCCTGGCAATTTTGAAGTTGTCTCTTCTCCTCCAGGCAGAGGAGCCACCCCCCATGCCCTGAGCCTCTGTGGGGCTCCACAACCCCACCTGCACCCATCAGGTTCTGTCCTTCTTCTCCCAGCTCCTATCACCCGCTCACAGGCTCTGGGACCTTCCCTAATCTTGCTCCTCCACAGGCAGAGCAGTGCTGGGGACCACTGGTGCTCCCCAAAGCAGTGTCACCGAGCACGGGCGCTGTGCTGGCACGGCGGGCTGAGCTGTGACACCAAACCTCCCCGAGGCCCCAGCGTGTCCCCAGGAAACCCAGCACAGCCCTGGGCTCTGCTCGCTGAGCACAGCTCCATCCCCAGCTCCTTTTACACCAGCCCAACAGGGACACGCTGGGGACACGCTGGGGACACGCTGGGGCCAGTCCTGTGAGAGCCAGGCTGGCGCTGGCAGCAGTCTCTCGGTCTGGAGGGGCAGGGAACACCCAGACACAGCAGAGCTGCCCAGGGGGAAGGAGGGGCACAGCAGTGACTCAGTGACTGCCACAGCAAGCAGCGCCCAGCGAGCGAAGGAGCTCGGCTGCAAGTGCTGCTCGGGGGACCCAGCAGGGTCACGGTTGGGGACACAGGGATGATGTCCCCATGCCCTGGGTCTGGCTGCTCGTGGGACCCAGCAGGGTCATGATCTGGGGACACAGGGAGCAATGTCCCCATGCCCTGGGTCTGGCTGCTCGGGGGACCCAGCAGGGTCATGGCTGGGGACACAGGGATGGTGTCCCCATGCCCTGGGTCTGGCTGCTCGTGGGACCCAGCAGGGTCATGGTCTGGGGACACAGGGAGCAATGTCCCCATGCCCTGGGTCTGGCTGCTCATGGGACCCAGCAGGGTCATGGTTGGGGACACAGGGAGCAATGTCCCCACACCCTGGGTCTGGCTGCTCGTGGGACCCAGCAGGGTCATGGTTGGGGACACAGGGAGCAATGTCCCCACGCCCTGGGTCTGGCTGCTCGTGGGACCCAGCAGGGTCATGGTTGGGGACACAGGGATGATGTCCCCATGCCCTGGGTCTGGCTGCTCGTGGCACCCAGCAGGGTCACGGTGTGGGGACACAGGGAGCAATGTCCCCATGCCCTGGGTCTGGCTGCTCGGGGGACGCAGCAGGGTCATGGCTGGGGACACAGGGATGATGTCCCCACACCCTGGGTCTGGCTGCTCGGGGGACGCAGCAGGGTCATGGTTGGGGACACAGGGAGCAATGTCCCCATGCCCTGGGTCTGGCTGCTCAGGGGACCCAGCAGGGTCATGGTTGGGGACACAGGGAGCAATGTCCCCATGCCCTGGGTCTGGCTGCTCGGGGGACGCAGCAGGGTCATGGTTGGGGACACAGGGAGCAATGTCCCCACACCCTGGGTCTGGCTGCTCGTGGGACCCAGCAGAGTCATGGTCTGGGGACACAGGGAGCAATGTCCCCATGCCCTGGGTCTGGCTGCTCGGGGGACCCAGCAGGGTCATGGTGAGGGGACAGTGGGAGCAATGTCCCCACACCCTGGGTCTGGCTGCTCGTGGGACCCAGCAGGGTCATGGCTGGGGACACAGGGAGCAATGTCCCCATGCCCTGGGTCTGGCTGTAAGTGCTGTTCGGGGGACCCAGCAGGGTCATGGCTGGGGACACAGGGATGATGTCCCCACACCCTGGGTCTGGCTGCTCGGGGGACCCAGCAGGGTCATGGTTGGGGACACAGGGATGATGTCCCCATGCCCTGGGTCTGGCTGAGCTGGAGCTCATCCACCCCACAGCAGCCCTCGGGGGGCAGAGCCTCTGTGGTGGCTGGAAGGGGGTCGATAGCTCTCACAGCATCAAAGCTGCCCCCACACTCAGCCCTCAGCAGGAGCTGGGGCTGGGCAGCACTCTGGGAGAGGACACTGCTGGGACTGTCCCAGCCTGCCCAAAGGGATGTTGCACAGCACATCAAGCAAAGGTAAAGAGGAAGAGAGGGAGGGCAGTTCTAATCAGGACATTTGCTTTCCGGAGCAGCCACTGCGCTCCTGAAGGTACTTCCCAGGAAGTGGCTGGACATCATCTGCTGATGGGAAGTAGAGAATAAATCTTTTGTTTCCCTTTGTTTCCACACATGACCTTTGCTTTTGCTTTATTAAACTGCCTTTATCTTGATCCATGAGTATTTTTCCATCCTAGTTTCTCCTGCAGAGGAGGGAAGTGATAGAGCTGCTTGGTGGGCACCAGGAGCCACAGAATCATGGAAGGGTCTGGGTTGGAAGGGACCTTAAAGCCCATCCAGTTCCACACCCCCCACCCCGGGCAGGGACACCTTCCACTGCCCCAGGCTGCTCCCAGCCCTGTCCAGCCTGGCCCTGGACACTTCCAGGGATGGGGCAGCTGCTCTGGGCAACCTGTGCCAGGGCCTCACCACCTTCTGAGTACGTTATTTCTTTCTTATATCTAATCTAAACCTGCCTTCACAAAACCACTTCCCCTTGTCCTGTCACGACAGGCCCTGGTAGGAAGACTCTCTCCATCTGGAGGAGACGGACTCCCAGAGAAAAGAAGGAAAGGCACCACCCAGCTTTCAAACCTTACATTTTAGGTTACCTTCCAGCCAAGGTGAACCCACCACACCCTGCCATCTCCTTGATGGAGGTGGAATGGCCAGGATGCTCCAGGGAGGCTGGGAGGCCATTTGGTGCAGACAGACAGCAGGACATGCCTCAGTGGAAGGTGGCTAATGGAGAATGACTCTCTGCTTCCTGGCTTCAGCAGGAAGGGCCAGCACGGGCTTTGCAGGCACAGGCAGCCCCAGCTCTTCTCCAAGGTGGGCAGGAGCTGGTGCTCACCACAGAGCTCTGCCTGCTGGGCCCCAGCACAGCCAGCAAAGGCACTGCTGACCACAATCTGTTATTTACATTCCTGACTCACTCCTTCCCTTTCCCCTGAAACGTATTTACAGTCCAACCCGACTTCCCCTAAACGTCTCTGGGAGCCACGTGAGCTGAAAGGTCAACGCTCAGAGTGAGGAGAGCAGGTTCTCCTGCAGGGAAACCCCTCAGCTTCCCAACCTCTCCCTGGGCATGGTGTGAAGGAGCCCTTATGGTACCCCTGCAAAACCTTGGAGAAGGGCACAGAGAGCTCCTGGCTGGGGTGTTTTGGGAAGGCCTGACCTTCTGCAACAACACAACAGGTTGAGACAATGTCTGGCTGCAACTTGCAGCTGCAAAGGCTTCTCCTGGCCAAGTCAGGCCACCACCAGACATGATCTGCACATGGTTATAGCTGCCCCTCACTCCCTCTTCCCCTACACAGCCTTAAAATATCATGTGAGTATTAAGCAAAGCAGCCAGCACCAGCTTCCCTTCTCCACGGGGATTAACAAAGCAGGACCAGCCCACGCCTGCAGGACATGCTGGGGAGAAACATCCCCCTGTGCCCTGCCAGGTGAGGAATCCTCCAGAAACCAACACCTCTGAGGCATTTTAAAAAACTGAAGCAAGAGGGGAAGGGCTCGACTCACACCTTTGATTCCCCAAACAACCTCACAGTGAGAGCTGCTGGAGAAAGGACAAATCCCCTGGATGGGACAACAGGAGGATGCATCTAGGTCTGAAGAGCTGTCTAAAGCATCAAGAGCAACAGGGGGAAACTGAGCAACAGGACAAGGTCAGGTTGCATCTCCTGGCCTGGAGCAGAGCCCTGGGAGCACTTCTGAGCTCCTCGACATGGGAGAAGGAGGAAGCACTGCAAACTCCTGTTCTGTTTATCAGCCCCCTTCTCCTCTTCCTGGAAATGGGATGCTGCAGACCCTGGTTGGTGTGGGGAGCCTGGAGCTGTGTGAGCCTCATCCTGCCATTCCAGGCTGTGCTGCCAGCAGTGCCCAGCTGTGTAAGAGCTATCCCTGCGTGGAAAAAAGCCTATTTTGCTGCTGCTGAACAACACCCCGTGGTCCAGGGCAGGAAAGACAGGGCTGGGATAGGGACACAGAGCAGTGAGACCTTTTTGGCTGCTCACAAGCACAGGGAGCTGTACCTGCAGCCTGGGAACTACCTGCCAAGGCAGCAGGAACAAGAAACACAAAACGCTGGAAAGGAGGCTGAGGAAAAGGGTGTCCCAGGACCGTGCTGCTGCCAAGGCCCTGCCACAGCTGTAGGTAAGCTAAGGTGTGGATTTTGGCATAACCAACATCTCTGGAGCTCTGCAGAGCACCTGCCACCTTTGCCAAACTCGCAGGGCAGCCTCTCCTAAAATACACCCCTCAGAACACGCAGTCTTGCATAATACTCGTAGCATCAAGGACCTGACAGCCGGCAGCCACAACTTTTCCTGCAGCCCCGAGAGCCTTGGCTCCGGGCAAGGGCGGCAGGAGCAGCCTCCGGCAGCAGCAGCGACACCGAGGGCCGGCTGTCCCCTCCATCCCCCGAGCTGCTGCTCACTCTGGTGTTCGCCAGGCTTGCCCTGGCCCCGGCAGGCCCGCGGGCCATTGGCCCCTCCTTTCTCCTCCAGCTTCCGCACAGATATTCCTGATTTCATCACCGCCGGCTCTGGGGCCGCGCAGAGGCACAGAGGGAGCCCCGGGGACAGGCACCTTCCAGCCACACGGCCCCAGCCCCTTCTGGGGAGCGCCAGCACGGCACCAAGCCCACCTGGCCCCAGCCTGTCCTGCCTGCCCGGCTCCCAGACAAGCCTCCGGGTCTGAAGTGCTCTCACTCCTCCGCCTGCACGTAAATAAAGCTCTCGGGAGGGACTGTGCAAACGGGGCTGCACCTGCCCACGCGGGCTCACAGCCGGCTGGAAGGCAATGGGTATTTTGAGGAGTAGCTGGGCAGGAAGGATCTGAGCTCCTGGGGGTCTCTCAGACCCCTCCAGACCAGCACGGGGCACAGTTTACAACAGGAACCAGCTTTAAAAAGCTCCCAAAGCAAGATTTCCCTCAGCAGGCTGGAGCACCCCATAAGTGAGTGTTACTGAACCACTGATGGCAACTGAGGAGCAAAAGGAAGGAGTGCAGAGCTCCCTTCCCTCCTCACCTGCTCCAAGGCAAACATTTCACCTGTCCCCTGGCTTTATCACCGGGGATGGGACCAGGGCCAGCTCAACCTCTGCACTGCCGGGGACAGCACAGCAGGTTCCATCACGTCACAGGTTTGGGCTAATTCGGCTGGTATTGATCCAGCTGCAGAAGTTTGGAAAACACTTTGTCAACAACCCCCGCCCCGGCAGAGTGATGCTTTGATGCTTTCCCAGAGCGGGGCATCCCAGGCTCAGCCCAGCGGGTGACTTTCCAGCCCCGGGCCGCTCTCTTTAATGCGGGAATCTCGGGACGCTTTGCAGCAGAGGCAAAGCCACCCCGGCCTGCCGCGGAGGGGGAGGAAGGGGAGGCCGAGCACCGGGAGGCTTCTGAGTGACTTCTCCAAGGTTACAAAAAGCATCTGTGGTTCCGAGAGGAAGTGAGCAAACTGGGTGCTTCCTCCCGAGTGTCAAAGGGAGAGAGCAAACCTGGTCCAGGCAGGGGTCAGGAGCATCTCCAGGCCGGCTCCCAGGCACGGAGATGAGAAGTCTGTGGGAGTGGAGGGACCGGGATGCTGCTGTCCACCAGGCCCAGGACAGAGACCCAAGGTCGTGGGGAGAGCAGTGCCCACCCCGGCCCGGCCGGCCTGCGAGCTTTGCGGGTGTGCAGCGGATTTTGCCCTGGGATGTTTGGGGTGATGCCACCCTGGGATGCTCAGAGGGGTCTCTCCCTAGGATGCTCGAAAGGGTCGCTCCTCGGGATGCTCACAGGAGCCACTCCTTGGGACGACTGGGGGTGTCTGGCCCACCCAGCCGGGGGTCCTGCCCTGGGATGCCCAGGGGGTCCCACCGCAGGATGCTCGGCGGGTCCCTCGTGGCAGATGCTCACGAGGGTCACTCCTCGTGAGGCCTGGGGGTCTCTGTCCCATTTGCCCGGGGGTCCCTCCTTCCCCAGGCCACCGGGGCCGCTCCCCAGGCCCTTCCCCACGGACCCCCCCACAAGGCCGCCCACCTACCCAGCTTCATGAGGCAGGCCAGGAGGATCCAGAGGGAGATCTCGAAGGGGATGCGGACGTGCGTGTAGTCGATGCCGATGACCGGGAAGGCTTTGCGGTGCTTGGCGTGCCCCTCTCCCGAGCCGTTGGCCGGCTGCTCCTTGAGCGGGTGGATCTCCTCGGGGGCGGCGGGCGGCGCGGGGGTGAAGCCCGGCACGTCGCCGCCGGGCAGCGGCGCGGGCTGGCCCTCGGAGGTGAGCATGGGGTTGGCCTGCAGGACCTGCCCGGGCAGCAGCGGCCCCAGCAGCAGCAGCGCCCAGGGCAGGGCGCGCAGGGCCGCGGCGCCCATGGCGGCGGGCGAGGGGCGCGGGCGGGCGGGGGGCGGCGGGGCCGCCGCGGCGGCGAGGGCTGGAGCCGCCCCGCCACAGCCCGAGCGGAGCTGGGGCGGCCGCGGCGCCGGGCTCGGCCCACAGAGCGGGCGGGAGGCGGCGGCGGGAGGGACCGGCGGGGCGGCGCCGGCGGCGGGAGGCGGGAGCGGGGCGGGGAGCGGGGGAGACGGAGAGGGAGGGGATGGGGATGGGAGGGATGGGATGGGATGGGGTGGGATGGGATAGGGATGGGATAGGGATGGGATAGGGATGGGATGGGATGGGGATGGGATGGGAGGGGAGGGGAGGGGAGGGGAGGGGAGGGGATAGGATGGGATGGGATGGGATGGGGATGGGGATGGGATGGGGCCGGGGCCGGGAGCACAGCGGGGCAGTGCGAGGGGAGCTCGGGGAGCGGACCGGGGGAGGAAAGGGGAGAACGGGAGCTGGGGGTGCTGATGGGAGAGGCGGGGAAGGGGAGAGCGCGGGAAGGGCGGAAGGTGGGTGCAGGGGAAGGGGCTGTGGGGCAGAGGGTGCCTCGGCGGAGGATGCTCTGCAGGGCGGGCTCGGGGGGAAGCGCAGGAGGGGCTGCGCAGGGAGCGGAGCTGTGCGGGAATCCGAGGCCCCAGAGCACAGGAGGACAGCGGATCTGCGAGCAGTGTCGGCTGCTGTCGGGGAGCACCGCGGGCTCTGCGCTGTGCCCCGGGGCTGGCAGGGACAGGGTGCCCAGCCGCCCTGCGGGACCGGCCCGGGGCACGGGCACGGCTCCCTGCGCTCTCCTGGGCAGAGCGGGGCCGAGCTGCCTCCTGTGCCCGCTCCCTGCAGAGGCACAGCCTGCTCTGCCTGTCCTCGGTGTGCCGGGCTGCTGGGGGGACAGGGGGTCCTGCTGGCCGCTGGGGCTGTGAGCCCGGCTCTGCTCGCCGCTGTGGCCGTGCCCTTCTCCCGCTGACCGCTCGCTCTGAGTCACCGGGAAATCTGATAAGGCTCCAGGGAAACCTCCGGAGCAGCCCGGGGAGGTCGCTGGGCACTGCGGCCCGGCTCAGCCACCCGGATTTCTTGGCTCTCCTCCATCATCCTGACTGTCACATGTGTGGGACCAGAGCAGCCCAAACGGGTTTTTACCTGCTGTGCCGCCCAAACCTTAGGTGCCAAGGGGCCTTTGGGTAAAGATGCAGCCCCTAATTCTTGGGAGAGCTGCGTGTGGGGCAGGCATGGGCCCTTTCCATGACATGTGGCAGCTAAGCCTTCAGCTTTGAAGGTGACGTTGGCTGGTTTGCATCAGCTACATTCTGGATTTAGGCCTCCCAAAGCGCTAGTGGTCAGAAGGCTGCAGGGAATGTGGAGGGCAGGAGGGGAGCCTGTGACAGCTACGGGGTGGAAAATCATCCCCAGATGTGACCCATCAGTTAAAGCAGATCATCAGCCCCAGCAGGAACCCGCTAGGTGTGTCAATTCCTCTTTTCCGTTTGGCTGTGTGCTGGGTACTCAAATTAATCTGTTTTAGCAATTAAGCAAGAAACCCTGAGCATTTCTCGTTCTGAAGGGCTTAGTCATATCTGGGTGAGAAGCTGGAGCTGGTGATGTTTGGGTTGAGGCAGGACTGTGGGCAAAACCACGGGGGCTGCTTGGCTTCCAGAAGCAGCTCCTGGAACAGGGACAGAACAGCCAGAAACGCTCCTGTGAAACCCCTGGGTCAGATTTTGCTCCCTGCTGGCGCCGGGATCAGCCGGAGCTGGGAGGGGATGCTGGGTGTTGGCAGGGCATGCAGCACCCGAGGAAGGCCTCGTGGCTCTGGCAGTGGGCTCCTGCTGCTCTGGGCTGGACAAGGGCCTGTCAGCCTGCTCACCTGCAGAGGATTTGGGGTGGTGCAGGTTCTTGGCCAAGAGGAAATTTCCCTGCTCTGGCCTGAGGGTTTTAACCTGCAAACAAATCCTAGTCCAGCTCCAGGTGTCTGCAGGACAAAGCACTTACAGGGAAAGGTCCGTGTCTGTGAAACTGCATTTGCACCCTGGGGCATGCTAACTACGGCACAGGGTGTAAAACTGAACTTTATTTGCAGGTTGTGGGGTTTTACACTGAATTTCCTTTTTTTTTTTTCCTGTGTAGTGTAGGTTGAAGATAGAAAAGGAGACAGGTATTTATTGAAATGCCTTTAAAAATTAATAATAATTAAAAATGCCTTTTGTATGACTTCAATTTCATCACTGTGAAAAGGGCAAGCTCTCAGGCAGATTTATTCCTGGCCTCCTGCACCTTTCCTTGGAGCAGCCACAGCCCTGTTCCACGAGGATCCTCTCCGAGGTGTGGCTCTCCTGCAGGAGCACACCTTGTTTGCATTCCCAGCTTTCAGACCGCAGGAGGAAACTCCAGGTCTGACAGTCAGCACCAGCGAGTCCTCCTTGGCTCCAGCCCTGGCATTCCTGTCACCAGCTCGAGAGAAAATCCAGCTCCCATGCCCCAGTTTTCTCTCCACCAGCGAGGAAAACTTCCATGTCAAGGGCATCTGAAGCCTGCCTGATTTCTGCCTGGAGCTTTGGGTCCCCATGGAGATGGCATCTGAGAAAAGAAGATAAAACCCTTTTGTGAGGATGGATCCCGATTATTATTTGTTTAATTAGAAACTGGACGGATGCAGAGGCAGCAGTTAACAATTACCTTCCGTAAAGGACTTTGACAACAGCTGAACAGGTTAATGACTTGCAAGGTGGAGACAAATCATTGCCGCTGTCATTTACGAGGCTGGAGGTGCAAGGAGGAGTCCTCAGGCCTGTTGTCTCTGATTTAAGGGGCTTTTCCTCCTTCTTTTGGGATAACCAAGTAGGAATTTTCTTCTGCCGTGCAGCTGGGATTATCTGGGAGCCAGGGAATTAAGTTCCAAATGAAAATTTGAACTATTCATTGCACTTTATTAGCGGGCTTCAGGAGTGTTTAATTGTGGAAATAAATTATAGGGAGGTGAACGGGTAAGTTTTGATGTCTTTCACCCACCTCCCCTTTTTGGGAGGGCTCATTAAGAGGATTGGGACTGGGCTCGCTTGTCCTCGGTGTCCCCAGGGCGGACAAGGCGAAGGGAAGGATTTTGCAAACACTGCCACCCCCTGGCTCTTTGCTCTCTATTTTATACAGAGGTTGATAAAAAAGCGGGGGCTCGGTGCCGCTGGACTGGGCTGAGGTGGTTGTCCTGCAGGGGCTGTGCCGGCTCAGGGGGGCACGGATGGTCCGGGGGGGCCCCCAGCACCAGGGGGCTCAGCCCCTCTGCCCGGAGCAAAGGCTGGCAGGACTGGGTGAGGACAAGAATGGCCTTAAGCTGGTGGAGTGTAAGTTTAGATTGGATTTTGGGAAGGAATCCTTCCCTGGGAGGGTGGGCGGGCACAGGGTGCCCAGAGAAGCTGAGGCGGCCATCGCTCCCGCCCTAACTACATCTCCCAGCAGCCCCTTCGCGCCTCCACGCTCCCGCCCTCTCGACGCCGATTGGCGGATCTCTCCTGGTCAGTTTCTTCCCTTTCCATTGGCTCCGTGAGCCGTCAGTTCCGGCGCGGCGGCAGGCAGGAAGGGGCGGAATTCACGAACGGGATTTACGCCTTTTGCGCGGGGCGGGGCGCGGCGGCGCCCGGGGGGGGCGGTTGCGCAGTTGGCGTGGCGCATGCGCAGCGCGCGGCGGCGGGGGGCGCAGCGCAGCCCCGGACAGCTGGCGGGGGTACCGAGGGCCGGGGGCGGGGGGCACGGCCGGGGCCCCGCCGCGGCCCCTGCGCTGCGTCCCGCTCTGCCCCGCATGGATGGAGCCTCGCAGCCTCCAGTGCCCGCTGCGCTCGCGCCCGGGAGGCCTGACAGGTAACGGGCCCCCGCGGGCCGGACGGGCCCCGCCGCCCTGACAGAGCCCCCCACCCCGATCCCTTCCGTGCCCGCCGCCCCCCGTGCCCCCTTCCCTGGCAGCTGCACGCCGTACCCGCTTCGCTCGCAGCTGCATCTGCCGGGCCCCTTGTCGGTCAGCCGGCCCGGTGCCCCGTTCCCTGGCAGCTCTGCCCGCGGTGCCCCGTTCGCTCCCCCGTCAAGCACACCTCGTCCCCCTTCCCTGTCAGCCGCACTTCCTTTCCTGTCAGCTGTGGCCCTGTACCCTCTTCCCTGTCATCTGCCTGCCCTGCAGGCCCCAACCCTTCCCTGACAGCTGCATCCCCCTTCCCTCTCAGCTGCCCCCTCACCTCCCTTTCCTGACACTTCTCCCCACCCCAGGCTCTGTCCGGTGTCCTCTTGTTCCCCCGAGGTGTCACCCCCTTCTCTTTACCAGGAGTCTGACTGCCTTTAGGGGTCTCTCCTTTATCCATCCTCGCACCCCAGCCCCTCGCCCCCATTTTCCCCAAGCCCTCTCCCCCAGCCCTGCATCATCTGCTGGCGCCACCCCTGCCAGGTACAGCTGCTGCTTTCTGGCTTCCTTTCCCCCTCCCACCCCTGGCACTGCCCTGTCCTCGCATTCCTGCCCCCTTTCCTGGGTGTGACCCTGCCCTGCTCCCTCCTCTGCTCACTGTCCCCTGCTAAAGCCTTCCAGACACGTTCCCTGTCCTGCTGGGTGTGCTGCAGCCCCTTTCCTCGGGGAGGGGATCAGCCTCTCCTCCTGTGCCAGTTAAACTCCTCCTGGAGCTGCTGGCCCATGTGGGATTTGGTGCTGGGGTGTTGCCTGTGCGGGCTGAGGGCTTCTCTGTTATCTTCCCTTTTCCCGTGGGTGTGTCAGCTGGGGTCAGGGGGAGGCAGGATTGCAGTGGGAGGGCTGAGCTGCGAGCACCGTGTGGCCTGAGCGTGTCAGAGTTCCCCTGTGCTGCCTCTGCCAGGGCTCCCATCTCACCTCCTCTCCTGGCTCCCTGCTCCAGCCATCTGTCCTGGGGAGCCACTGCTGCTCCTGACAGCTCCTTCAGCTGGAGAAAAACCTTCTTTTAACAAGGTGTTTGCTGCTAACCAGGGCAGGTTCTGGGTGGTGTTTGGAGGGGTGAAATAATTTGTAGGTGCTGAAGGGAAGGGCCTTAGGAATCTTCCCTTGGGATGAGCTGTGTATCCAGAGGCTTGTGGTGTGCAGAGTGCTGCTTTTTTCCAGTGACCTTGAGTTTGGAGCCTGAGACACTTGGGCACATCCAAGCAGTTTGGAACGGGATTGCTTGTTTAAAAGTGCTGATTTCAGGAGTCCTGCTGCTCTGTGGAGCTCCTTGGGGCAGGTGGAGCTTTCCCAAAGGGTGCTGGTGCCAAGGCTGGGGCTCTGCCCCCCTGTGCAGAGCCCATCACTGTGTTGCTGTGGGTGTTGCTCAGGTGGTTCCACGAGAGGGAAACACCCTCCAGCCGAGGAGCAATCCCCCAAATCCAGGCTGTGTTGGGAGTGTTGGATGTTAAATTGATGGCATTATTTGTGTTATCAGTGTGGAGGCTTTGTTTCCAGGCTCGGAGTGAGTGTTCCTCTCCATGCCCCGGAGTACCCTTTGGAAGTGTACTTTCCCAGGAGCTTAAGGGGCTTTTCAGTGGCTGTCAGTGTAAACAGAGCCTGCTGGTTTGGAGCCCATGGAAATCTGTGCCTTGTTAATTTTTGACTGTGGGTTTGAGCCTTGCGAAAGCCCCGTTTGTGCCCTGCAGGTCTGTGTGGCAGAGGCCAGGGGAAAGTGCAGGAGCTGCAGGTGGGCTGGTCCTCTGTGTGCTCCAGGGAGCAGTGTGAGCAGAGGCTGACCCTGCATCCCAGGTTTTTAGTCCTGTCGGGGTGTTCCAGGCAGGTTTGGAGCAGTGAGGGATGAGGGAAAGTTGTCCTTGAAGGGTGATAGAGAAATGTGTCCTGGTGCCATCCAAGAAATAACCCCGGAGAGGTGACGGGGTCATGGGATGGGTGCTTGGAAGGGCCCTCAAGGATGGTTGTGTTGCAGGGCAGGAGCACCTCCACAGCCCGGGTTGTTCCAGGGCCTGTCCAGCCTGGCCTGGAGCACAGAGGGAGGGCTGGGGTTATCCCAGCTGGAGCCAAAGGGAAGCTGCCTGTGGAGTCAGCCCTGGTAGCAGCAGTGCAGATTTGTCCTAAATTGTCCCTCACTCTGGGACTGAATCCCTCGTTCCACCAGGGGCTGGTTGTGCTGGGTTAGTTAAAAGCCAGAAGCTGCAAGAATGGGTTAGAGCAGAATTTGCACGGTGGTTTTGCCTAAAGAGGAACATTCTTTACCAATTTCCATGGTGGAAGTTTCCAAGGAATTTCCAATTCCTTTGGTGGTGACAAAGGCAGACTCTTTGGAGGGGCTTCATGCTTGGAAGCCTTTGTGTCTAAGAAACTGGGAGGCACAGTTGATTTTCGTCTGATTTTTATTACATATACTTCACAGGAGATCTAAAAATCTGGGGAGATTTTGTTTTATTCCAGGGTCAGTTTGAAACTGGGGGCTGGATCTGCCTGTGCAGTGGTAGGGTCAATAGTCTTGAGTGTTAAGAACACTTAATATTTATTTTATTTATCTATTATTTATTTATTTAATATTTGAATGAGGTCGCTCTCATATCCATGGGGACTGGGAGTCTGGGACTGCGATCAGTTGTGGCTAATGCTCAAAATGTGATCTGGAATGAGAATTTGGGCTTCTTAATCCTTTGTCTGTGATTCCATGATAATTTAAATGTTGCCAGAGCCTTTGTAGTTGGGAATACCCGTCGAGCAACAAAAAATAACAAAAGGAAAGGAGGAAAGGCTCTTGGAGCCTTCTTGGCCAAGCAAAGGCACAAGATCTGGGAGACCTTTTGAGCCTTTTACAGCATCCAGTTGCCAAAACAAGCACTTTCCTGGAAAGAGAGACACCTTAGGTTCCTGCGTTCCTGTTGGACTGGGTTTTATCCAAGCCTGTTACCCAGGGTCTGATTTCTTGGGTGATTTTCCTCGCCTGTATTTTTTAAGAAGTAAAGTTAAGATGTCCCATAAGGTAGAAAATGCTGCACAGAGGAGTCTCTGTTGAAAAGCAGAGTTTTTAACAGTCTGTTAAGGAGTGGTGGTTTTGGGGGGTTTGGCTGTTCCTTCTTTCTGTTTATACAGAGGGGGTATGGGGTATTAATGGTTTTGCAGTGACTTGTTTAGCTCTAAATTGGCCTCCTGGTGTGGGTTATTTATGGCTGGGTATGGGAGATCTGGATCTTTCTGTGCACATGATTTTCCCACATGTGTCCTTGAGGTTGTTTGGTGCTGTTGGAAGAGAAAGGAGCTGATTAGAAATTAGCCATAACTAGAGGTGGGAAATGTGACAGAAATACTCCCAGAAGAGCAGTGGGCTGTTTGTCAGTGGGGAGGTGACAGCCTGCCTGGCACTGGCATAGTGGGGTCCTGAGAGCCAAATCCAATTGCTCTCAAAGAGGAAGACAAGAAATCTGCCTGGCAGGGAAGAAGAGGAGGAAGCTGGATGGTGCTTGGAGAGAGGAGACTGTGGACAGAGCCTGGGAATGTTGTAGGGAAGGTCTGAGAAGAGTAAAAGGCACTGACTTGTGCTGGCATGTTGTCCCTCTGGCTTTTGAGGATGGACTTGGGAACTGCTAGAAGCCGTTCCCTCTCCTCCTGTCCCTGTTCCCTGGAGCAGAGCCTGATCCCCCTGGCTGTCCCCTCCTGGCAGGAGCTGTGCAGAGCCACAAGGGCCCCCCTGATCCCCCTTTTCTCCAGGCTGAGCCCCTTCCCAGCTCCCTCAGCCCCTCCTGGGGCTCCAGCTGTGTTCTCCTCCCTGGACACGCTCCTGCTCCTCAGTCTCTCTCCTGAAGTTTGGGGAAGCAGCTCAGAAACCTCTCAGGAGCTGCAGAGTCAGCAGATCCACCTGCCCTTGTGCCCAGGTGCTGCTGCCTCCTCCCCTTCCTGTCCTTGGGAGCCATGCCTGAGGGAAGGTGGTGTTGTGGCTGCCCCATCCCTGGGAGTGTCCAGGGCCAGGTTGGACGGGGCTTGGAGCACCCTGGGAGCGTGGGAGGTGTCCCTGCCCATGGCAGGGTGGGACAGGAGGGCCAGTGGAAGCCCTCCTGGGCAGCAGAGGATCAGATGAGGGTTGCCAGGACTCCTGTTTGTTGCAGTGTTTCTGTGAAATGCTCTTGTTTCAATGAATCAGCATTTCCTCATTTAGAAGAAGAAAATTTTGGCTTGTTCTGCTTGGAAATGTTTTTAAACTAGAAGGTTACATAGGACAAAAGGGGTGTTTGAAATTTCATTTTAATTCTTTTTGTTATTTTAAAGAGAACTGTAGAAATGTCTAAATGGGCCAGGCTGTGGGATGGAAACTGGGAGAATTGCAGCATTTCTCAGGGACTGACTGGTCTTTGCTAGGCAGCCTGTCCAGCTCCGGGGTGGGACCAGCACTCTGCAATTTGAATATTTTTCTAGCAGAAGTAGCCAATTCCATGGGGTTTCAATTATTTAGGTTAATACATTAAACTCCATTAAGAGTGTGCAAAACTCTTAATTTCTCCTGGAAATTCAGTTTTAACTGGTCACCTCTTTTCTCTTGCTGAGGTAATTAGGTGTTCACTTGTGACCTCACGTTGTGATTTCCAAGGAATGTTTATGCCCTTTTGGATATTTTAGGGGTGTTTTGCTGATAATCCAATGTAGTAAATGAGAGAGAAGATGTGGTCAAAAGCATCACTGCTGTGTTTATTTACAGTATAACCTTTGTTGGTTGTAGAGTTTGGGAAACATGACGTTTGGACATGAGTGGTCATGGAATGGTGGGAGGGAAGCCTGGGACAGGAAACTGCTCTGGGGCTTCTGCTGGCATAGAAACATGGATTTTCCAGGCTGATACAGTCCTGGAATTCTGCTCATCCTGAATTTCTCCACAAACTGGGAACGGCCTTGAGTCAGACATTCATTCTTCCTTTGTTCCTTCCCTGAGTTTCTTCAGGAGCCTTTATTCCAAACGTTCCAGCTGTTAGCCACCTCTGCTTCTGGGAGCTTGGCAGTGTGTGAGTGGCCTAACGTGTGGTGTCCCCGCCGTGTCCCTGCTGTGTCCCCTGCTGTCCTGCAGGTAACTGAACACCCTCAGCGTGGATCCTGGCATGCTTGGATGCACAGCAGCTCTTCCCACAGCTTCTCTTCGTCTGCCCCACGGCAAGAAGATGGCAAAAGCCAACATCACCAGAGACATCATCCACAGGCAGATCAAGGTAGGTGTGAGCCCGTGTGCAGTGGTGCTGGCTGGAGAGAGGGGAGTCAGTGCTGGAGTGGGGAAACTCCTGGTGTTGCCTTTGCTTGGGAACCAGATCTCTGTTGCTTACATATTGATAAGCCCTGTAAGGAGCTTAGGAGAACAAACACACAGGACCTGTCACTGTCCTTAATGGAGAGCTGGGATGAAGTCTGGCATGACAGGAGCACAGTTCCTCTCCCTGGGCTGGTTTGCCATCAGCAGCTCTGTTCCCTCTGAGTTGAAGAAAGAAATAGAGCTGCTTGTGTTTGGGCACCACAAAGGCCCTTAGCCAGCTTCCCTCTCTGCTTTCTGTGTTCTCCCCGTGTGATCTTGCCATCAGAGGTATTTCTGACTGTAGTAAAGCTAATGATCTCTGTCACAGCCTCTCTGTCTCTTTTCTTTAGAGAGTGCTGTGTTGCTTCCTTTGTGTAGGGGAAAAAAAAAACTTGTGCAGTGGTGGGATCAGTCATCTGATGGCTGCTTTGGTGGAATATCAACGTGAAAGGACTGGCTGCAGCAGACACAATAGGCAATTATTGCTGGGACTCAGAGGCCTGAAATCATTTGCAGCTTTGCTGATAATCAGCATTCAGGAAAGGGATCTGTGAGTGGCCAGAATAAGGAACTGGGAGCTCGAGTGCTCACTTTGCAGTTTGGTACCAAACTCTGTTATAAGCTTGTAATTCAATCCATGTGCAAAGATTGTTTTGCTGCCCTAACAAGGAAGGGCTGGTTCTGTGGTTTGAGCCCTAGCCTGGGACTGTCTCAGACTGTCTGCTCTGTCAGACTTTGACGTGTGACCTTGGGAAGATTGCTAAGTCAGGCAGTTCCTTGTAGGAAAAGCAGTATCCTGCCCCACAGCCCTCACAAAGCCACTGAGGCTGCAGCAGCACAGAATTATGCTTGCAGCACCTTGCATGGGCTGTGCAGTGCTGCAGGAGTGCTCTCCACAAAAGTACATCAAGGGGTTTGAAGTCTGTCATGGAAGCTCCTACAAAAAGCCTGGTTTGTTTTGCCTCCAATCCTTTTATGTCTGTCTCCATTCTGTCTTCAAATAGCTTTTGGTGTGTGGAGTTCATGACTGAGCACTGGGCTGGGAAGGGAATTCAGCACTTCTGTGGGTGCTCTGGGACTGCTGATGTGCTCCGAGCACCACCAGGGTGGGGTTTTGGGCACCACCAGGGTGATTTTGACTTTGGTGTTCCCATCTCTAAATGCTGGTGACAAAGGATTAAGCTGACAAGTGTGGCATGGAGTGAGACCACAGCTGGGTCAAGTCCTAGAGAAGAATCTCCATTTAGATGCTCCATCCAAAATCTGACTGGCATTCTCTCTCCTTCATTCCTGCCTCTGCAGTTGGCCTTCTTTCATCAGAGCCATCTGCTGATGCATCTGTGAGCCCTGTGAGATCACAGGGGAAACAACTGTCCTGCTTTCCTTCACCTTCATTTGTACTGACGCAGTTCTGTGGCAGCTGTTCCCATCCCTCTGGAACAGCCTGTGCACTGCAGCTCTGCTCCCTGCCTGAGGAATAACCCATCCCTGAAGGCAGCTGGCCAGCTCCACTCCCCAGCTCCTCACCCCGTGCTGCTGCTGCCTTGGGACAGGCTCTGCAATGGCACAGTTCTCCTGGGCAGCTCTGCTCTGCTACTGCTGTGCTCAGGGCGGAGGTCCTGCTGAAATCCTTGCCAAGGGATCGTAGCAGGCATTCCCAGGTTCTTCCATATCTTCTGGTTCAGGCCCCAGGCAGGGTCAGCTCACTGTGCCTCAGTGTGGGTCTCCCAGAGCTGGTTTTGGCTCCTCAGCTGGAGCCTGGCACTGAGTTACACAGCATTTTAAACTAGTTCAGGGGCAAAGATTAGGATTTGCCCACCTGGAGATGTTCAGAGGATGGCAGGGCTGGAGAGGGAGTTGTCACAAGGATGTGTAGTGATGGGACAAGGGGGAATGGCCTTGAGCTGAAGGAGCACAGGGTTAGATGGGATACTGAGAAGAAATTATTTTCTTTGAGGGTGCTGAGGCCCTGGCACAGGGTGCTCAGAGCAGCTGTGGCTGGCCCTGGATCCCTGGAAGTGTCCAAGGCTGGACAGGGCTTGGAGCAGCCTGGGACAGTGGGAGGTGTCCCTGCCATGGCAGGGTGGCACTGGGTGGGCTTTGAGGTCCCTTCCCACCCAAACCATTCTGGGATTCTGTGACTCCCTACTACAGTACAGGACCTGTGGACCCCCCAATACCTGGTGGGATTTTTAACCTTGAAGAATGTTCTCTGGAAGGGCAGAAGGAGTGTTGGTTTGCCGTGCTCAGGGTGGTGCCTTTTGCTCCTGCAGGAGAGGGGAGCGCTGGGCTTCGAGCGCCACTACCACGTCACCGACCCCTTCATCCGCCGCCTGGGGCTGGAGGCTGAGCTGCAGGTGAGTGTGCAGAGGGAAACCAGCTCCTTGGGCTGCCCCTTGCTGCAGGAGTGCATGAGCTGCCCTGCTCTATCAGGTCACTGCTGATTTCTTGGTCTCCCAAACTGCATTAGAGCCAGGGGCTCAGTGAGAGCACTGCCTGGTGCACCGAGAGGAGAACCTTTAACAGGGTGGGCACCACCTCATCTCAGCACTGGTGCCTAAGAAGACAATTGTCAGCTGTTCAGCGTGCTCAGCTCTAATGGGATCCCTAAGGAACAGGTTGTAGTGCTCTCTGACATACCATAGGAGAGATGTTAAGATTATACAGAATATTCTGAGTTGGAAGGGACCCACAGGGATCACTGAAGTCTTAAGTGAACAGCCCCATCTGGGGGTCAAGCCCACAACCTTGGCACTATCAACACCCTGCTCCACCTCACTGAGCCAACCTCTAACACATCAGTTATCTTGGTTTGGGGGAGAAAAGGATTATTTTGTCCCCCTTTTCAGTCACATCTCCCACATCAAATGCAGCTCAACACTCCCTCACTTCCTGGTGCAGTCGTTGGTTAATGTGGATGAAGATGGATGATGTAGTCACCCAGCAGCAAGGTGCTTCTAACAGAGCTATCAAAAGTGCATTTTCCCTGTGTTCCCAGAGTGCCTGTACATGTAATTTGTCAGCCTAGCCAAGGGCTTTGGAAGCAAAGTCACCTTTCTGTGTGTACAGCAGGATTTCAGCTGTAGCCCCTGAGACTAAACTGCCATTTTATTCAACACTACCTTTTTCTATTTGTTTCATTTTGCCTTTTCTACCCCGACTGCTCTACCATGTCTGTCTTTTCTGGAGGTGCTTATCTACTAAGTGTGTGGAGTTCTTTGCAGGGTTGGAATAAAAAACCCCTGCTTTTATTGGAAGAAGTTATTTCTGAGGAGCTCACTGTGTCCTTGACTTAGGACAGCTCTGTTTGATACATCTGAAGTTTGACTAATGCCATCTTCCCTTGCCTCCTTCCCTCAGGGTCACTCTGGGTGTGTCAACTGTCTGGAATGGAATGAAAAAGGAGAGTAAGTATGTGGCTTCATTTGGGGAATCAGCAAAGCCATAACCCCAGGTTTTCCCAAGAGTAGGATGTAGGTCATGTTATCATAAGCAGCTGCTTCCCATTTCTAGTACAGTGGAGCTCAAGCTCAAATTTTGAGCTGTAGTAGAGCTCACACTTCAAAAGAAGCTTTATTTTGTTAAATATATCTGGATATTATTAGAAATGCTCCTTTAGTGAGTTCAGAAGGGAAATGGTCAGAGTAAGAAGTGGAGATTGAAGGCTGCTTCTCTTCTCTTAAGTGGTATTGCAGATTATAATGGATCTTTAGGATCTGCCCAGCTGGTGGTGACATTTCCCCACCCCCTTCACCATGCTGTTAAAGCTGCTGCTGGGGGACAGATATCCAAGGGAAGGAGGTAGAGAATTCACCCCTCTGCAATTTTAGAGGGACACTAAAGAGCAACTTCCAGTAACCAAGTGGAATGAAGAGTTTCTGTGTGAGAAATGAGTGGATGGGAGGAAGAGTGGGTATTTCTGCACATGCCTCTTACAATGTCCAAAGTCTGCCCTCTGATACTCTTCAGAATTATTTACCAGTGAAAATTTCATGTGCTTGAAAGAGAATGGCTAAGTTTAAAAGAGCTGAGAGTTGCAGATGTCAGATTCATTTGGTCCAGATGCAGATGGTTGGACAAGGCCAAGAGCACCTTGCAATGACTTTAAAAGCAGTTTGTGGTTCACCCCCCTAGCCCTGGGACTGCCTGGGCACCTCGGGGGGCTGGGAATGAATGCCTTGGCTGGGCTTCAGAGCCGCTGTGGAGCAGTTAACACAGCCAGGGCAGTGGGGAAGGTGGAGCCCTGCATTTTGCTGTTGACCAAACACTCCTGTTTTCCCATCGTGATGCGGGTGAGATCCTTCAGTCAGCTGTGCTTTCTGTGGAATTGCTTTTTGTCTGCTTTAGCTCCTAGACCTGGCTGAAGGGAGGGGTGCACGGTGAGCAGCAAGAACAGAGAGCTGAGGGAGGAGAGGAAATGGACTGGTTAGGGCTGAATTAACTTAATGGATGTCTGTGGTCAAACAGCTCCACAGACCCGGCACGATGTGGAGCAGAAGAATTCATGGTGCACATTTGTCTCCTGTTCCTTTTAGCTTGTTGGCCTCTGGTTCTGATGACCAGCACACCATTGTGTGGGATCCTCTGCACCACAAGAAACTCCTTTCTATGCACACAGGACACACTGCAAACATCTTTTCTGTCAAGGTATGTGCTTAGAAGGAGCGAGCAGCTAGCAGAAACAGCAACCTGAGCAGTAAAAGGATAAATCCTTGCTAGGAAACATTTCCTGCAAACAGTTTCCCCCCCCCAAAAAATTTAATATTTCTAATTATGGGTAAAAGGATTAAATGGAATGTTGCACTTAGTTTATGCAGATCTCAGGCTTATTCTCTCAGTGAATTGGAAGGAAATGCTTGTAGCAAACTGGGATGTGTGATGAAGACACTCTTGTGTGTCCTGCTGTAGCTGATGATTCTTGAGTGTGCATGCTGACCTGTGTAAAAGGGAATAACATGGGTTAGCCCACATTCCTGGAGCGGAATTCCTGCTCTGTGACTGCCAGGGTGTCCCTGTGAGCAGCCCCAGTGCTGCTCCAGGCTCAGTGTCCAATCCCTCCGCCGCAGTTCTTGCCGCACTCGGGGGATCGGATCCTCATCACGGGAGCTGCAGATTCCAAGGTGCACGTCCATGACCTGACTGTCAAGGAGACCGTGCACATGTTTGGAGATCACACCAACAGAGTGAAGCGGATTGCCACGGCTCCCATGTGGCCAAACACCTTCTGGAGTGCAGCAGAAGATGGCTTAATCAGGTACAGAATTCCAGTTGGTTTGGTTTTGGGAACCATCACAATGTGTGCTATGCACAGACCTGAAGAGGGGCTGTCTCTGTACTACACAGCTTAAGCTCATCTCCCTTGCCTAAAACTGGAAAGATTTATCTTGTAGAGTCATAAATACTCTCCTCAGCTCCTCCAGTTTGCTCACTGCTGGAAAGGGAGGCCAGGAAAGGAGCAGGTCATGACTTGGGAGTTTAATTTGGAACTTGAATAAATCTGTGCACATTGTAGATCTGCTTTTAATGATTATCCTGGTACTGAGGCCTAGTGAGTGCTGTCCCAGCTCAGGACCTTGTACGAGTCTGTTCTGCTGCTTCTGTTGCCCCGTGATATGTCTGCCTCACTGCACCCCTTTGCAGGCAGTACGACCTGCGGGAGAACAGCAAACGTTCCGAGGTCCTGATAGACCTGACTGAGTACTGTGGGCAGCTGGTGGAGGCCAAGTGCCTGACAGTGAACCCCCAGGACAACAATTACCTGGCCGTGGGGGCCAGCGGGCCCTTTGTGCGGCTCTACGACATCCGCATGATCCACAACCACAGGTAACAGCACCTGGCTCTCAGGCAGACTCCTGGGGCTGGGATCTGCTCGGGGCTCTGGTGGGAAGAGGGACTTGCAGGGATCCAGCACTCACCTCTTTCTGGGAAGTTTCACTCCGTTTTTTCTGTCACCCAAAGTCTTTGGCTGAGGGCACTGGGGTGGTATGAGGCTGGGCAGCTGTGTCCTCGTGGGTGGGCAAGAAAAGCCAGTGTAGATGAGGCTTCCAGCAGCTGCCTGCTGTGGTTATCACGAGGCTGTTCCTCTCTCTGTAGGAAAAGCATGAAGCAGAGTCCCTCGGCTGGCGTGCACACGTTCTGTGACCGGCAGAAGCCCCTCCCGGACGGGGCGGCTCAGTACTACGTGGCAGGTACGGGCCCTGCTCTGGGTGGCACTGGGGGCACCTGGGGACTTCCCTGCTGCAGACACAGAGTGAGCCCATCACACACAAACCCCTGCCCAGGGCCTCTCTTCCATGGGATGTTCCATGGAATTGCAGGTTATTTCACTGGGGTGGTGGACTAGCCTTGCTGCTTTTTGTCCAGCATCAATGTGTTTTGTCACTCCTGCTGGAAAGTGAAGGATTGGGTATAACCTGGGCTCTATAGGCTAACCTGGAACTGGTCCCAGTTCAAAACCTTTTTGGCACAGAAGTGACTTGTCTTCATCCTGCAGATAAAGAATAAGTGATGCAGTATCTGAGCAATCTAGATGACATTTTTCTCCAGTGCTCATTATTTACTATCTTTTACCCCAAAATGTTTGGGTCTTTTGGTTTTTCTTTTACAATATCTCAAACCAGCAGTTCAGCAGACCAGTTCTGACAGTCCTGCTCCTGATGATTCCCACTAGAGGATTCCTCAGGTCTCCTGAATTGGTCATGCAACACATCTGCTGTCTGAAGAACAGAACCTGTGTGTGAGCTGAATATTTAGGAGCTTTGGTTTCCTTGTGCTGAGGGCTTTATTAAGGAAACCTAATTAGGGAGTTGAGGATGGAGGTATTTGCAGATGGTCACAAATCACAAAAGCCAAATCCTGGTGAATCCCCAAAACTGAGATTTGCTGGGTTCTGGAGGCTCATTGTTAACAAGGCAGTTATGATTCTTGTCTTCACGTGGGGTGGCTGTGCAGAATTGGAATAATGCAATCACAGCATGGTCTGGGTTGGAAGGGACCTTAAAGCACACCTTGTTCCACCCTGTGCCGTGGCCAGGGACACCTTCCACTAGACCAGGTTGCTCGAAGCCCCATCCAGGCAGGCCTTGGACACTTGCAGAGATGGGGCATCAACACCCAGAACCTGTGAAAAGGCACCTGTGCATGGAAGGATCCCGTAAGCAGTGGGAGATGGAAAATCCCGTAGGTGCTTGTGCTCCATGGCTTTGCCCTTGTAAAAGGGAGCAGCTGGGCTAGGACAGAGACAACAGTTGAGAGTTAAGCCAATAATTCTGGACTTGTCCTCTCCCCAGGGCACCTCCCAGTGAAGCTCCCAGACTACAACAACCGGCTGAGGGTCCTGGTGGCCACGTACGTCACCTTCAGCCCCGACGGCACCGAGCTCCTGGTCAACATGGGAGGGGAGCAGGTAAGGGGGCAGGAAAGCTTCACGCTGGGTCACTGGACATTGTTGTGTGCTGCTGAAAGTAGGTGATGTGATGGATTTTAAACTGCTTTCTGATTAATTCAGGCTAAATGCTTGGGATTAGGGATATATTTGTTACACTGTCACTGATCAAAGTTAAACCACGTTCTGTTGTGGTTTTCCAATTCACATTTCACTCTCCGGAAGAGGGGAAAGAAAATAAACAAAACCAGTTCTGGAACTGACCTTTGTTGACCTAGAAAGGATTTCATAACTCATTCTTGAAACATCAAACTGCTTCTGTAATAGAATGTAGTGAGTGAGGAACTTGGAGAAGCAAAGGCCTTCACCTGGAATATTGATTGCTTTAATTTTAAGCTCTGGGTGTTATTCATGGATCCTTTGTAAAGCCTATCAATGGAATGAGAAAATCCTCCTGACAGCATTAATCAGCGTGGATTAAACAGGACCTTTGCTCGTGGGCAGGTTGCACTGTGCTTGTCCTCTCCAGCTCTTTCTCACACGTGCACTCGCTCCCTTTAGGAGAGGGTGAGCTGTGGGTCTGGCCTGTCCCAGTACAGCTGTAAATTAGGATTTCACAGAGCTGCCCTGGCAGTTTCTTGGGAAATACTGGTTTCATCTTAGAGAGACTTTTCCTCCGCCTCTTTTATGTCAATAGGTGTTTGGTTTCTTCATTATCATGGTGTTAATTGAAATATCTTAGTTGCTTAATTGAAATATGAAGCTTTCTGAGCAGGTTGGTCAGTGGTCAGGTCATCTTTTAAACTCTGCAGGTGTGGAGTGAGACCAGGTTCCTGTTTCTCAGTGTTGTTCTCTCTGAACTGGGCTGGACTGGGACACACCCCAGTTACTGCTGCCATCCCTTGTGTGTCCCTCTATAAAAAAGATTCCCAGTGAGAAAATTGGAATTAGCAAACACAAGCATGGAACTGTGTATTTACTGAGCCCTCTTTTATTTCTGACTTGAGCATCTCTGTTTTGCCGACTTGTCTCATGCTCTTTTTTCCTTTCCTCAGGTCTATTTGTTTGATCTGACATACAAACAGCGACCATACACTTTTCTCCTCCCAAAGAAGTGCCACACTTCAGGGGGTAAGTGTGATGCTGTCACAAAGGGAGCGAGCAGCAGAGGGGAGTTCTGTGCTGCAGGGTTCTTTTCCAGGGTGCAGGAGGAGAGTGAAGCAGGGTGTGGGCTGCTGGGCTGCTTCTGCAGTGCAGTTCATGCCCTGGTGCCAAAATCCTTCTGCAGTGGGACAAAACAGGGGGCAGAAGTGACCTGTGGAGAGGGGGGTGAATGAGAGTGCCTAAAGCTGTGCTCAAGGATTAAGCAAACTGTTCAGTGGTTGAGGTCCTGGAATCCTCCCAGACCATTCCAGGATTCCATGATACTCTAACCATGGCCTGAAATCAGTCTAAGGTAATTCCCTTAGCACTTAGTTCTGTGTGTGTCTGGTTTTCTGATCTAGAATTGTATTGCAAAGGACACTGCAAAGATTTGTAAATAAAGAGGACAAATCTAATCCAGGTGGCTGGAGCAGGTAGAATCATGGAAGTTTTGTTTCTGCTCTGGATGGGGCTGTTGTGTTGGGTTGGCCCTGCTGTAAAATAAACCCTGAGTTTGTATAATCTACACTGATTCTTAGCATGGTTGTGTGTATCTTTTTCTAACCCTCAGAAGTGCAGAATGGCAAAACCTCAACCAATGGAGTGTCCAATGGGATCCACCTCCACAGCAACGGCTTCCGCCTGGCCGAGGGGAGGGCACACGTGAGGTGAGGGCACAGCTGCCCCTCCTGGGGGGTTCTGTGGCTTTGTCCTTGGCCTCTCACAGGGTGAGGTGCTGCCACAAAGGTGGGACCTGCAGCCCCCTTGCCCTGTTCCTGGATTGCCAGGTGGCCTCTGTCCCTGGGGCTGTGTTGGCCTCTCGTGCCTGGGCTGTCAACAGGAGTCAGACCAGGCAAGAGCATCCTGGGAGGATTTTTCCTCTTATGATGAATTAAGGTGGACAAAACTAAGAAGTGATTTTTCAGGCCTGGAAGCAAAGTGTCCTGAGTGATGGTTGCTTCCTGGCCTGCAGGATCTGTGTGTTGATAGTGCCAGAGGCTGGCAGGTGAAGGAACCTTGCTTACCTCTGCCATTTTTTGGGCACTTGCCTGCTGCAAACTGAAGTGAAGCAGCCAGAATTGCTCTGTGACAACACTGGGACACTACTGCCATTCCTAGCATGGGAGCTAGGACTGGATGGAGCCTCTTCTATTGCTCCTGCTGATTTCTTTCTTTAAAACAAAATGCATTTGGGCTGAAGGAGCAGCAGCACATCTTGGTGGCTGTTTTTCTTCCAGCTGGTGAGACTTGGTTCAAAGTCAAGACACTTATTTAATACCATATATGGGTAGTCTGGGTTCCTCCAGAGTCACTTTGGGGACTGTTTCAGCTCCTCTCCTCTAGATGGCCCCTCCACCGCGGCAGCAGGAACAGGGCTGGAATTTTGGGTTGTGGAGCATGGTGAGCTCAGATGCTTCTGCCTGTGCATTGCTAAAAGAGCACTGGAAACGTTGTTTATGCAGTCGAAACAAAGAGCTATTGGTGAAGTCTGATGCTTAAAATACCCACTACTCAATTTGGAGTATGTCTCTGTAGATGAAGAAAAATTGGAAACAGTCAAATGATGGTCACACTGATGTAGTGAGACTGCCAGAGGGTGGGGGGCCCTGGCACAGGGTGCCCAGAGAAGCTCTGGCTGCCCTGGCAGTGCCCAAGGCCACGCTGGACAGGGCTTGGAGCACCCTGGGCTAGTGTAAGGTGTCCCTGCCCATAGCAGGGGGTGGAACTGGATGGGCTTGAAATTCTCTTCCAGCCCAGACTATTCTGGGATTCTGTGGTCAAAACCAAACTTTCCTCTGAAACTCCAGTTCTTCAGGTCCAGAGTGCCTTCTGCCTTTTCCTGAATCTTTTATTAGGAAGTCTAGCAACCATTAGCTAAGCTGGAACCAAGCACTGCAGACTGTGATGTGGAGTGAAGGATGTACAACTTACCTGTGCTGCTCCCTTCTTCCCCTGCAGCCCCCAGGTGGAGTTGCCCCCGTACCTGGAGAGGATCAAGCAGCAAGCCAACGAGGCCTTTGCCTGCCAGCTGTGGACACAGGCCATCCAGCTGTACAGCAAGGCTGTGCAGAAGGCCCCCAACAATGCCATGCTCTATGGGAACAGAGCTGCTGCCTACATGAAGCGCAAGTGGTAAGGGGCAGTGCCACTGCAGGGGACTCCCAGGGCACCTGGGTCAAGAGCCTGGTGTCCCTCTGGCAGGGGGGATTGGGCTCATCAGACTGAAACACAGCTGGGCACCTCTGGCACAAAGGGGTGGCCCAGCAGGCTGTGCTGGACAAATTCTGGGGAGGCACAGCTGGGAAGCAGCCCATTGTGTCACCTCCTGATGTGCTGTGTGGAATCCTGATCCTTTCCTGTTGAAAAAGAAACCCAAAATCCACATCTGATTCACAGCATTCTGGATGTCTCCAGGGGTGTCTGTGTTTCTTTGGGTGGCTCTGATTTGCATTAAAGAAGGGCTCTTAAATCTGCTGTCAACACATGACGTAATGGTGACTGTGCTTTGTAACATCCCATGACAGGAGGTTGTTTTAGGGCTGCTGGGGTGGCTTTGCTGCTGCTTTATCCAAGTACCTCACACTGCAGACACTCAGACCTGGTGGTTCCTGTGTTACCCCAGTTAACCCACACTCCTCTGACTGGAAACAAACCTCTGGCAGGGGTCTGGGGAGGTGGCAGATCCCCGCAGTCTGGAGAGGATTCTGCCCTGCTGGTTGCAAAACACCCTGTCAGCCTCTGCAGTAGGTAATGTCTGCTCTGACCAGTGGCCAGAGCTGCATCTGCAAGATACAGCTGAGTTATTTTAGTGCCTGTCCCCTTGAGCAGAGTAAGACTGAGTACCATGACTTGCCATTAACATATTTAAAATAGCTGTGGTCCTTCATCTCCATTTGCTTTGTGAGGATATCCTTCTCCTCTCCCTGCTGAAATCCCCAGTATGAATTCTCCTCTCTTCTTGCCAAGATAAAGAGCAGCCAGCAGTTGTTGTGACTGTTGGTAACTGGCCTACTGGCTGTTTTGCAATAGCAGAGATTTGGGAGCTGCCTCAAAAAGACCTCAGTGTTCAGAAGGAGAAGAACAATAGGTTGGGATTAAGGGATGGAGCACAGAAGCTGAGTGCTGATCTCATGAATGACATTTTTCTTATAGGAATCGTTTTTCCCGAAGGGTGTTGGCACATCTGAACCTTTCAGTGTGTCAGCTACTGCTTTGCCACAGTTTTGGGTAGCAGGAAGATGTGGAAAACACACAGAGTGGGTTTCTGTGGCATGCAGGGGGTAGGATTGAAATAGCACTGAGGTGATACCTTCCAGGTGCAGAAAAGAGGCACTTTTCTGCTAGGAACAGTTTGTGGAGTGTGGGGAAGGTGGCTGGGATGTCACTGAGCAGGGGGAGAGGCAGACAGTGACCCAGGCTGAACCACCACGTATCTCTGAGGTGTTCTTGATGTCTGGAGCAGGAACAGGTACAGGCCATCCTCAGAACCCTGCAGGTTCTGCTTTGGCCTCATTCTCTGAATAACAGAGCAAGAAAAAAGGAAGGTCTGTAATTTCCTAACCTCCCCTTGTTCATCTCCCTTAAGATGCTGCTCATATTTTCCAGCACTTCTAAGGCTGTCCTTTGAAATTTTGCTCCTAAAAGCCAACTGCATCCCCCTCTGGATTGCTTTCAGCAGTACTGAGCTGATTTCTAGTTTTGCACAAGCTGAGTCAATCCTGTAACAAAGGGAGAAGGCAGAGCCTGCTTTACATCCCACCATGTCCATTTTCACACCCGTCTGTTGTGCTGCCAGTGCTGGTAGTTGAGCTTGAAGGATGTTTGAGGGTGGCAAAGCAGTTTAAAAGCCCAGTCAGGTGTGCAAGTGTGTGACACCTGTCTGTCATCCTAACAGGCAGCTTGCATTCCCTCTTTCTCTGAGTAAAAATGGCCTGTTGCTGCCATAGTGTCCCGAGTTAACCCTGGCAGTGCTGCAAAGGCAGCCCTGCAGAGCCATGTTCCTGCTGCAGATCTCATGGGCAGGGCTGTGCTGTGCCCACCTGGACAGGAGGGAGCTGCAGGGTGGATGTTTTTGGTTTGCAAAACATGCTCCTGCAAGATTTGGAGCTGACCTTAAAAGGCCAGACACTGGGGCACCTCTGCCCTGTTCCACCTGTGCATGAGGAGGAGCTTTACTGTGAGGGTGACAGAGCTCTGGGATGGGCTGCCCACAGAGGGTGTGGAGTCTCCTTTACTGGAGATATTCAAAAACTGGACACAATCCTGAACAGGGAAGGTGTCCTGCATCACCTCCAGCGGTCCCTTCCAACCTGAGCCTTCCTGTGGTTCCCTGACAGAGATTTCAGGTGATCTGAAATTGTTGCTCTGTGAATTCATCCTCTCCTGGGGAGTGTTTTGGACCTTGGTAGGTGCAGTGCACAGAATCCTGGAATGGTTTGGGTTGGAAGGGGCCTTAAAGCCCATCTCATTCCATTCCCTGCCGTGGGCATTCCCTTCCACTATCCCAGACTGCTCCAAGCACTGTCCAGCCTGGCCTTGGGCCCTGCCAGGGATGGAGCAGTCACAGTGGGGCATGTAGGTTAGAGATATGAAACATTATCATCATGATTATTACTATTATTAACCATCAAATGGAGCCTTGGCACTCAGTTCAGGCAGCTTGTGATGTGTGAGCAGTTGAGGCTCAGTGCTGATAGCCCAGGTGTGTCTGCCCTGCCAGCAGGAGCTGGGCACCACACGGGGCTCAACAAGTCCCTCGTGCTCCCAGAGCACAGGCAGACAGCCCCACTGCCCAGCCCTGAGCTCAGGCTGTAAACAGGACAGGAAAAGCCAGAAGAGTCCATCTGCCCCAACGCTCACTCTAGAACTCACCGATTTTTCCTGTAAAGGTGAGGGAAGGCTCCTGCTTGAGGCGTGTGTCCCTTTGTAGGGAGGTGCTGCAGCTGCCGGCCGGGGCTCGGCCGAGCTGTGCCGTGTGTCCACACAGGGGCACGATTGAGCTGTGACAGGGAGCCCGCCTGGCACGGGAGGGCTCTGCTGCCTGGCCAGAGGGCTGCTGCATCCTCCATCTTCAAAGGACTTCCCGAAATGTGCTGCAGCAGGGAGCTCTGCTCTCTCGCATTTAAAATGGCAGGTCAGGGCTGGCGGGGCAGCCTGGTGTGGTCACATCCCAGAGCTGCCTGTGGGCGTCTGCCGAGCCCTTGGGGAGGCTGGGCTGGGTCAGGTGGTGCCCCCGAGTCACAGCAAATGCTGTTAGTGAGCTCCTGGGGTGTGGGATTGTGTAGAGAGCTGGAAACAACAAGCCGTGGAGTGAAATGAGGGCTGGGAAACAGCAGTGGAAAATGTTTGCTGTTGCTGCCTGGGCTGGCTAATCCACTGCTCTGCCTTCCTCAGGGATGGGGACCATTACGATGCTCTGAGGGACTGCTTGAAGGCCATATCCCTAAACCCTTGCCACCTGAAGGCCCATTTCCGCCTGGCCCGCTGTCTCTTTGAGCTCAAGTACGTGGCAGAAGCACTGGAGTGTCTGGATGACTTTAAAGGGAAGTTTCCAGAACAAGCACACAGCAGTGCCTGCGATGCCCTCGACAGGGACATCAATGCTGCCCTCTTCTCCAAGAGTGATAACGGTGAGTGTGCTGCTCCTGGGCTTCTCCAAGGTTACACTGAAATCTAATGAGCACACAAGGACTTTCCTCCTTAAACTGCCCCTCTGAAGTAAAGCTCCAACTTCTGAGAGAGATTGATTGTTGCTGTGCACAAAAACTGGCCTGAGCCTGTTCTTTCCTTGTGCCTGGTCCTGGCTTGCTCTTGAGTGAGAGTGTGATAAAAGGAGTCTGATGTAGCCAGGAGATAATCTGGAAGGAAGGAAGCTCATGCTCTGAGCCCTGCTTCCTGCTGGAATCCTCCTTAACTCTTCTCTAAGGCTGCTGGGCTCTCCTGGGGTGTGTTTTGCTAAGAACTCCCGCAGTGGTGCTGAGGGAAATGCCTTGTCCTTGCAGCTGAAGACAAGAAGGGGGGTGGCCCCATCCGGCTGCGAGCCACGGGCCGCAAGGACTCCATCTCTGAGGATGAGATGGTGCTGAGGGAGCGCAGCTACGACTACAAATTCCGGTACTGCGGCCACTGCAACACCACCACAGACATCAAAGAGGCCAATTTCTTTGGCAGGTATGCTGGCAGATGGTGGCAGGGGTGCAGGGCAGGAGTGAGCAGCAGCAGGATGATCTGTTCCGTGGAAGCCTCACGTGTTCATGAAGTGACACGGGCCCTGGTTTGGAGGGTTGGGACGAGCTGACAGGAGCCCTCCTCCCACGCTGCTGCATGAGCAGCTGATGAGGAGCAGATCCACAGAGGACCTGGTTGGGCTAGCCGTTCAGAAATCCATTTGGGATTGAAAACAGGGCTCCTGGGGATGCAGGGAGCCAGCATGGGGAGCTTTATCTGGATGTGCAAGCATGAGGGGTGTCAGCCTGCTGATGGTTGAAGCTGTGTGAAATTCTCAGCCTGCTGGAGCCTGGCTCTCGAGTGTGACCCCAGGCTCTGCTGCTCTGCCCTAGCAACGCCCAGTACATCGTCAGCGGCTCGGACGACGGCTCCTTCTTCATCTGGGAGAAGGAAACCACCAACCTGGTGCGTGTGCTGCAGGGGGACGAGTCCATTGTGAACTGTCTGCAGCCTCATCCCAGCTACTGCTTCCTGGCCACCAGCGGCATCGACCCGGTCGTGCGACTCTGGAACCCCAGGCCGGAGGTAAGAGCTGCAGCCAGAGCTGCCCTTGCTGTTGGGTGATCTTTCCTGCTGTCTTCTCCCACTGGGATCTCCCATTGCAGCAGCCCCTCCTCGGTCCTGAGTGCTGTCCCCTGTGTCTTGCAGAGTGAGACCCTCAACGGGCGTGTGGTGGTGGACATGGAAGGTGCTTCCCAGGCCAACCAGCGGCGGATGAACGCGGACCCGCTGGAGGTGATGTTGCTGAACATGGGCTACAGGATCACAGGACTGACCAGCGGTGGGGCTGGAGGCTCAGATGATGAAGACAGCTCAGAGGGGCAGGTCCAGTGCCGGCCCAGCTAAAACAGAACTGCCTCTCCTTCCTCTAAATGTTTGGCTGAAAGGGAACCGAGTTTCCTTGGTCCTGAACTTTCTCTGGTGAATGACTGCACTGTTTCGCACTATGCACAGGGTAGGACAAGCTGGCCGGGGCAGGAGCGGCCGTCTCTAAACCATCTCCTCCTCCTCCTCCTCCTCCTCCTCTTCCATGGCAGTGCAGTCCGGGGTTTGCCTTTAGTGGAATTTAGTCCCAACAGGGGTCTTGAGTTGTCTGTGAGCAGTGTAACTGGTGATTATTTTTCCAGAGCTGCTGTATGATCTGGTACAGGGGCTGTTGCCTGCATTGCAGGGGGGATGTCAAATTCCTGAATAAAATACAAACCTAGGGCAGGGGTTATGGAATGAATTTACTGCAGTGATTTTGAAAGCTTGACTGTGCTACCAGCCTGTCTAGAGGCCCCTGGTTTATGGCTGTTGGCCATGAAACACCTGTTTTGTCCCATAACATCTTTCTTCTGGCTTCCATCTCAGACACGTCAGCAGATGTAGCTGTGCTGTATTGGGGACTGGAGGTTGCCTGTCTTGTGCCCCTGTCGTAGCTGAGGGATCAGTGAAGGCACTGGGTGTGTGCAGCTCCACAGGACAGAACGAGCTCCCCAGTTCTGACTCCCTCCTGTGGCCCCCGAGCCCGTGCAGGGAGGTGACAGCAATGGGCACAGGCTGGATCAGAGGCCCAGGGCTTGTGTAGCTAAAGCTGCTGAGAAAAAGGGCAGGTGACAGCACCTCTCCATTGCCCAGGGTGTGTAGCTGTGTTCAGTTTCTCCTCTCCATGTCACCTGTGCAGGAGCTGAGGCTGTTGTCACCGTGTGAATGATACAGCTACAGTCTGGAGTTGTCAGAAGCAGCATTTTTGTGCAGCCAGCTGCTCTGTCTTGGCCAAGGTGGGCCTTCCCTGCCTCTTTGTTGGTGTAACATCAGATGGATTCACGGTCCTCTCAGGAACCCTCCTTCCTCTCCCCACTCCCCACGCCCTGGCTGGCTGCACAGCCAGGAGCACACCTGGAAACACAGCACTGTACTTCCATTCCTTCCCCCTCCTGTAACACACAGCCCTGTTTTCCCCTCCTGCAGTTGCCAAACACTAAATACCCCACAGATCTTACACAGCTGTGCTGCAACCACCTCTGGAGGTTGTTTTTTCTAGGACTATCAACTAAGACCAAAGAGCCCCTGGAGATCTGAACCGCTCTGCGCTGTCTCGTGTCTCTTCCTGCCGAAGGTCTGAACATGCTAGCCTTGGTCCCAGGGGTGTGAGGTGTGTGTCTGGGAGTGTGTGCGCATGTGTGTGTGCTGTTCCTCCATGTGCTGCAATCCCTGGTCTTCCTGTTGCTGCCGTGGAAAGATGAGAGGCCTCCCTTTCCTCCCCTGGCTGCCTCTGGCTGCCAGGCACTGCTGAGCGCAGCTGCGTGGGGCTGCCTGAGCCAGGGCTCTGCCTTCCAGAACAATCCTGGAGCTGAGGAGCCAGAGAGGGCAGCTGGCAGCATCTCTCCGAGGACACTGCTCCTGCAGAGAGAGACAGACAGACTCCTGCTCCGGCCCGGGGCGGAGCTCCCAGTGCCGCGGGAGCCCCTCAGGGACCAGCTCCCCTGCTCGGCCCGGCCGTGGGGGCAGGACCAGCAGAGCTCACCGGGGCCAGCTGTCCCCCAGCCCCTGGGCAGGCTGGTTAGTTTTCACGCAGTACCTGTGACTGTTGAGTTCACCTGGCTGGGGGCGTGGCCAGGTGCACCCCCAGCATTTGCTGCTCTTCCAAACCCAGAGGCAGCAGAAAATTCTCCTCACTTGGGTGGCTTTCTGACATGGTCTGCCCTTTCCTTTTTTTGCTTAAGGCTTCCTACTAGACGTATCCTCTTCTTTTTTTTTTTTTTTCCTTTCCCTCTTCTCCCACTCAAACTTTTTTTTCAGCTTTCAGTAGACAATGTCTGTAGACTTTGATTTTTAAACTGAGAGACTGAGATGGAAAGCTCTGAAGAGAACAGACCTCTCCCTCCCCATTCACCTTTTGCTGTGGCAGCTATTTTTTGGTTTTTTTTTACCCTTGTGAGACAGTGCAGCTCTTTTACCTGCCAGTTGCAGTGTGAAAGCAACCAGATTTCCTGCCTCTGCAGTGGGTTGCTGTTTTTAATGGCTGCTTTGGTTAAAAAAAAGAAGATTAATAATAATAGGAGAGAAGGGGAGAGAAAAATCTCTCTGCCTCGAGCCCCTTTTCCCCTTGCTGTGGGCAGATTACCTGCTTGTCGCTTGTTAACGAGGAATTTGTATTTATTGGTGAAGGAAAAAAAAACATGCTGGGGAAGTCAGGAGAAGATGTTGCTTTATTGACCTCTGCTGTTTACTTCAACCCCCTCTTTGGGAAAGCTTCTTCCTGCTCTTTCTGGTTAACTCTTTCTAGCCTGGGATATGCAGGGATGCCTCCTTTATTTTTGTATTCTAGCAATGGGCTCTCCGTTAGGAGACTCTAGGATTCTCTTAGTGTTGCAGTGACCATTGCTCCTCGCTTTTTTGAGTACTAAAGACGATCATCTCGTAAACTTTGCCCCTGCAGTTGTAGAGGTAACACACGAGCCTTACTGCCCTCATTAGCAGGAGCAGAAAACTTGTTTCTCTGGTCCCTGGAAGAGAAAGGGTTAAGCGATTAAACAATTCTTTGTTCTAGTTCTTTCTTGGTGTGTTTTGTTTGGGGGATCCTTGTGCTTTTGTTCTACCTTTCTGCTCTGTGAGGGCAGGTGGAGGGCAGCCTGGTCGGGCCAGGTGCTGTCATTCCTCAGAGAGCAGAGGCTCCAAAAGGTGCCTGGGAAGGGGGCTGGGGAGCCCAGACACGGCCCAGAAGCTGTGCTGGCCACGGAGTCAGTGCTGAGTTAATTCATCCAGGTGTGGCAGCTCAGAGCTGTCAGTGGAGTGAGGGGTTGGAGCTGCCAGCACTGGGGTGGGGACGGGAGCAGCTGCCTGGAGGAGGGAGGGAGAACATCCAGCAGAGCTGCTGCAGCAGTCCCTGGTCTGAGGGGGCCTTCCCCCAGACAGCAGAGCTCTGAAATGCTGGGGAGGCCCTGCTGACCCCAGGAGCCCGAGGGGCACGGGGAGGCTCAGAGCTGCAGGAGCCCACCCTGCCCTGGAGCTGCTCCCAGGGGCTCCCTTGGGCTGAGCTGGGAGCCCTGGGGGCTCGGGCACAGCCAGGTCACCCGCCTGAGTCACCCTTCCCAGGCACCTCCCGAGGGGCTCCTGTGCCAGCAGCAGCACACTCCCTGCCCTGCATGGGGTGCCCATCACCAACCTTTGCACCCAGAGATGTTCCTTTGCTAAAGGCTTTAATCAACTCACTTCTTCCTCTGGCTTCCCGCTGCAAAGCCTCCCAAGTATTTCCTTGCTCTCCAATCTGCGGGCCTTAAGGGAGAGTTAGAAAACCAGGCTGTTATTCTCAGAATCCATTTGAACTCTTCTCTTAAAAATTCCTGTTGGACACCTTTCAGCCGAAGGTCTTTTGAGGCCTCTTCATTTCAAATCCTGTCTGATATAAATTATTGCCTGCAAAGGCAGCTCTGCTGTAACAAAGCAATGAGCATCCATAGCTGGAATTGGCAATCAGCTAATTGGGTCAGCTCTTGGAGTGAGTGGTTGGAAGCTCGGTGTTTGAATTGTGGGTGGAAATGGGTAGAAGGACCCAGAAAATTAGTTTTATTTGTCATTTGGATGAGAGGATTGGGTTGAGGAGGCAGAGGAGGGATATGTTCTGGGATGTGGGGGGAGGAACATATTTGCAGCCTGGCTGACAAATTCACTTTTCTCTGATGGAACCGTTGGCAGTGCCAGCGACAAAACTGCAGAGGGCTCAAGATGGGTCCTGAGTGTGAGCAAAATGGGAGCAGGGAGTGGGAATGTGCCTGCTGTGGGTGCCGGGAGGGTTTCAGCCCTCCTGGCCATCCAGGCCTTGCCCTGCAGGACCGGAGACTGATGGGGACCCCCTTCGGGGCTGGCTGGATGGGAGCTGGGTTTTGTCCTGGATTTCATGGCTGAGCAGTCGCCACGACCAGCACTGGGCTCTGGGAGTGCTTCCAGTGTGCCCCTGGTCCCTGGGAAACTGGGGCTGTTCCTTCAGCCGGGGAAGCTGCCCTGTGCATTGGGAGAGGGAGAGAGGGAGGAGGAAATGCAGTGACAGGAGAGAGAAAAGCCGTGAAGGCTGGAGCTGAGGGCTGGGGTGGCTCAGGGCCACGTTGGGGAGGGTGGCTGAGCCTGGCGTGTCCCGTGGGGCTGTGAGTGGCACCAGCAGAGCCCTGAGAGCCGCCTGGGGTCACACTGAGCCAGGAGAGGCTCTTGGGCTGCACAGACCAGAGCAGGGAACAGCAAAATCAGAGCAGGGGCCAGCACAGCCAGAGCAGGGGAACAATCCAACCCAGCCCAGCGCAGGCTGCCCTGTGGCCCGGAGGATGCGGGCCCGGGGTCCTCGGCAGCCGAGCCTCGGTGACATTTCCAGGCAGCTCCTGCTGCCACCGGTGCTGGCAGTGTCAGCCGGGGCAGGGGATCCCTCCTGAGGGTGCCGGCAGTGCCTCTGCAGCGCTGGAGCTCTCACAGCAGGGAGGGTGCCCAGGGCAGCGCTGCTCGCAGGGCCTGGCTGGGCACCTGCTGCTCCCGGCTGTGCCCCGAGCCCCGGCCAGGCTGGGCTCCAGGCTGGGCTGGACAGACCCAGGGACAGACCCACGGTTTGTCCATCCCCCCAGGCTGGGCTGGACAGACCCAGGGACAGACCCAGGGACAGAGCCACCGTCTGTCCATCCCCCAGGCTGGGCTGGACAGACCCAGGGACAGACCCAGGGACAGAGCCACGGTTTGTCCATCCCCCAGGCTGGGCTGGACAGACCCAGGGACAGACCCAGGGACAGACCCACGGTTTGTCCATCCCCCAGGCTGGGCTGGACAGACCCAGGGACAGAGCCAGGGACAGACCCACCGTTTGTCCATCCCCCCATCGTTCCCCTCAGGAAGGCTCCAGGCCCGCTCTGGCCCCTCTGTCCTGAGGGTGTCTGGCTGAGGGCAGGCACAGGAGCCATCCCCTGGCAAAGCCTTTTGTTTCTCCTCAAATGAGAGCCTGCACAAACAATGATGGCACCATTCCTGCTCTGCACATCGATCCAGGGCTGTAGTCAGGCAAGAGAGCTGCAATAAAACCCTGGCCTTTAATTTTATGCATGGAGAACTTCTTACCTGCTCTCCCCTCCCTGTCCTCCCCCCCACAGTTCCTTTTCCAACTGCAGCTATTTTTCCCTGCTGACTTCAGGTGTTTTGTATTCTGCTTAGATCAATAGCAGCACAACAGCAGCAGCTTCTCGGTTGTCACTAGGAAGACCCTGCTGTCAGCTCCAGCTCAGGGCTGGAGAGCCCTTGTGCTTCCCTGACAGACACAAAGAGCTGCACAGCAAACCAGTGCTCTATTGATTTCGGGTTTAATTATTTTTTTTAATCCAGCCTGGTGAAAGCTGTGTTCCTCCCGAGCTCCGGCAGCGGGGTTTGCCTTCCTGCACTCGGTTCAGGAGGGAGCGAGGAGTGTGAGCTGCCCCGGGCGGGAGGTGGCACTGCGGGGACGCTCCTGTCACAGCTGTCCCTGCGGGGACGCTCCTGTCACAGCCGCCCCTTGTCCGGGCGGGAGGTGGCACTGCGGGGACACTCCTGCCAGAGCTGTGTCCGCCGTGTGGCTCTGCCAAGGAGCTGCTCCCTGGTGATATCCTGCTTAGCAGCCTCCCAGCCATGAGCAGCAAGAGCAAATCCATTGCCTAATCCGACCGACGTGCCAGGACCACATTAGCTGATGTGAACATTGGCCCTCGTTAGTGGCTTTTTCACAATCTCTGATATTTATGTTGGCCTGGAGCAAATCAATGCCAGGGCTTTTTTTCTTTGCTGAACAAAAAGTGTTCACTGAAACACAACCTTTGTGTGCATCTCCCATGCCGAGTGCCAAGATGGAATCACAGGATGTTCAGGGTTGGAAGGGACCCTAAGGAGCATCCCACGGCACCCCTGCCACGGCAGGGACACCTTCCCCTGGCTGCCCCCAGCCCCAGTGTCCAGCCCGGCCCTGGGCACTGCCAGCCATCCAGGGGCAGCCCCAGCTGTGCCAGGGCCTGCCCACCCTTCTTCTTGTTTCTTCCTCTTGTCCAGTCTGATTTCCCCTTTCAGTTTGTACCCATGGCTCTTTGTCCTGGAAGAGGAAAGCAGAAACCAAAGCACCAGCCATGGCTTGGCTCTCCAGTGTGTGATTTCCTCAGCTTTCTCTCTTTTGGAGACAGACGATTTTGTGGATTCCTTTCCCATCAGAGAGCTGAGTGCTCAAGGAGAGCTGCTGTGACCTGAGGGGGGAGAGGCCACCCTGACAGGGAACTGGAGTGACATTCTCTGCTGCCCAGTGTCCCCTCCCGAGGGGCTGGCCCCTCCGAGGCGGGCAGAGCTCACCCCCGGAGCCCTCAGGAGTCCGGAGCTCCTGGTGCCAGTGCTGCTCTGCCCTGGAGCACAGAACGTGCACGGCCTGACAGCCGGCACAAAGCAGGGAGGGAAGGAGGGCACAGGCAGGGAGAAGCCTTTGGCGAACAAGTGGGAGCTGTAAGTTTGTGATGAGCGTGGGGAACAGGGTTTGTGAGTCCCCAAACCCCCCTCGGCTCTGCGCTGCCTCTGTGCCACATGCAGGAAGGGGGATTTTGGTTTTATTTATATTTATTTTTAAATTAATTTATTTATAAGGAGTGTTTGTTTTTATTGCCAAGCCCTGGCAGAGCAGTGCCAGCACAGCTCTCCTGGAGAGCCCTGGCTGTGCCGTGCGGCCTCGGTGAGGGGAGATGAGCGGCCCCAAGGAGAACGGGGAGGGAGGCAGGGCTGCAAGGGGGCACGGGCAGCTCCGCTCAGCCCCGGACCGGGCTGGGCTCTGACCTCGCTGTGCTCCCAGTGTCTTGTGGTGGGAGGAAATCTGCAATGAACACATTTCTCCAGCTTCCCCCTGCAGTTCGAACTGAACTTCCTAACAAAGCGATTCTTACTTTCCTAACCCGCTGCTTTCCCTCCGCTGTTGCTGCTCTGGCAGTTCCTCCCCCGTCCCGGGAGGCTCCGTGGGATGATGATTTCGGATTATTTCTGATTATTTCGGATCATTTCTGCCCCTGCGCTTCCCTCGGGCTTTAGGGGCCTGCCCAGCTCCCGGCCCTGGGGCCAGCCCGGCGGGTCTGGGCTACGGGGCCCGGGACCGGGATGGGGGCCCGGGGCCGGGATGGGGGCCCGGGGCCGGGATGGGGGCCCAGGCCCGGACTGGGCTCTGGTCCTGGGGCCCCGGCCCGGGCCATTCCCGGTCCTGTCCCGTCCCCGGTGCGGTTCCGTTCCCAGCCCGGGTCCCATTCCCATTCCCATTCCCATTCCCATTCCCGTTCCCGTTCCCATTCCCATTCCCATTCCCATTCCCATTCCCGTTCCCGTTCCCGTTCCCGGCCCTGTCCCCGTCCGGGCCCGCTCCCGGTTCCCCGGTAGCCGGAAGCGCGCGCGGCCCGCCGGAAGTGACGCGCTGCGGGCGCGCCCCGGGCATGGCGGCGGCGGAGCCCGGGATGAAGCAGTTCAATGGCGGCGGCGGCGCCGCGCCGGACGCGGAGCGCGGCCGCTTCCCGCACTGCGTGGTGTGGACCCCGATCCCCGTTCTGACGTGAGCGAGGCGCCGGGGCCGCACCGGGGCGGGCGGCGCGGCGGGGGCCGGGCCCGGGACGGGACCCCCTCGCCTCGCCCGGGGCCTCCCCTCAGCTGTCCCGGGAGCCCCGCGCTTCCCCTGGGCCCCCCTCGCCCCTCCCGGGACCCTCTCCTGGGTTCCCCCGAGTCCCTCCCGGTTCCGCTGCCCGTCCCGGGGCGCTCGGCTGCCGCGGGGCCCCGGCCCGGGACGGGCTCGTTCTGCAGCCGTGGGAGCGTGGGAAGGCCCCGTGCCGAACGGGCTTGTCCCTGCGGGAGCGGAGCGGTCCGGGGAACGTGGGAAGCGCCTTTGGAGCGCAGGGATCTGAGAGCAGCCCGTGCCCCCGGGGGAGTCTCGGTGCGTTCCTTTGCACCGCCGGGACCGGCTGTGCCTTCCCAGCCGAGTGTGGGCAGGCTCCAGGGAGAGCTCGGGAGCTTTGCTCTGCCCGTGAGAACGCGGAAAGCTGCGGCTGTGGGGGTTGTCTGGGCACAGCAGGCTTGTTTTTCCACCTCGCTCTTCCCCCGGGTTCCCGTCAGGTGATGTTTGCCGGGCCGGGCTCCCAGTCAGGTACAAGATGTGGGGTGGGGTGTGCCGGGATCGGAACGGCCCGCGGAGAGGCTGCCCTTCCCCTCCTGCCGTCTCTTTTATCCTTTTTATCTCTTTTTTTTTTTTTTTTTTTTTTTTTTTGATTGCTTAAAATTTTCACCTCAGCCCTTTCCTGGAGGATTTTCCAGAGGTTTTTAACATTCCTAACCCCAGCTGAAGGGAGTGCTGAAGGGAGCTGCCAGAGCCACTGAGGCCCTCAGGGAGGGAGGAGAGGGAAATCAGGGAGATCAGCAAAGCTGAGGGTGCTGGAGCAGCTGGAGAGGGCTGGAATGGGATCTGGACCATGGTGATGGGGGAGGCTGCATGTAGCTGTGATGGGGGAGAGGGTTTGGGATGTAGGTCTGGTGGTGGGAGGTTGGGATAGCAGTCTGCTGCTCCCTGGGGCTGTGCACACCCATCAGGGAGAAGGTCTGTGAAGCAGTGGGATCTTTTAGAGGAGGGAATGCTCTTGCTAGGGCCAGGAGCTCTGTTCTGGGTTGCTGTGGAAAGCTGCAGCCTGATGGCAAGGTGGGCAGGGCGACCTGGTTTTGGTTGCTGGAGTGGAAAGTCCGGTTTTGTGCCCAGGCAGTCCCTGCAGGATCTGATCTTTGTGCTTGGCTGCACAGAGGGGTTTGTGTGGCGCTGGGCTCGCCCTGCCCTGCCCTGCCCTGCCCTGGTGTGTGCAGGTGCTTTGGGGTGGGCTGTTCCCTTCCAGCCTCCTGCCCCCGGGGCTGGGGCTGCTCCCTTGCTGCTCTCCCTGTGCTCTGGTCCCTGCCAGCCCTTGCCTGGCAAGGCTGTGTCCCCGCTGCCGTGCTGGGAGCAGGGCCAGGTGTCCCCTGAGCGGTCCCTGTCCCCCACAGGTGGCTGTTCCCCATCATTGGCCACATGGGCATCTGCACCTCGGCCGGCGTCATCCGCGACTTCGCGGGGCCCTACTTCGTGTCCGTGAGTACCCCTGCCTGCCCTGCCTGCCCTGCTCAAATCACACCTCCAGGGCCTGCTCAGGGTCTGGGCTCCTTGCTGCTGCTCCGCTGGAGCTCATCCAAATAATGGCTGCTGTGCTGAGGAGAGGGGGAAAAACAATCTCGTGTTCCAGGCTCTAAATTAGGAGTTAAATTCTCTTAATTCTGAGTAGCAGAGGTGCCTTCAGCTGCTTCAGCGTGGTTGTTTCTGTCGTGCTGCTCAGCATCAGGTGTGTGCCAGGCCTCTTATGCTGCTGAGGGTCCAGGGCATTCTGAAAGTAAAGATGGTTTTAATTTGGGATAATTAATGCTCCCAATAGACTGAGATGTTTGCAACCAAGAGTTAACAGAATAGTAACACTTTAAAAAGAAAAAGGGAGGGGAACAAGGCACTTGTAGGTAAGTGATGTCACTGAGTGTGGAGTGTTAATGTGCCCAGAGCAGGAGTGTGGGAACAGCAGGAATCCTAGCCCAGGCACCCCAGGAGTGGTGTGGGGGCAGTTGGATCACTCAGCCAGCCAACTGTGGGACCTCCAGCACCAGCCATGCCCTGAATATTGCCTTCCACCTCCTGAGACCGTTCTCCTTTTGTTTTTGTAGGAAGACAACATGGCATTTGGGAAACCTGTGAAGTAAGTGCTGCATGTTTGTATTAAACTGAGCAGCTGCCCTGCAGCTCCTGGGGACAGACGTGCTGTGACATTGCTTTTCCTGGTGCTCAGCTGCCCTCATTCACCTTGGTGGCTGCTGTGTCTCTGCTTTTCAGGAAACCACATTAAATTAAACCTTTTTAGCAGCATGACAGCAGCGTGGTGGTGTTAATAACCAGAGCTGTGTGGAGCCTTTGTTAGAAAAAAGGAAAAGAAAAGGCTAAACCGTTCTAGGATGATGTTGACAGGTGCTCTGAGTAAACACTGCCTGGCTGTGCTGGGGAGCTGAGGTCTCTCCCATCCTGTCAGTGCTGGGTTTGTGTCTCCCACGTCAGCTTTGTGTTCACAATGGCTGGGGGTTCCTTTGGGGTGTGGGAGCAGCTCAGGGCTGTCCCCTGAGCTCTGTGATTTCTGTCTGGGTGCTGGGGCTGCTGAGCAGCCTTTCTGCTGCCCCTGCTTGTCTCAGAGCTGGGCTCCCTGCCTTTCAGGGACGCTGGGTTTGTCCAAGTCCTTTAAGGGTGTGCAGGGCCTGGAGCTGGTCTCTGATCCTCGTGGCTCCTTTGAGGCTGTGATTCCACCAAGGAGCAAGCACTGGGGCAGGTGCAGCAGTAGAACTGTGCCAAGGAAACTGTTCTCACCCTTCTAGGTACTGGAAACTGGATCCCAGCAAAGTCTGTGCCACTGGTCCCAACGCCTGGGACACGGCCGTGCACGACGCCTCCGAGGAGTACAAGCACCGCATGGTACAGCTCCTGTCCTGTCCTCTCCTGTCCTGCCCTGCCTGGGAGGAGGGAGGGAGGGTCCCCCAGAGGCTCCAGGGAGTTCCCAGGGACATTCTGGATACCCCATCCCTGGGAGTGTTCAAGGCCAGGTTGGAGCAAGGAGCTTCAAAGTCCACCCAACCCAAACCATTCCACGATTCCATATCTCTGCAGTGGCTGGAAGGGGTCCCTCCCCTGTGTTTGGCTCCTTGCCATGGAGGTGAGGCCTGGGGCTCTCCACCAGGACTGGGAAACCTCAGGGACAGCATTTCTAATCCCTTTTTGTGTTCCAGCACAACCTTTGCTGTGACAACTGCCATTCCCACGTGGCTCTGGCCTTAAACTTGATGAGATACGATAACAGCACCTCCTGGAACATGGTGAAACTGTGCTTCTTCACACTCCTCTATGGGAAATACGTCAGGTGAGCTGAGGCACAGCCTGGGCTCGGCAGCAGAAGGGGCTCTTTCCTTCTCCTGAGCCCTCTGAAGCATCACCTGGCCCATGGAGAAGGGGGAAACATCCTCCCAAGCCGTGGGTGGTGCTGTCAGTGCCTGTGCTCAGCAGAAGCAGGAATGCTTGCTGGGTTGCACTAGGTGCTGCTCCCAAAATACTGTTGCTGGCTGCTAATTTGGAGTGCCTGGAATTTGGGAAATGCTGGCTAAAGCAAATCTCACTCTGTTGGCTGGGTTAGGTCAGAACATAAGGTCACAGGATGGCTTCTCTCCAAGGATTACTGGTTTCCCTCCCTCTCTTGAGTCTTGTTTACAGAAAAACTGGTCTGATTTCCAGCTGCTGTGGAGCTTCCCACTGTAGTGGGGAGGGAAACCCCGAGCTTTCCTTAAGGAAAGGCTCATGAAGCTCCACTTCTGTGGAGTCTTCCCTGTTCTGGAAGAGCTTTACCTGCTTTTGGGCAAGGATAGCTCCAGCTGTCTTGGTTAAATCCACCAGCACAGAATAACAAGCTCTGTGGTAATGGGGTTTCATTTTTTGTGGCCTCCTGTCTGTGCAGGGGTGAAATGGGCTTGTCTTTGGCTTAGTTGAAGCTGGAAGGAGACTCCAGCCCTGTTGTTAGTGATATATTTATTGTGGTCCCGAATGAGTCTCAGTTTTTAACACCAAATTTCCAGGATGGGGTGTGTGGCAGTGCCAGCAGCAGGTAACAGGCATCAGTCTCCCTCTGATTTCTCTAGTTGTTCTCCCATCCTTTTGTCTCTGCTGGTTTCTCACATTTAAGCCTTGCCCCCTTTCCCTCCTGCAGCATAGGGGGGTTTGTGAAGACCTGGCTGCCCTTTGTCCTCTTCCTTGGGGTGATTGTGACCGTGGTTCTCACCCTGCACCTGCGGTGATGGCAGCCCTGGCCCCCAGTGCCTGAGCACACAGAGGAAGAAACTGTGACTGATCCAGCAGGATGGAGGCGTGGGACTCTGGGAGCCTTTTCCAGGAAGGTGGCAGCCCCACTCCATCGTGACAGCTCATCTTTGTCTCCTGGAGCTGGCTTCTTTTCCTCCTGTTTCTGTTCTGTCGACGGTGTCTCCCAGTGTCAGGGGTCTGGAAGCTTCTGCCCTCTCCCTTTCTGCAGCTGGGGAGGTGGGAATGGGATCAGGAAGGGAGAGGGGTGGGCACCTCTGCTTTCAGTGCCAAGAAAAGCCTCAAGGCAACCTCTGCCTCCTGCAGTGGCACAAGCAGATCCACCTTGGGAGGGTCTCTCTGATCACCTGCTTTCCTCCTCCTCACCAGATGCTTCCTCAGATTCCCTGGGTCTCCAGTTAGGAGTTGCTGTTTTCCCTGTGGCACATCTCTCCAGCAGCACACATTCCAGAGGGGAGGTGTGGGCTCTTCCTGGGAGGGTGGGGTGCCCCAGCACTCAGGGATGGCCCCAGCAGTGGCAGGAGGTGTTGGGGTGGGGCACTCCTGAGGGACGCTCGTGGCCGGGCCAGCTCCCCTGGTCCTGCTGGTGAGCCTGGAAAGGCAGGAAAGCTGAAGGGCTGGCTGGGGAGCAGCTCGTGGCAGGGTGCACCCTTCAGGAGCCTGCTGCAGCCTGGGGAGGCAGCCCTTGGTCCCTTTCAGCTTGTGCCAGAGAAAATATCACTTCCCTGCTTCTCCTTGGGCTCTCTGTTGCTAAATCTGGCGCTGCAATCCTCACAAGGCACTCGCTTCCCTTTGATCCCTGTGCTCCCAGCAGGCAGCAGCTGGGGCAGAGAGCCTGAGCCTGGGGCTGGGGAGCCTCTGTGGGAGCAGCACCTGAGCCTGGAGCTGGAGAGGGGAGGTGGAGGCTCTGGAAATTGCCCATCTGGCTGGGCTTTGCAGCAGCAAACTGGGGCAGTGATGAGGAATGGTTTAGGGAGCTTTGGGGAGCCCACCTGGGCACAGGTGCTGTGCAGGCATTGGTGTGAGGAGCACAGCTCAGGTAGGATGGGCCATGGGGGGGTTGTCCCTGGGTGCCAGGGCACGAAGGGAGTTTGGATGTGACCTGGGACCCCTTCTGCAGCTGGGTCTGCTCTGCAGGTGCTGATTTTGGAGGGCTCTGAGCCAGGGGAGTTTTAAACCCCAGCCTGGCTGAAGGGTCGAGTGCAGCTGGGCAGGTCCCTGCTGACTGCAGAGGGGGAGGAGAGCTTTTCCCCCCACACCTTTACTCCAGTACCTGACAGGTTCTGAGGAATCCATTTCAAGGAGTGCTTGTGGCCAGCAGGAAAGCTTTTCTGGGGTCCCTGCCATCTCTCTGACTGCAGAGCCCACTCTCTGTCAGCCTGCTGGTTTTCAGACCCCTCCCCATGTGCCTCTGCCACTTCCCCGGCTCCTCCAGCCATGTGGGAGGGTTGGACCCTCCTCTTGAGCTCGTGTCTGTGCTTTCCCCTTTTCCCCAGTCACTTTTAAACCTCGTGGTCATTATGGTCCCTCTGTCCCCCCACCGTGGCCTTCCCCCTCAGCTGGAGCAGCGGCGGCTGCTCTCTGCAGTCCTTCCCTTCCCGTGTGCAGAGCCTGGATGGAGGCTGCTGGGGCGCCGACATCCTGCTCGGAGCCTGGAGGAAAGGTCGGAGCGTTCCGGGCTCTGGTCTCCGCCCGGGAGCCGCTGCCCAGCGTGCCCAGGGCGAGGCAGCCGGCTGGGAGAGGGGAGTGCTGATTTCAGAGCGATTCCTTGGAGTGCCGGCCCCGGGGCTGGACCCACCCTCAGCAATAACCTCGAGCCCCTCCCGACCATGTTTTATCCACGAGCTCTGCAAGAATTGCCAAAGCTGAGACTTGGGGGTGTCGGGGGGCCCCTGGACTTCCAAAACCCCACTGTGAAATTCCCTCTCGTTTGCTCCTGATGCTTTTTACCAGAGCGGAGTTTGGAATGGCGAGGGCGAGCCCCCATCCCTCATCCTTTGTTCCCTTCATCTCTGCGGGGCGCTGGATTTCCTTGTAAATATTTAAACTCTGCTTCTGTGGTTTCATAATCCCGACGGCAGGGAAATAAACTGATTTCTGTGGGTATCTCCCAGTGCTGTATCTCCTCCCAGCCCTCAGCCGAGAGCAGGGTTGGGATCGGGATCTCCCTGCCCCACTGAGCCCTTGCCCCTCTCCTGCCCAAAGGATCCTGGAGCTCCCACACCTCTGGCTTCATGAACTCGCCCTTTTCCCTGCTCCAGGGAAAACTCACAGTCCTGCTGCTGGGAAGGAGCTTTGGGGGGCAGGAGAATTCCCCATCCCTGCAGTGCAGGAAGAGTTTGTGGGATTTAATGCCGGGTGTTCTGGGGTGGGAGAGGCTTTTTTCCAAGGGTGTTTCCCTTCGGCTGTGAAGAGCTTCCCTTTTGTCTGTGCTGTCGTTTTTTCTGGGAAGCACTGCTTTCCCGGCTCCTTTCCCTTCCCAGCCCGGAGCCCCCATCCTCCCAGGGGAGGGGACGCCTGGCCTGGCCCTGGGGCTGCCAGAAGCAAAGAGCCAGACTCATTTTCCCCTCTCCCAGCAGGGTCTGCTGCCTGGGCTGGGAGCAGGGAAAGCTGTGCCTGCTGACTGCAGATGCAGCCACCGATTTTCTGTTCCATCTGATATCCAGAGGCTGGAGCTGTGGGCAGGGAGTGCATCAGCCTTAAAATTAGGTTGTGTCCATGGCCAGGGGATTTCATGGTGCAGCCATTTCATGGAAAGCCACCTGGATCCTCCTGCTCAGCCCCTCCAGCAGCAAGCTCAGCTCCTGCGGGCTGGCAGGCTGCTCCGAGGGCTTTATCCCCACACATCTGTGGCTGGAAGGTGAGGTGAGGATGCAAAGCCCCGCTCCTCCCAAGCCTGGCAGGATTTTCCAAACAATTTCCTGGGGCCGGGAGCTCGGGGGCTCTGTGGGATGTGCGGGACGGATGAGCCGTGCTTCGGGTCCCTGGAGGGAAGCAGCCGGCCCGACTGTGCCCCTCTCAGGTGCCCGGGCAGGGGGCTGCTCTGCGAGCCCTGCTCCCCTCGCTTTCCCCCGCGGCTCCCAGCGCGGCCCCGGCAGCCAGGAGCGCTGAGGATGGAATGTCAGGATCCGTCCCGGCTGCCGCATGGCCTGAGCGGGGTCACTCCATCCATCCCGGGGTGACCCCGCTGCTCCCTCCTCGCCGGGGGTGGCCGCGTGTGACCGACCCGGCGGGCAGCAGGGCTGGGGGTCCCCGACCCCCGTCCCCGCGGGGAGCCGGGAATGTCACCGCCTTTGAAGTGGGGTCGCTTTTCGGCAGCTGGCCGGAGGGGAGGGGTCCCAGGGGTCGCCCCCTTTTGGGGGGCATCAGAGGCTCCCCCAGGAGCGATGTCCGTGTCACGGGGGCGCGCTGGGAGCTTTGGAAGCTGCGGGGGCTGCGGTGCCGCTGTTCCCCAGGCAGGGCAGGGCAGGGGAAGGGGGGCGAGACCCAGCGCTGGCCTCCCAGCCAGGCCTTGAGGGTCACTGCAGCTGGAAACGCCTCCAGGTCCCTGCGCTGCCGTGGCGATTTGAAATAAAAAATGAAAAGGAGGAGCAAGCAAAGGGCCCCCAGCCCCAGGGAGTTGGGGGCAGTCCCAGGGGATGTGGCGCCATTCCAGGGAGCGCTGAGTGCTCATCAGCGGGCCTGGGAGGGCACAGGGCACGGGAGGCCGAGAGCCCAGGGGAGGAAGGGGCCAGGTGGCCCCACGCCTTTGGGGGACAGTGGCAGTGTCCAAGCCGGGGTGCTGTGCTGCAAGGGCTTCCCCACCGCCCAAAAATCCACTGCTGGGGCTCCGCCCGTGCTCCAGCCCCTGCTCCTGCCTCAGTTTCCCCCCAGGAGAACCAGACGTGCCTGAACCTCCCAGACCTGAGGAGCAAGTCCTGGAGGGGGAGGAGGGCTGGGAGCAGGCTGGGACTCGCTCCTGGCAGCGCTGGCTCGGGCTGCCCACGCAGCACCCAGGTGAGACAGAACCTGCCCCGTGCCTGTGCCCGAGAGCTGCCTGCAAGGAAAACCATCCCCGAGGGCTGGCCCAGCACCTGGCTCAGGTGTGCCAGGGTGTTCTTGGGTGCTCCTGGGTGTCACCAGTTGGTGCAGCCTCTGTGCCCAGCACCCGAGGCTGTGGCTGAGACCCAGCACACTCACTGCGCCCCTGGTCGCCAGGGATGGGGTGGGACACACTGCAGGATGTGTCCCGCTTCTCCTCACGCCCTTCTCCGTCCCATAACCGCTCCTCACTCCGGGTGTTGCAGAGCAAAGGCTCCCGGGTGCCCAGCCAGGGCTTGGTGCCCACCCGGGCTGGCCCAGAGCTGAGCCCCAGCCCACCAGAAGCCCTGTGGGGACTCAGGTGTCCCCGCACCACTGTCCCTCTGCAGAGGCCTGGCTGCATTCCCAGGACACCCCTGGGACTGAGGGGATCCCACTCCCCTGGGACCCCCCCGGAGCTGGGCAGCGAGCGCCCTGCAGGGGGACAGGGGGGGGAGTGGCCCACGGACAGACACACGAAGCCACTGCTGAAGTCTCATTTCCTGAGACACCAGGCTAAAAATAATCCCCTTTTCTTGCGGTCCTGTGCTCGTTAAGTGCTGCCATGTCACGTTAGAGCTGGGGGGGAGCCTGTCCCCCACCCCCAGCCAGCGGCTCGCCCTCTTATCGAGGGAAACTGAGGCACAGGTCCCGCTGTGGTGCTCCTGCCCGGGGTTTATCCCTGCCTGGCACTGCTGGCCCCATCCTGCATGGTGCTGAGCGCCCAGGGTGGTCCTGGCTGCTCGGGACCCCCGGCCATTCAGAGCAGGATGGGGGTGGTGAGGCTGGATTTACCCGTGGGACAGGGAATGTGGGGCTGGGGGAGCCGTGGGGTGGGAGGGGATGGGGGGAACCACGGTTTGAGGAGGGGGCTGGGGCCGTCCCGGGGGCTGGGAATGCATTATGGGATGGGGGCCGTGGAGCCGAGGACACCCTGAGGGATGGGGTCCTACAAAGCCCCAGGGACCTGGGGCTCCACACTGGGCTTTTGGGGTGGGGGCTTCAGGGTGCTGCAGGGGGGCAGGTGTACTGCTCCCCCATGCCCAGCACAGACCAGTCCCCCCAGTTCCCCCAGGGCGCTCTCCCAGGAGCCCCAGAGGCACATCCTGCCCCCAGCCCCCCGTGTGACACCAGGGTGGGACATCTCCCCCCATCCCCTTTTCCACGCCCTTGGAGTCTCCACCAGGCTTGGGGTCCCCCCGTCCCGGGGCGCATCCCCGCTGCGCCACCCCTTCCCAGGCGCTGACGCCTCCCAGTTCAGCCCAGTTCAGCCCAGTTCAGTCCCGTCCGGCGGGTGCTGCTGGCTCCAGTCCCTGCTTTCGTGCCGCCGGGGCCGGAGGCGCTCGCAGGGCTGCGGCTGAGTCACCCCGGGCACAGCACCCGGTCGGGGCCGGGGGCACCGCGCACCCACCGGGGTCCCCAGGGGGTGCTGGGGGGCGCCGAGCCACGGAGACCCCCCACCTGGGCAGGTAAGGGGGGCGTGGGGCTGAGCCGGGGCCCGGGGGGGCTGGCCCCGCTCCTCCGGCCGCGCTCGGGGGCTGCGCGCCCTCCTGCCTGTGCCCCGCTGAGGAGCGTGGGCTGGGGGCTCCTCTTCAGAGGGGGGTGACTTCCCTTGTCCCCACGCTGTGACAGAGACCTGGCTCTGGCCCGGGATGGGTCCCTGGTGCCGGGAGGAGGCGAGGGGGTCCCTGGGCTGTGCTCCAGGCGACGGGGACCTGCCTGGGGGCTGGGGGGGTCTCCCGGGAGGGGCTGGCAGTGGGTGCGCTTTGGGGAGGGGGCCTGGGGGTGTTTCACGCCGTCTGCAGCCCCCCCTCCATCTTGTCTGGCTGCCTGCAAGGAAAAAGGGGGGCGTGCAACCCCCAGCTGCGGCGCGCTGGGGAGGTTTAACTGGTTTGACTGGTGCCCCGTGCGGGGTGGGGGGCGGGTGCCCAGCACCCCCCTGCGCACCGGCGGGGCTCTGCTGCTCCTGCACGCCTCGGTTTTGGGGACCCCGCGGGAACGGGGCCCCGCAGCAGCGCCCGGCTCAGACTTAGGTGACATTTTTAGGTGGTGGCTCTGTTCCGGGGTGGGGGGACCCCCCCGTGTGCCGGCAGTAAACAGGATACGAGCGGCTGCGGCGGGGAGACAGCGGCAGCATCACCCCAGCCCCGGGGAGAGCCGGTTCGTGCCCCCCGAGACCCCTCCCAGGCCGATGTCGGGGGCGGGGGGCTGGTGGGTGTCCCAGGTCGCCCCGAGGGGGGCAGGGGGTGTTGGGGTTCCCTGTGCTGGGGGGGTCCCTGGTGCTGGTTTGCTGTGGCGGGGTTGGCATCCACTGTGCTCAGGTCCTGGGCTGGGGTCCCCAGCCCTGGGGGCTGTCTGACACCCCAGGGGCACCTGTGGGGCAGGGAAAGGTCCCTCGGAGGGGCTGGGGACAGGCTGGAACAGGGCCATCTGTGGGGCGGGGTCACAGTCAGCTTTGGGGCTGGGGACGGAGCCGCTGGTGGAGGTTGGACACCACAAGTCTTGGCTCTGGGGGTGCTCAGGAACCTGGGAGGTGCCCGGGAGCGTTCAGGCTGGTCCTGCCCCACGGCTGCTGCAATTTCCTGCCCTCGGTGACACCAGGCAGCGCTTTCCCAACACCGGGGACAGGAAGGGCCGCGGTGAGGCAGCGCCGGGCACGGGGCAAGACCCCTCTGGGAGATGTGGTGGGCTGGGCACGGTCTCAGCCTGGTTCGGGCTCAGCCCATGGCGGGAGCAGCCAAGCCCCTTCTGCCATCTGTCCGTGCGCCCTGGCAGCCGGTGAATCCCTGGGAAAGCGGCAGGGGCAGAGCCAGCCCTGAGCAAACACGCTGGGCAAACAGCGGCCGCGGGCAGGGCTGGCCTGGCACGGAGCCGGCAGCGGGAGGAGCGGCGCGGTGTCCCCGGGCTGCCCGCGCCCTTCTCGGGCCACCCTCGGCACCGGCCCCGTGTCCCCGAGCCCGGTGTCCCCGGGCTGCCCGCGCCCTTCTCGGGCCACCCTCGGCACCGGCCCGCTCCTCGTTCGTGGCCGGGGGGTGTGCGGGGGGTGCGGGCTGAGCTCGCCCCGCTTGTCCTTCCAGCGGGATGAGCGGGGGGGATCCCCCCCAGCGGCCCCCAGCTGCCTCTCCAGATGCTGGCATCGCTGGTGCACGCCCGGCACGCTGAGCAGCCCGTGTCCCCGGCCGGGCCAGCCCCGCGGGCTGTCCCCGGGCTGTCCCCAACGCCCCGCATGGCGCTGCAGCCCGAGCTGCTGGACCTGAGCTTCCTGACGGAGGAGGAGCGGAGCTGCATCGCCCGGGTGCTGCAGCGGGACTGGCAGCTCCGCCGGCGGGAGGAGGGCCGCATCAGGTGGGCTGGGGGTCCCTGTCGGTGTCCCCCTGGGGGACAGCGTGGGGCCCCCAGCAGCAGTTCCCGGGGGTCCCGCCTGGGCACCGAGCAGCCAGGCCGAGGGGCCCCTGCCCACCCGGGGATGGGGTCACCCCCTGAGCTCAGCCAGGGTTTGTCACACCAGCACCGAGCGTCCCCCAGGCCCTGCTGGGGCACCATCGACTGGGGAGGCTCTGGGGCAGTGCCACAGGGGCCGATGGCAGTGCCAGCTGGGGGTGCCAATGTCCCCTCCCGCCCACCAGCAAGCTCCGCAAGTCGGTGTCGGACCCGGCGCGGCTGCGGAGCCTCACCGGGGACTGGTTCTGCGACGCCCGCGCCCAGCGCCACCAGCACCAGCTGGGCTCCGACCTGGTCCGAGCCTCCATCCGCCGCAGGAGGCGGCCCCGGGGTAGGCGAGGGGCGCGGGGGGGCACCGGGACCGGGGGACAGGGCTCGGCCCGCTGAGCTCCCCGGTGTCCCCAGGGACAGGGGGACAGGGCTCGGCCCGCTGAGCTCCCCGGTGTCCCCAGGGACGGGGGAGCTGGAGCGCAGCCCCAGCCTGGACGCCATTGATGAGCCACTGGCAGAGGAGAGGGAGGATGAGGATGGTGCCTTGGAGACGGACGAGAGGTGAGGAAGGCAGAAATGAAGGGTGTCACCCCTCAGGTGCCCCGGGGCTGGTGGCATCTCGCTGGTCCCCACTGGGGGTGGCACAAGGGGGCTGGAGGGGGCAGGAGCCCCGCTGGAGGGATGGTGCAGGGCTGGTGTCTGTCCCTCTGTCCATCACTCCAGGGCCTGGCTTTCCACCATCTGTCCACCACTGTCTCCCACCATGCCAGCATCTGTCTGTCCACCATCCCAGTGTCCATTTGTCCATCTGTCCATCTGTCCCTTATCCCAGTGTCTCCCACTGTCCTGGTCTCTGGCTGTCCACCATCTAGGCCAAACTAACGGTGGTCTCTTCCCGCAGTTCCCCCCCCGAGGAGGTGCAGGAGGCCACTGAGCCCCAGGTGGGTCCCTGCTGGGGGGTGGAGCAGCACCTGAACCCAGGTGACGGGTGGGGTTCACCCTGCAGCAGCCCCGGGCCATCCCAGGATTGTGCTGCACTTGGAGTGGTGGGAAGTGTCCCACAAAATGTCCCGTGTGGTGTCCCTTGGCTCATCCCTCGCGCTGTCCCCAGGGAGGGAGGGCTGGGCTGGGGGAGGAGGGGGTGCCCGGGGTCCCTTTCTGACCCTTTCCCTCACAGCCCAGCCCCCCTGGCCCAGCTGTGGAGGGAACCCCGAGGTCACAGCCCATGCTGCAGGGTGACACCCCCCCGAGGGAGCAGGAGAGCCCGGCCCAGCCCCCCCCAGGTGAGTGGGATGGGGTCGGGGCTGGGGGCTGGAGCCCCCCATCACTGCTCGCCAGCCTCCTCCTGCCCCCCCTGCGGCCCCTCAAGGATCCCCCTCCTGCCCTCCCTGCTGGCTTGGACCCCCACCCACCCCTTGTCCTTGCAGATGACACCGGAGGTCCCTCCCTCGGCTCGAGCAGCGCGGAGGAGGATGAGGAGGATGAGGAGGACGAGGAGGATGAGGAGGAGCAGGACTCGGCACACGGCAGCCACAGCCCTGGGCAGGTGGGATGGGGCTGGGGGTTGGTGGGGCTGTATGGAACTGGGGGGCTATATGGGACTGGGGGGGCTGGAGAGGGTTGTAAGGAGATTCGGGGGGGGTGGGGGGTTTTGGGGGTCTGCAGGTGTCTGTGTGGGGTTTTGGGGACCTGGGGGGACCGGACAAAGCCAGCACAGCGTGGGCTGTACCCAAGCACCAGGCACTGCTGGGAGCTGGCTGTCCTCAGTGGGTCTGGGGGCCCAAGGGGGGGGTGCTGACCCCTCTTTTCATTTCCAGAGACCAGAGACCCCCCAGATGGATCAGACTCCCCCCGACCCACTGTCCCCACAGAACGGCCACACCCCCCCGAGCCTGCTGAGCACCAGTTCCTCTGTGTCCAGCCTCAGCTCCTCCACAGTACGGGGCTGGGACGGGGATGGGACTGGGAATGGGGCTGGGACTGGGATGGGATTGGGAATGGGGCTGGGACTGGGATGGGACTGGGAATGGGGCTGGGATGGGACTGGGATGGGGCTGGGACTGGGATGGGGCTGGGACTGGGCTGGGACTGGGATGGGACTGGGAATGGGGCTGGGACTGGGATGGGACTGGGACGGAAATGGGGCTGGGACTGGGATGGGATTGGGAATGGGGCTGGGACTGGGGTGGGACTGGGATGGGACAGGGATGGGACAGGGATGGGACTGGGATGGGGCTGGGACTGGGATGGGACTGGGACGGAAATGGGGCTGGGACTGGGATGGGACTGGGAATGGGGCTGGGATGGGACTGGGATGGGGCTGGGACTGGGATGGGACTGGGATGGAAATGGGGCTGGGACTGGGATGGGACTGGGAATAGGGCTGGGACTGGGATGGGGCTGGGACTGGGATGGGACTGGGAATAGGGCTGGGACTGGGATGGGACAGGGATGGGACAGGGATGGGACTGGGATGGGACAGGGATGGGACTGGGATGGGACTGGGATGGGACAGGGATGGGACTGGGATGGGACTGGGATGGGACTGGGGCTCGGGCTGGGGTTTGGGCTGGGGCAGGGTGGGCGGGGGGCACCTCCTCATTGCCCCTGCCCGTTTCCCCCAGCTGAGCGGGAGCCTGATGAGCCTGTACAGCGAGGGCGAGCTGGGCAGGGTGGCCGTGCGGGGCTGCGTGCAGTTCTCCCTGCGCTACCAGGCGGCCGAGAAGGAGCTGCAGGTGCACGTCCTGCGCTGCCGCCAGCTGGCCGAGGCCAAGAAGCAGCGCTCGGACCCGTGAGTGCCCCAGCCCCGCGGCGCTGCCCAGGGATGCCCCCCCGGCCCCACTGCCCCCAGCTCGTTTCTTGGCCCCAGGTACATCAAGACCTACCTGCTGCCCGACAAGTCCAACCGCAGCAAGCGCAAGACGGCGGTGAGGAAGAGGAGCTTGGATCCCGTCTTCAACGAGACCCTCAAGGTTCCTGACCCTCCTTTGGGGTGGGTTTGGAGGGTCCCCGTGGTTCCAGTTGGACGGGTGGGGATGGGTGACCTCACCCCTGTCCCCTCCCCACCAGTACAAGCTGGAGAAGAGGGACCTGCAGGGCCGGACCCTGAACCTCTCCGTGTGGCACCACGACAGCCTGGGCAGGAACCTCTTCCTGGGGGAGGTGGAGGTGGCGCTGGGCACCTGGGACTGGGCCAACACACGGCCCGAGTGGTTCAGTCTCCAGCCACGGGTGAGCTCCCCACCTCCCCAGCCCCCGGTGGGTGCAGTGCCCCCGTAACCCCCCCTGCTCCTCAGATGCCCATCTCCTCGGACGGCCTGGCCAGCCGTGGCAGCCTCAACCTGGCGCTCAAGTTCATCCCTGCTGGCTCAGAAGGTGAGAGGGGCCCGAGGGCAGCCGGGGGGCTGGCATGGCAGGGTGCCCCTGACCCCTCTGGCCCTCAGGAGCGGGGATGCCACCCACGGGCGAGCTGCACATCTGGGTGAAGGACGCTCAGAGCCTCATCCCGCTGCAGAGCGGCACCGTGGACGCCTTCGTGCAGTGGTAAGGGCGGGGGTGGCACCTGGGGGCACCCGAGGGGCAGCTGGGGTGTCCCCCTGACCCCCGTGTCACCCCAGCTACGTGCTGCCGGATGACAGCAAGGCCAGCCGGCAGAAGACGCGGGTGGTGAAGCGGAGCCTGAACCCCCTCTTCAACCACACCATGGTGTACGACGGCTTCCAGGCCAGGGACCTGGCCGAGGCCTGCGCCGAGTTCACCCTCTGGCACCACGAGGCCTTCTCCAAGCGCCAGCTGGGCGGCATCCGCCTCAGCCTGGGCACCGGTGAGGGCAGGGCGCCAGCCCCGGGGGTGTCCCCAGCCCCTTGGGGGTGTCCCCAGCCCTGGGGGTGTCCCCAGACCCGGGGGTGTCCTCAGCCCCGGGGGTGTCCCCAGCCCCGGGGGTGTCCTCAGCCCCGGGGGTGTCCCCAGCCCCCGAGGTGTCCCCAGCCCCCCGGTGTGTCCCCAGCCCCAGGGGTGTCCCCAGCCCCGGGGGTGTCCCCAGCCCCCGTGGTGTCCCTAGCCCCTTGGGGGTGTCCCCAGCCCCCGGGGCTGACAGGGTGCTCTCCCCGCAGGGAGCAGCTACGGGCTGCCCGTGGGCTGGATGGACTCGACGGCCGAGGAGCAGGGCGTGTGGAAGCAGCTGCTGCAGCAGCCCGGGCGCTGGGTGGAGGCGCTGCTGCCCCTGCGGACCAACCTGGTCCCCCGGGCGTAGCCCCCCCGGAGCAGCTGGTGCCAGCGGGACTGTGGCACCGGGGCCTCACTGCGCGGGCGGGGGTCTGCGCCCTCCCCTTCCAGCAGCAATGAAGTGGCACCAGAGGGCACATCTGGCAGCTTTTTATTGCTGTGGGCGCGTCTGGGGGCTGTTTGTTGCACCGGCCAGCATACCCTGACTTCTCCCTCTGCTGTGGGGCTGGAGCTGCTGCTCCCGGTGTGGGCCTGTGCCCTCCGTCCCCGTCCTGCAGCCCCGGGGCTGGGGGCACTGCTCTGCCTGGGTGTCCCTTTTCTTACTGGGGTACCCCGCACCGGGCTGCCCTGTCCCCCTGGGACACCCACACTGGTTCCCAGTCACTGGGGGGACTGGAGTGGCTTGGGGCCACCCACCAATCCCACCCTGTGGGAGAACAGCCAAATCCACAAAGGTGTTTTTGCAACCAGAATCTCCCAGGACAGCCCCGCTGCTGGGGCTGCGGGGTGGCAATGACACAGACACCAGAAATTACAGGAAAATCCTTTATTGGTTTCTGTGCCCCCATTCCAGCTCAGGCTCTGCCTAGTGAGGGGCTGGGGCCAGCAAAGGGTCCCCCACTGCCACCCATGGCCGTGTCCTCTGATCCCTGGGTGCCCTGGGCCCCCGGGCGTCTGGCAAGCACAGGGTGGGGGGCCCAAGGTGGGATTCAGGGCTGGAGGGGCCCCCCAGTCCAGCTGCACCCCCAGAGCAGCCGGGGGGGCCCAGACCCCTGGAGCATCCCCAGGCACCGTGCGGGGGGGGTGGTGGGTGCCTGTCCCACCCTGGGGTCCTGGCTTTGCATAGTCGTGGTGGGGGGGCTGTGCAGGGGTACAGCCCCCCTGGCCGTGGGCAGGGGGACACCAGCAGTGGCCTCTTCACCTGGGGGGGACGGGGACAGCGACCCCCCGGCCTGGAGGGAGCTCAGATCCTGGTGCGTTGGACAGAGAGGAGACGTAGCAGGAAAGGTCCTGGGGGCTTCACCCTGGGGGTCCCAGCCCCTCACAGCCCCCAGGGAGGGGGGCTGGGGGTGTCCCAGTGCCCACCCACACCATGGGGGAGGGTTGGACTGCACTGGAGGAAGGGGGGGTCCCCTGCACCCCCCCAGCCACAGCAACCCCCGGACACAGCACAGACACCACCTGGCAGAGTTTAATGGGGGCAGCCCGAGCTACAAGTGTCACCCCACAGCACACGACACGCAGCCCCCTCCCCAAAACAGCACACAGAAAGAGGGTGGGGGCGAGGGACCCCCCAGAGCACACAGAGGCACAGCAAAAGCACACAGCAGGGCCCTGGCTCCGCTCCTCTGGCGGGCACGGGGGGATCCGGGCATGGTCGGGGGCTCGGCCTGAACGCTGCAGGGAAAAGCACCCGGGAGCCCACGAGGGGAAGAGGGGACCCCCGGCCCCACGAGCCTCGAGGCTGTGGGGAGGCAGTGGGGCAGGGGGTGCCGAGAGTGGGAAGGGGGCTGCTGGGGCCGAACTGGGGCCGAACTGGGGCCGAACTGGGAGCTCTGCGTTCAGGGTGAGGCTGGGGGCACTGGGCACACCTCACTCAGGTGGCAGAAGGGGCTGCATGGGGCTGCCACCCCCGAGGGGCTCCATGCCAGAAAGGGGGAGAGGGGGCACCCCCTTCCTTTCCCTCCCTAACAACCGACAGGAAACAGCAAAACCAGTTGGGAAACACCCGTCATGCAGACCCGGAGGGAGGGCCCCGGCCCCCCCTCTGCCCGGGGAGTGCGAGGCAAGGGTGAAGCTCCGGGGGTGGGGGGACACCCCCTCCCCTCTGCCCGGCACCCAGCACCTACTGGTTGTCCTCTCTGGCAGCGTGGAAGGAAAGAGAGAGGGGGCACAGCCCCACATCAGACACAGCGACCCTGGGATGAGGGGACAGCACCGAGCCCACCTGGCTGCTCCCAGGGACACATCTGGGACCCCACCTGGCTGCTCCCAGGGACACATCTGGGACCCCACCTGGCTGCTCCCAGGGACACATCTGGGATCCCACCTGGCTGCTCCCAGGGACACATCTGGGGCCCTCCTGCCCCCCGGGGGCTCAGAGCCAGGACCCAGACAGACAGACAGACAGAGGAGGCAGGACAGCCGGACAAGGGGACAGGCAGGGGGACGTGAACCCCTCCATCTCCCAAATCATCCCCTGCAGCGTGGGGACAGACTGGCACAAAGAGCCACGGGACACAGCACGGTGGGGACACAGCACGGTGGGGACACAGGACACTGCCCAGGGTGACACAGTCCCGGCTGTAGGATGGGCTTGGCCCGGGTGCCCCTCCCTCCCGGGTCCCGGGGGAGCACGGGAGGGCCCTTACAGCGTTTGGTAGGTGCTGTCCTTGGACTTGATGAACTTGAAGAGGAAGAAGGCCACGGCCTGCACGCACAGCACCAGCACCATGCCCCCGATGAAGCTGGCCGTGTCGAAGCCGGGCGCGTGGAACTCGGGGCTGCCCGTCAGCGGGGCACTGGTGGTGGTGGTCCCTGGTGGCCAGGGAGAACGGGAGCTTTGGGGAGCCATGGCTGCTACTGGCACCCCCGAGTACAGGTGTGAACACCAAAGAGAGGGGATTTGGGGTCCTGAAGTGGCTGCTCAGGGAGGGGTGGCAGCTCCCAGCTTGGGGCTGGGATGTCCCCACCAATCCCTGGCTGCTGGGACGGGCTCAGCCCCTTCCCAGAGCAGCTGGAGCTGCAGGAAAGGAGCCAGCAGCAAGAAGATCCCAGAGGATCAATAATTCAGCAGGCTCCAGGCTCCGGTTTCCCGCTGCGCTCTCCAGTTCCCCCTTACTGGAAGAGGCTCCTGCTCCACTCCCAGCCAGGCTGGAGCTGGCAGCAGTTCCCAGCAAGGCTGGAATCAGGGCTTGTTCCTGGAGGGCTGATGGGTGCCATGAGCCACTGCATTGCCCAGGGCAGAGAGGGGACAGGGACGGGGCTGTGACCTGGGACAGTGGGGACGTCCATTGGCCCAACACCAAGGTCAGCTCCGCTCATCCCTCCCAAAGGGACGTGAGCTAGAGAGGGAAGAGCCTTGCTGGGACAAGTCCCTGGTCCCTGGGGCATCCAAGACCCCCATCCCACTGCCTCCCACTCCTCCCCAGACCCACTCACTTGTGGAGTGTGTCACTGGCTCCTTGCTATGGGATCGTGGAGGCTCTTCTGTGTGGGACTTCAGTGCTAGAGAAGGCAGGGACAGAGGGAAGGGGGTAAAAGGGGTGGCAGGGGACATTGCCACACACCCCTGCCACCTGTCCCTGTCACGGTGGTGGGATTCACCCCCATGGCCCTGGCCCCTGCAGCAGCACCCCTGTCCCGAGGGTCAGAGGGTCTGGGGGGCTCTGGGCTCCGGGGTTACCTCGGCACAGGGCGCTGCTGTTGTAGAGTGCACAGGTCCCCTGCGCTGCTGAGCCTCTCTGCACGCAGCTCCCTGCTCCTGGGGGAAGAGGGAGCAGAGTTTTCCAGGGGTCCCAAGCAGGGCAGCCAGGGCTGTCCAGGCCCAGGGCTGCCCGGGGCACCTGAGGGGTTGGGTGAGGTTTCGTTCCTGGAGTGGGCATCCCCCTGAGGGTCTGGGAGGGGGGCTCAGAGCAGGGCAGAGCCCCGGGCAGGGCCTTTGGGAACAGCTGAGATGGGCCTTGATGGTGAAAGCAGCTGGGACTGGGCACCCAAGGGTGCTGAGAGCCAACATCCCCCGGGCACGGCCCCGGTGCGCTGACAGGGGCTGGGGAGGGCTGCTGAGAGCCCCTCTCTGTGCCCACCCAGCCGAGCCCCTCACCTGGCTCCTCGGGGGTCCCGCAGCCCACCCAGACGCAGCCGGTGCCGTTGTGGGAGTGGCTGCTGCCTGTGCACAGCTCGCAGGACCTCAGCTCGCCACACTCTCCTGCCAAAGCCAGGGAAAGGCCCTGAGGGCAGGGCCAGCACCCACCCCTGCGGCACTGGGGAGGGGGCTGCACCCCCAGCCCCATGGAGGGGCAGTTCTGATGGTGCAGCAGGAGGGATGAAGCCCCATCCCACAGCACCCAACCCGTCCCCACGGGGTGTTGGTAGCATCCAGTGAGGGGACACCCACAGCTGCCAGCACCCCCCCAGCTCACACAGGGCTCCCCCATCACCCCCAAGGCAGGAAACATCCCCGGCATGGGGATCTGGGATCCTTCGGTGGGGCTGGAATGAGATGGAGCAGCAGCACCAGCCTGGTGGGGGTGACCCGGGCAGGGTCCCCCCTCTGCCCGCCCAGGCCATCCCGCGGGACCCCCGTCCCCCTCCCGGTGAGGCGGTGAGTCACCCGGGTGTTTGCGGAGCTGCTCTTCCCCCACTCGCGCTCATCATTAATTTACAGCGCTGGCTGGCGAGGGAGGCTGCGGGAGCCCTGCCCGCACCGCGTCCCGCGTTTCCCTATCCCGGGAAAGAGCCGGGAGCCGCTCCCCACGCTGGGCCTGTTCCAGGCTCTCCAGGCAAACCCTCCGGCAGCGGAGGCTGCTGCGGGCTGGCCTTCTCCGGGGGACGGAGCAGACACAGGGCACCCTGCCGGCAGCGCTCCCCTTTGGAGCCACCACTGCAGCCCCCCCCAGCTTTTAGGGGTTCCCAAAAACCGTGCACGGCTGGTAGAAAAGCCCCTTCCCTTCTTTGCCAGGAAAAGCCAAGGGGGCAACTGGTGGCGCAAGGCAGGCAGCGGAGATGCTGCGGCCCCATTGCCATGGCTACGGGAGGGGGAGGTGGGCACGCCGCTGGCCCCCCCCCCAGCATTTGGAGACCTGCCGGGAGCCAATGGGAAAGTAGGACTTTGTTCGCAAGGGTTTAGGCAGGTTTATAATTTATTTTTATCGCGGCAGGCGCAGGAACAGACGTTCGAGCCCAACGCTGTCAACTCCCGCTCCTGCCGTCAGGTGTGGGGAGGGAGGGGGGCGGCCGAGGGCAGCCCCGCTCCCAGGGGCGCTCCGGGAACACGCGTGGGGCCCCTGGGACAAGTCTGGGTGGAAAGGTCTCCCTGCACGGCCGGGGGATGGGAGAGGGGGAGCTGAAGGAAGCCGGGGGTTTGCATAATTAATGCCCGGAGTTGCAGCACCTCGGGAAGGCGGAGACGGCTCCGCTCCCCTCTCCCCACCACGAGATCCCCACACTTTCTGGGGAGGAGCTTGGACCCTGCTCGTCCCGCTGAGCCCAGCGCACCCCCCTGGCTCTCGGGGGGTCCCAGCCCCCCGAGCACGGCTGGCAGCGGAGCAGGGGTCCCTCTCCCCCAAACCAGGGCCGGGCGACCGAGTTCCGTGGGGGCGAGAGGACCCCTGGGAAAAAACCAACCCCCACAAAAAGTTCAGCTGCCCCGAAGCTGCCAAGGCCCGGGTTCCCTCCCGCGCCCCCCGGCCGTACCTGCGCGGGTGGGAGCGGGTCCGTGCGCGCACAGCAGCGCGCACAGGAGCGCGCAGCGCAGCGCCGCGGGACCCGGCGGGGCCATGGCCCGGCCCGGCTCGGCTCGGCACGGTCCCAGCGGAGGTGTGTCCGCGGATCTCCCGGGAGAGCGTAGCGGAGCAGATGCGCGCCCGCGGGAGGCGGCCCCGGCGGCGGCGGGGGAGGGGGGGCGGCCCCGCCTCGTCCCGCCCCGCCCCGCCCCGGCGGGCCCGGCCCGGGGCTGTGGGGGTCTCTCACGGGGTGCGTCCCCCCCATCACACCCACACACCCTCCGAGCCACCCATCGGCCGTGGGAGAGCCGGGGCTGCACGGACTGCCCGCCTGCACCCCCTGTGCGCACCTGGACACACCTGTACATACCTGTAGGCACCTGGGCACACGTGCACACACCTGTACAGAGGTGAACACACCTGTGCACGCCTGCACACACCTGTACACGAGTGAACACACCTGTGCACGCCTGTACACACTCGTACACGCTGTGCACACTGCACACCTGCACATCCTGCACGCCCTGTACACACCTGCACGCTCCGTGTGCCTGCAGCCGGCCTGTGCCCAGCGCCCCGCACTCCCTGCCCGCTCTGTCCGCGCCCCCTGCCCGGGACACTCCTGCCGGTCCCTGCCCCCTCTCTCCTCGGCGGGGACACATCGCCAGCGAAACGCGTGGGCTTCGAGGAACCGGAGCGGGGGAAGAGTCTGGAGGAGCGCAGCCCTCTCCTTCCTCCTCTCCTCCTCCTCCTCTCCGGGGGGAGAGCTCCCCGCAGCCCTTCTCGCAGCCCCCCCGGCCGGGCATTCCCGCTTCTCCGGGCCGTGAATTACCCAGCCCGCCGTGGGAACGTCCCACGGGGATCCACGGCGGGAGGGGAGGGCGCTGCGCAGCCTCGGCTGTGCGGGGGCAGGACAAGACCCATCCTCGAGCACCGCACACCCCCAGCTCCGGGCCGCCCCCTCCAGCGGAGCCCCCAAACCTGCGCATTGCGGGGAGAGGGCCGAGTCAGCCCCGCTCCCCCCGCTCCCGCAGCTCGGCGGTGAGCCGGGCTCGGGGGTCCCTCGGGGGCTCGGGGGTCCCTCGGGGGCCGCGGGCGGGCGGGGGCCGGCCCGGTGTGGGGGGGGGCTGTTTTTTATGAATGAGCTGCGATTACTATGCGGCGCGCGCGCTCCCGCGCTGCCCGCGCGGGCGCTGATTGGCTCCGGCGCGCCATTGACGTCACGGCGGGGCCGGGGGCCGTGAGTCACCCCGAGCCGGGCCCCCCCGGCCCCCCGGTCACTATAACTCGGCGGCGCCCATGGCAGCCGGGCAGCCCCGCGCAGCCCGGGCCCCGCGTCCCGGCAGGTGAGTGCCCGGCACCGGGGGCACCGGCGGGGGGGAGCCCGCTCGGGCGGAGCGCCGCGCTGCGGGGAGGGTGGCGAGGGGCGGCCGTGCCCCCCGACCCAAAGCCCGTCCAGGGGCTGCGCTGCCCGCCCGGGGAGGGGTAGACCCCCAGGGTAAGAAGGGATGCCATGGTGGGGGCAGGAGGGTGTCTGCTCCCGTGGGGTGCTGACCGGGGGGGCAGGGTCACCCCCTTTACCTGCTGCTGGGGATTCCCTCACTTTGGCCCCGAACTCCTCGCCGGGGAGGGTGTTTTCCACTGCCATCCTGCTCCCCTGGATTTACCCGTCAAAATCATGCAGTGCCCAGCCCCCAGCAGCTAAGGCAGGCAGGTGCAGGGGTGGGGTGTGTGCGTGTGTGTTCCCTTCCCTTTATTCACCTATTTATTTTAAAACTAAACCATCTCGTCCAGAAAAATCCCCTCGGAGCAAACAGCGAGCACACCCTCAACCTCCACTGCTCTGCCCACCCTCCTGAGGACGACTTTTGGGGGCAAGCAGTGCTGTCCTGTCTGGGTGGCCCAGGGGCAGCTCGTGGACAGCAGCTGCTGAGGGGCTGCTCTTGCAGGTCACCCTCTGCCACCATGATGGAGAAAGGGCCCCCCAACTCCAGCGAAGGCCAGCAAGGCTGGTTCTCAGCCAGGAATGGCAGTGGCAGCTCCTTGGATCTGGAGTCTGTGGTGCAACCCCTCGCCTTGAACCCGTGGGACGTTGCCCTCTGCATCTCGGGGACCATCATCTCCTGTGAGAACGCCGTGGTGGTGGTGGTCATCTTCTACACCCCGGCTTTCCGCGCCCCCATGTTCCTCCTGATGGGCAGCTTGGCCACCGCCGACCTCCTGGCGGGTTTGGGGCTGATCCTGCACTTTGCCTTTGTGTACTTCATCCCGTCGGGGGCGGTCAGCCTGCTCACCGTGGGGCTCCTGGTCACCTCCTTCACGGCCAGCGTCTGCAGCCTGCTGGCCATCACCATCGACCGCTACCTGTCCCTCTACAATGCCCTGACCTACTACTCGGAGAGGACGGTCACCAGGACTTACATCATGCTGATCCTCACCTGGGGAGCCTCCGTCTGCTACGGGCTGCTGCCCGTCCTGGGCTGGAACTGCCTGCAGGAGCCCTCCGCCTGCAGCGTGGTCCGACCGCTGACCAAGAGCCACCTCGTCCTCCTCTGCGCCTCCTTGCTGGCGGTGCTTGCTGCCATGCTCCAGCTGTACGTGCAGATCTGTAGGATCGTGTGCCGGCACGCCCACCAGATTGCCGTCCAGAGGCACTTCTTGGCCAGCTCCCACCACGCCACCACGCGCAAGGGCATCGCCACCCCGGCCGTCATCCTGGGCACGCTGGCGTCCTGCTGGCTGCCCTTCGCTGTCTACGGGCTGCTGGGGGACTGCAGCTCCCCGGCCCTCTACACCTACGCCACCCTGCTCCCCGCCACCTACAACTCCATGCTGAACCCCGTCCTCTACGCCTTCAGGAACCAGGAGATCCAGAAGGTGCTGTGGGCCGTGTGCTGCGGCTGCTTCTCCCCCACGCTGCCCTTCCGCTCCCGCTCCCCCAGTGACGTCTGATCCCCCCATCTTTCACTCACCATTGCAGTCGGGGATTTGCTTTCATTCCCCCTTTCACTCCCAGAGGCACGTGGCAGGAGCTCTTGGAAACAAGCAGCTCTTCCCAGCCTCGTCCTTTTTGGGCACAACCCCTTCTTTTCCTCTATTTTTCCACTTTTTGAATAGAGAGAAAGACGTATTTTTTATCCATAATATAATCTATATTTATGTGTGAGAGAGAGGGGGCTGATCCTCATATTTTCTTTAAAACTATTTATGATGCTTTATTTTTTTAAGGGTGGGGAAACGCCAGGAACGTTCACCCCCTCTTGTTTTTTTTACAACCTTGTTATTTACCTCAGATAGTCAAAATATATTTTATACATTTGGGGAAGGGGAGGAGAGACTCGTTGCTGGAGGAGGAGGGACTCAACCCCCTCCCCCCCTTCTCCCAGCAGTCCATTTATTTATTTATTGGTATTTGAATTATTATTTAATTTGATTTCCATGCCTCCGTCCCGGCACCCGGTGCTGGGCCCTGCTGCCCTCTAGTGCTCGCTGCCTTCAGGAGGGGGCTGCCGAGGCTCTGCACCCCCAAAACCGCAATTTTGGGGTCCTCTGTGTGCTGCCACCCCCCCTCACGGCACCCAGGGCTCCCCCTGCCAAAGCCTTTCTTTGCACTGGGATTGGAGTTGCACATTTCTGGGGAGATGGATGTGAAGGGCCCCTCGCGAAGGGGACCCCTGGGATGGGGACCCCTGGGGTGGGGACCCCTCTGGGTGGGGACCCCTGGGATGGGGACCCCTGGGATGGGGACCCCTGGGTTGGGGACCCCTCTGGGTGGGGACCCCTGGGATGGGGACCCCTGGGATGGGGACCTCTCGGTGGGTCGGGGGGGGGCTGCTTCTTGTTTACAGTTCTGGTAGGGGAATAAATTAATTTGTGGTACGAGGTGCGGCTGTTTGATGCTGGGGAGGGGGTGGGACGGTGTTTGCCGAGGGGCAGAGAAGGGGGAGGTTCCCGAGTGCCATCAGGGCCACCCCCCTGCTCCGTGTCCCTGCTCCCGGATAAGAGATGCCGAGTGACAGCGCTTCCCGCACCCATCACATCCTGTTAGCAGGAGCTGGCCCGGGGGAGCAGCACGGAGGCCCCGACCATCCTCATCCTCACAGCCCCAGCAGGCACAGGGGCTGCATCCAGCTCTGCTGGTGACATCTGACATGTCCCCCCACCCAGGGCTGGCAGGGACTCATTCCCACCGTGGGCTCCATCCAAGGGGGTGCAACCTGGGCCCTCCATCCAGCAGGAACGGCATCTCTGCCCCCATCTCTGCCCCCCGTCCCTCTCCTGGTGCAGGGGGCACGGGGGGACCGTGCCCAGCACCCCCTCACCGAGGTTCCCAAAGTCACTGCTCACACAGGATCTGAACGCCCACCCCTGCTGCCCCAGCTGCCTGCTGGTGGCAGGGAAGGCGGGTTAATGATGGCAGCGCTAATTAGGGCAGCTCAGCCCCTCCGGTAGCAGCCCGAGTGCCCCCAGAGCCCCCCGGGCGGGGGCAGCAGGCTCTCCCAGGAATTTGTGCATCTCAGACAGGCCGGGACGGGGCAGAGCCCGGGGCCGGGAGCAGCCGGGCCGCCGAGGGATGTCTGCAGCCCCAGGCTCTGCTTCACCCTGGGCTGGGGTCCTGCTGGCAGCCCCCAGGGCTGCGGCTGTTTATTGCAAAGGAAGTGCAGATTTCCCTCGCTGAGCTCCGACAGGGGCTGTGCCAGCAAGTGATGAGGGGAGATGGGGCTGGGAGGGCTGAAGGACCCCAGATTGTCCCCGGCTCTCCCAGGGCTGGGCTCAGCGCTGGGGATGGGGAATTTCGGGCTCCCCCTGGCCCAGTGAGGTTAAGCCAGAGGCTGGAGGTGTTCATTCTACCCCAGGGCTAGGCTGAGATCCCTCAGGAGATAAATCCCAAGCCTACCTCCCCCAGCAGTGAAAAATCCCGTAATTCCCAGCTCTGCTGTGTTCAGGGGCAGTTTTTACCTGGTGATTCTATGTCAACATCACATTGCAGCTGAAACTGCTTTTCTCTCCCTTGTGCCTCCCCTGCTGATGTCTTCAGGGGGAGCTTCTCCACGGTGTGCAAGCCCATCCAGTTCCTCGCACTCCCTGGGGTCCCTGTCACTTCCCCTGGGGACAGGGTGATACACCAGAGTGTGCAAGGCACAAAGGCAGCGCCATTCAGGTGTGCTGGAACCCCTCCTGAGGCTCCCACCCACCACAGCCAGCGGTGGGGGGGCACAGGGCTGCAGCCCCCCGTTCCCAGCTCCTGGCAGGGCTGTGCTGCTGTGCTGAGCTTCCCAGGCTGCTCGGGGCAGGCAGAGGGCTCAGGAGCTGTGGGGACCCACAGTGACAACGTGGCATCAAAAGCCACCACAGCTCAGGCCAAGGCATTTCCCCAGCACCAGAAATTCGGGAGCTGAGGGAGCTGAGCCCTCACTGAATCCTTGTCACCTCCAGCCCAACAATGTCACCCTCAGCCCATCCCCTGCTGCCAGCACGGGGCCATTGCCCAGCTCCGTGTGCCCCCTTCCCGGGTGGGAGAGGCACCTTTGGCTCCTGCCTGTGCCCGCTCCCTGCTGCCAGGAGGGATGGGGGAAGCCCCTGGGCTGGAGGAAGCCCCAGCCCTGCTGGTCACTCTCCAGCCAGCCCAGAGCCACTCCCAGCTGCTCCAGGCCTTTGGGGGATGATGGAGCAGGCAGGGAGACCCAGCAGGGCCCAGCCTGCTCCTTTTTGGGTGGAGAAAGAGGCAGGAAGTGAAGCTATAAAAGAGTCAAATCCATCCAAGAAGGTGCCAGAGTGCTAAGCAGCCACCCCCATGCCAGGGATGTGCAGGAGAGGCTCGGGGGGGACCAACAGCCCAACTTTGGGGTTAAAATATGAGCTAAGAGAGGTGGGCATGGCCTCACCCCAGCTGTGCTCACACATCTGGCAGGGCCAGCCCTTCCCAGGCTCCCAGCAGATGCTGCAGGCACAGGCAGCTCCTGCCTCCAAGGCCTGCCTGTGCTGCAGGGCAGGCAGGGGTGCGGGTTGGGGTTCACTCCCCCTCTCTGCTGTGAGCAGCCCTGGTCCTGCTGGCAGCAGTGGGGGCCAGATCTGGCTCCAAGCACTTGCCCTTGGCCACCGTGCAGGTGAGAGAGCTGGCAGCACCCACAACAGAGCTTGTCCCAAACCACCCTGCTCCAGCCCTGGTGCCAAAACCATCAGGGTTTTGCCAGATGGGAGGAGGGAAGGAGGTTGCTGCTACTGCAAAACCTCCCCCTGGCACCCTGAACCCCAAGTGCCCTGCCTGGGGTGCAGCTGAGAGCTGCCCTTCCCCACACCCCATCCCAGGGCTGGGTCTGTGCTCTCGGTGCCTTACTGAGTGCCCATGATGGGACCTCGAGACCTGAGGTGCCTCCTCCTGCACCACCCTGGGACCACCGGGCCATGGGGCTCCAGTTATGGGCCTGGGTTACATTTAAATGAAAAACCTCAGCCCTAGCTTGGGGGATTTTGTTTCCTTGGAAGCAGCAGCAGGCAGGAAATGAAGAAAACACGGCCCTGCTGTAAGTGTTTTACCAAATGCCAGAGGCAGCGGGAGGCATTTCCCAGCACAGCCCGGCCTCGAGCATCATCCCCGGCCACCACCACAGCCATGGCTCTGGAGGCATCCGTGGTGCTTCCCAGGGAGGGAAGTCTGTCTGAAAGGGCTGTGCTTGGTGGGAAACAGCAGAGCTCCAGGAGAGGGGCTCAGCAGCCTCCCATTTTATCTGCTGCCCCATGCGACGCAGAAGGCGGCCCCGTGCCACGAGCCCACGGCTGTGCAGGGACCCGGGGCCAGCAGGACCCTCTGCTCTCCACAGGAGGCTCCCAAGGGACCAGGCTTCCATGCTGGCTCAGGGCTGGGGCTTTGTCTAGCTGGATGGAGAGAGTAATTCAGCCCTGGCCACCTCCCCAGCTCCTGCCTTAAGCCCTGGCCATGCCGGCGCTGGCCTTTGCAGAGCGGCTGAGCCCGGCGCAGAGCTGCTGCCCTGCCAGACTGCAGAAACTTGAGCTCCAAATAACATAATTCCTCTGGCACCCTGTGGTTATTTGTGAGCTGCTGTGAGCAGATGGAAGAGTTACAGATAAAGCCATCCGCAGCACGGGAGCCGATTGCCTTCCCCACACAACCGCGTAGGCAACGGCAAAGGCAGGGAGGAGGAGAGAAAAACCCACCAGGCAGCAGGAGCGCCAGAGAGGAGTCAGCCATTTCTGAGGGGCTGAGCTGCCATCTCAGCACACCTACGGGCGAGGAACGGGGACTTTCTGCTGGCACCGGGCCCTGCCGGGATGCTGGGAGAGGGCAGTGCTCTCCCAGCACCCATGGCTGCCTGGGCAGGGCCGGCAGCGCGAGTCGGGGGTGACATTGGCACGGCGGAGCTGCCACACGCTGGGAGAGCAGGCTGCAAACGCTGATCCGAGCTGGCAGCGCCTGCACTCGCCTCGCTCCCAGAGGGGGAATTAAGGGAGAGAAGCTGACGTCAGTGGTGGAAAGGACACACAGCCCACTCGTCCAAGGCAGCCGGCAGCATCTTCTGGGTGTTGCTAACACCACCTTGAAGGAGAAAATTAAATAGGTCTTTGGAGACGGGGGCTCCTGTGAAGCCGCAGCCTGGCCAGCTGTGATCCTGTGCCGAGTCATGTGGAAGAGACAGACGGGCACGGAGAGGGATCAAAGGCCGGGGCCAAGGTGGGTGTGCCAAGGCTGCGGAGCTGTGGAGACGCTGCCCCAGCTGCGGCAGCAGAGCGCTGCTCTCGGGCAGGGCTGGGGCTCACACAATCAATCACTGCCGGCCTTCTCCCTGCTCACAGCTAAACCTCAGCTCCAGGAGCTCCCCCGCTCCGGGGAGGGTAGAAGGATAGGGCTCTGTGGGTTACCCAGGAAGGCAGATCTGGAGCTAAGATCTCCCTGTTGTTTAAGGGGTTAAACCAGCACAAAACTCACCAACACCCACCAAACTCTGACTACGACTTCCGAGGGCTGTCGCTCCAAAAACACAAAGCTAGGTGTTGTCCTGCACCCCAGAAAAGCAAAGGCACCACCTGGCCCCAGCCACGCCCAGCCAAAGGCAGCCAGGAGCTCAGTTGCTCCTCCCCGGCTCCAGCTGGAGCCAAGGGCTGGGACACACAGCTCGAGGGAGTGTGGAAGCCCCAGAGCTCCCTCCTTCCCCTGCCCTCTGCGCCCCTGCACGACTAAAGGCCTTGCTTGTTCAGGAGCTGGCAAGGCCAATTAATCTAATGAGGTTTTTCAGCCAGGGACCATTGTCAGCCAAGAAAGGCACAGCGCTGCGGAGCGAGGCACCGGAGTCTCCTAAAGCCAAGGGAATTTGGCAGAGCAAAGCCCGCGGTAAAAGCAGGGACGAGGAGCAGCAGGGACAGAGCCTTTTGTTGCTTTTCACCAAGCAGCAAGAGAACAGAGCCCCACGGAGCGAGGCCAGACGAGGCACCTGAGCTCGGGGCCAGCAGCCACCACTGCCAGGCACATTCACTGCACGGGGGAGCTGGAGCTGTGAAATGGAGGCAAAAAGCTGCTGCAGCCCCTTCCCAGCCCAGCTGCAGCAACTCTGCTCTGCAAGATGGAGCCTGGGTTCATTTCCTACGGCAGGGAGGGCTGGAGGGAGGCTGGAGGCTGCTCCTGGCTGGGGCTTCCTTGACGCTGTGACCTCAAATTCCCACTGGTAATAGCCCTCAGCCCACCTCGGCATGGAAAAGGTGTCTGTGCCAATGGTGCCTGCCTGGGCAGGGGGCAGCCAGCACCTCCAGGGACACTGGGCTTCCCAAGGGACGCCCTGGTGGCCACACTGAGGGCACAAGGACAGGCACGGCTGGCTCAGGTGGCCCAGCACCTCCCAGGAATGAGCTGGGTTTGCCCCGAGCAGCCGTGGCTGCCCCATCCCTGGAGTGGCCAAGGCCAGGCTGGACGGGGCTTGGAGCAGCCTGGGACAGTGGAAGGTGTCCGGGCCCATGGAATGAGATGAGCTTTCAGGTCCCCTCCAGCCCAAACCCTTCCGTGACTCCAGGTCACACACAAAGCCACAGCAGCCCCTGTGCCAGGCCCAGGTCACACCCCCACAGTAACACACACAGGCGCCGAGTGGATAGAAAGATTTTATCAAGTTTTAAAAAAGAATCAAAAAAATTATTACTTTTTTTTTATACACGTACATTACAAAATATTTGCAGTTGGGATCTTCATCCAGGGGTTACTGAGCTGATTATTAAAAACAACAAAACAAAGCAGCAGGAAATCTGGCTTATACAGCAACCGACAGGGAAAAGCACAGACATTACATGGGAATACAGAAGGCAGAGTCTGCACGGAGATGTGCAAGGATGGACCAGGAGTGGGCTCTGACCCCCCACACCCACTGCCTCCCTGCAGAGTCCGGCCATCAGTGTTTGTTTTGCAGGGGTAAAAAGAAAAACCTGACAAATCTACAGTATTTTGCTCACACGTTTGGGGTTTTTCGTCCTTTTTTCCTCTTTCTAAGCAGAGTTTCGCTGCTGAAACTCCTTTGGTTTGAAGTGAGGAACCCCCTGCACCCTGAGAGTATCCAGCAAACGTCGCCCTTCCGACCCCCAGCCTGGCTGGGTCCGTGCAGGGCCCTTCCCATCCCTCCTCTCCCACCCTACCTCCTGCTCAGCAATAAACCCCTAAGATATAAGTGGAATAATTACTCTTATAAATATATTTATATTGTGTAGGAAAATAAGGCACTTCAGGAGGGGTTACAGCTTGTCTAATTCTATGACATTCTAATCAGGAAGAAAAATGGGTTAGTTTCTGAAGTGAATTAAAATGAATGTTAATACAGTAATAAAAACATCGGATCCACTTCCACTTCAAGGCTTTGTTTAAAAAGGAAGAGAAGAAAGCACCCCCGAAATCCAACAGCAGTGAAACCTGACCTGGGGCAGCTGCATCTGCCCTGCCAGGCAGCTCCGTCCCAGAGCCCCTCCAGGGCAGGGACTTCCAAAAGAAACACGTTAAATAAGTTCACCTTCTGAAAAAAAAATATAAAATCCAATCTACCCTTTCCCTGAAATGACACTCTGCACTATTCCTCAGCCATCTGGGACCTCCGGGAGCCCCTCGGCCGGCTCTGATAAGGAGAGGAGAAGCAGTGAAGGTCACCGGCGGCGGCTCCGGGCTGAGCCCGGGGAGCCGGGACCAGGCTTCCCCGGCGAGGGGAGGGGGCGGCGGGGGAGAGGCTGCCGGGAGCAGCAGCCAAGCACTGCGGGCGAGGACACCGGGAGAATGTTTAACCAGGCAAGGGGAGGGAGAGCAAGGGAAAGGAAGGGAAAGGAAGGCGGCCGTGCCTGCCCGGACTCGCAGCCCCCAGCCAGCGGCTCCCAGGATGGGCGAAACGGCTGCGAGGGGGGAGCTCAGACCGTGCCCGGGGCTTCGGGAAATGCCTGAGGTTCACCCAGCCCCACGAAAGGGGAGGAAGGAGTAAGAGCCCCAAGACGAGGGCAAAGGTGGCAGGGCAGCCCTGCACTTCCAGCACAGCTGCTCTGTCTTGCAAAGGTTGGTTTTGGCACCTCTCCTCTCCCCTGCTGCTTTCAAAAACATTAAGCTCACTTGGTGGCCCAGAGCTCTGCGATTTTGCAAGGATACTCAGAGATGGTCCCTCTCTGGAGCAGCTGTTTCTCAGGGATCCCCACACAGGCTAAGGCAATCAAAGATTTAGGAAAAAAAAATAGGCAGGAATCAAAGGAGATTTAAAAACCACTCCAACAACCAACCTCCCCTACCTGTCCACAACCCCTCTGTTTAGGACCCTGCAGTTTTGATGCCTGCCCTGGGATGGGATTTGGGAGCAGAGGGTGTTTCCAGCAGGCTTGCAGGGACAAGGCAGAGTCCCTCCCGCTGCCTGGAGGCCGGAGGAGCCACCTCCACCCGTGCCCACACAGCAGCATCCTTGTGCAATAGGCAGTGTGAGGGACGTGTCCCAGGGCCCCAGGCACGGCCCTGCTGACACACCATCCATGGGGGCTCAGGGAATATGGCACTCCTGGTATTTCAGGCGACAGGAAGACTCGCTCCCCTTTCCCAACAAGGGCTAAGTCTAGTTAATGCAATCTCAAATTGAGCCAGGTTTGGCATTTGCAGGCTCCCTGCCTCCCTGTGTGATGCTGCTGTCAGCCCAGGTTAGCTCAGGACCCGTTTTTCCTGGGAACTTGTCTCAGAGCAGCCAGAGGAGGATGCTCTCAGAAAGAGCAGCAGAACGAGGCAGTGCCTCTCATCCCCCCACCCAGCTTGCAGCAACCATCCCTTTGCATTTCCAAGTCTCTCCACTGCACTGCACTCCAGGGGTTTGCTCCCTCTTCCAGAACCTGGCACTAGTGCTGCTCAGGTGTTCCAGCCCATCGGGATGCCTGGCTGCCCACCCCCCTGCACCCTGCCTGCAGACAAACCCGATGGTGCTGCCATCCAGGGAACCTCTGGGGCCTCACTGGGTCCCAGCCTGATCCGCACCCCTGAGCCCATCCTCCAGGCCATCTCACACACACACACACAGGGAACCAGTAAGAACTCGATGGCACAAGCTGAAGCCATCAATCAGCTCCCAAGCAGGATTTCCAGCCAGCCTCAGGCAGAGCCCAGCGTTCCAGGTATCAGCAACATCATTAAAGGAGGCAAGGCAGGGAAGAGAGACAGGCACAGGCTGGTGAAATACCTTAGGAAAGGCAAAAAGATGGGAGAGTTGGTCTTAGTGGGACACATATCCCACAACAGCTGGACCCATAACCTCAAAAAGGCTTTGGAATTGCTTTTTGCATGACCCTTACTGAGTCATGTCCAAATTAAAATACACATCAGGGGTATCTGGGTTATATTCTATGTAAGGTAACATAAAACAGCAATAAAACCGAGGTCAGCTAGTTCAAATTCCCCATTTTCCCCTGCCAGTACTGGATCTATAGTGAGCAGCCTGGGAATTAATTCACGGGGTTAGTGAGGAGAAAAACCGTTCTCTTAAAATTAACTAATGAATTATAATAACAAAATTAGGGTAGGTTAGGTCTGATGTAACTGATGGGCAACTCAGTTCACACACACATGATGTTTTTAGGCACACAAACTCCCCTCCCTAGGGGGAAGGGAGAAGAAGCAAAGGCAATACCAGCATTTAAGTCCCTGTGTTAAAAGTACGATCACCCCGCTAAAAAAAGCACCTCTCAAACTGCCCTGGCAGGCCAAAGACCACCACAGTGCCTGCCTGAGCACCACAGTGCTCAGAGAACCCCTCCCCACCCCATCTCCCTGTCTTAGGCACTGGATTTGGAATTTTAAAACACAATCTCAGCATGAATTGGAGCAAATCAGCCCGGCGAGGTCTGGCCACGGCTCAGAGCTGACCACAGATGTGCCTCAGTGGGGCAGTGGCTCTGCTTTCCCAAGAGTGGGAAGCTGAACAAGCACCCTGCCCTGGTTTTACATCCCTCTGTGCAAGTCTCCTCTTGGCAAAGCAGTCCAGGAGATTTGAGGAAGGTAAAGGCAGCTTCTGAAATAAAAAATGTCTCTCCTTACACCGCACCCAAGGCACTCAGCACCCTCGGAACTGGGAAACGCACCCCACACAGGGTGATCTGGAATTAATACTCAGGGGCCAGGGGGGAAAGAATTGTGCACTATTGCCAAAAACCTGATTATGTGACAGTGGGATGCAGCAGAGAACTGACATTTAAAGCCCATTTTCTTGCAGCACTACCAGTATTCACTGGCAAGGAAGAGCCATCAGATCAACCGTCTGCTGTTGCAGAGAAAACCAGCTGAAAATGTCCTTCATCCAAAAGGCCACATGGCCACAACAGGATCATCCATCTTTACTTTAAAAATCCCTCAGGATGGAGGGTTTATATGTGCTCTGCCTGGTGGCATCAAAAATCTGGAGGTTTAGCTCTCTTTTAAATAAGCAACCGTTACACCCCCTCCAGCTAAATCCCAGCGCCGCATCCTCGGTGTCCGTGAGGAGAGCTTTTGGGAAGGCAGAGCACGGAGTCCTGCCAGAGCTGCAGGGGGAGGGACAGGGGAGACATGCTGCTGGTTGTCTGAAAACCCTTGGCACATCTTTGGTTACAGGATGAGAAGGATGTGGTGCGAGGTTTGGCCACCTGATCCGGTAAGAAGCGAGCCAGGCAGAGGAGGGGAGGAGGGGTGGGAGCGCGGCTAATCCGACCACTCGTCCTCGTCGAACTCGGAGGAGTCGTCCTCGGAGTCGCTGTACTCCACCGCGATGCGGCGCGACAGGATGGTGGCCACGTCGTTGCCCACCACATCCCGCTTCTCCTGCTCCCGCTGCTCCTCCACCTTGCGCAGCTGGAAGCCTGGCGGGGACAAGGGAACGGAGGGGATCATGCCAAGCTCCTGGTCCCACTGAAACCCCCCTCTGTCACAGTGCTCTGAGCGAGGCAGGCTGGGTGTGTCGGGGTAACGCTGATGGTGAAGGCCAGGATGGGCTGGGTGGGGAGGTGGAATGGGGAGCAAATCCCTTCTGTGCCCCGACACAGGGTAACCCCAGGGCTGTACCTTCCCCAACAAACCTGGGTCACGCCAATTCCAGCACTGCCATCTCCAGAAGCGCTGGGGGAAGCATAAAACCCAGCAAGGCGCTGATGAAGGTGGCAGACAAGGAGGGAGCACAAGGGACAAGCCCTGAGCAGCAAGGCAGTCACACCTCTCCCAGGAGACAGCTCCCAAGGGCCTTCCAGAGGCAGAGGAGAGCGCTGGCATGGAAACACAGCCTTACCTTGCCGAATAGCCGACAGCAGATCGCTCCTGGCATCGCTCACCGCGGGCAAGGACGACTTGGGCTTGGATGTGGAGGTGTCGGAGGGCAGAGGGGGGGCCGGGGGGCCATCCAGGCCGCTGGGAGCCAGCGGGGGTGGGCCCGGGGGGGGCGGGGGCGGCGGCGGGGGCGGCGCAATCCCAGCGCCCGGCTGCGGCGGCAGCGGAGCTGGGAGAACGCTGGAGTAGTCGGCTGCTGGGGGAGGTGGGGGAGGTGGAGGGGCAGCAAACTCAGGGTGAGGGGGGAAAGAGGGGGGCGAGGGGGGCGGGGGGGTTCCCGGGGAGGGGAAGCCCATGGGGGGTGGTGGAGGGGGGGTGTTTTCCATCAGTGGTGGTGGAGGAGGAGGAGCTGGAGGGGGAGCAAAGCCCGGCCTGGCTGCGGAGGGAGAGCCGATGGGAGGAGCTGGTGGTGGGTGGCTCGGGCTAACCAGGCTGGATCGTTTGGGCCCTCCAGAACCAGAACCTCTTTGGTTGTCTACAGGATAGCTGTGGCAACAGAAGAGAGAGACAGGGAATCAGCCCTGAGGCCAGATCAGACTGTACAGTCTCTGTGTTAATGCAAATCATGTGTGTTTGCTGCAGTCCAGACAAAAAAAATCCAAGTTCCAGCTTAAACTGATGTTTCCATGAGACCTCACTCCTTGGTTTTAGTTCCCTCACACTGTTTCTTTTGGCCTACACCCCCAAAAAAAGGAAAGCTTCTAGGGATGGCAGGAATGCTGTCCTCCATCCCATCTCCCAGGCTGACAAGAACATGAGCCACCTCACCTCTGTCAGAGGCCAGGCGGGCACGTCTGAGCTCGGAGCAGCTCCTGGCTCCAGAGCTCCTGCCATCACCCCTCCTTGAGGTCAGGCCTGTGACACGCCAGGCAGGGATCAGGGAAGTCTGCTGGGATAAACTGCACGAGGAGGGCAGGGGTGCCAGGAAAGCATATGCTCTGAACACCTGCTGGGAAGGGATCTCCCCCCTGGATTCAGCAGCCATGGCTCAGAACTCACTGTGGGGAGTGAAGGGAGGACATGGGAACCCAACGTGCTCTTATGGAAAACACCAAGGCAAGAGGGACTGAATCTCTCATTGTGGAGGCTCTGTTCATCCCAGAGGACTCCACTGCCCATGTGACAGAGTGACATCCTGTGCAAGGGAAGCCCCAGACTGAGACCTCCTTCCATGGTAAGACAGAAAAATAAGGTACATTTGCCACAAAAGCATCACCATTTTTAACAGTGCTGATCCAAAACAGACTCCTGGAGATCAAATCTACCTCTCAGGGTTCCTTAAAAACAACCATCAAAACAAAACCAGAAGAGGGGAGATCTGTGGGGTTGGGCAGAGATCTAAGCAACTGCATAAGGCAGTGAGAGCTTCATCTGAGAGCTCATGTCTGCTCTGCCCGAGAGGCACAGGCTGCAGAGTGCAGTGCTGGGTCTCTCTGACACATCACAAGAGCCTTTGCTGCAGCATTGCTGCCTTTGGATAAGATGGAGAGAAGCCAAGCAGCCCTGTCTGACAGACTTTCTCTTGCTCCTCTTGACTCTGTTTTAATGTTTTTTAAAAAAAGAAAAAGTCCACTCTTGTTTCGCCCTTTGCGTCTCGAGCCACTGCTGGACCATAACTCTCATCTCTGGAGGTGGCTGGGAGTCACCATTTCATTCAATCCGAAGTAAATGACCTGAACTTGCACCCAAGTCTCTGGGAAGGAGGCAGCTGCTGTGCTCGAGTCCTTGAAACTTAAATACATCTCCATCTCCAGTGCCCATGTCGTGCATTTCTCACAGATCACAGCAAAAGAGGTTAAAGAAGCTGTTCTTTGCAAAGCTCTGTCATGGAATAGCCTGAGTAGGAAGGAACTCACAAGGATCATCGTGTTCAACCCCTGGGCCTGCACAGGACACCCCAAGAATTCCAAGATGTGTCTGAGAGCATTGTGCAAATGGAACATAAGGTATGGAACAACTGCACTGGAAAACCACGGCAATGGGGCCAAGCCATTCACTGGGACACTGCTGTGGAGCAAATCTGCTCTAGTTCTCCTCTTCTGCCTGGGATGGTGATGGTGGCTGGGATTCATGGAGAGCTGTGCTGCCTGTGCCTCTGTCCCTGCCTGCAGTTGCACCTCCCTTACAGACAGGAGCATTCTGGTTCCCATGCACCACCCATTAGGAAGTTCTGCTGAACTATCTCAGCCTGTCTCATGTCATCCTTTTACACCACCTACTACTCCCTGGTGACAGCAGGGATCCCGTAGGCTTACCTAAATTCCACCGGGGGTGGAGGCAGGCTGTCATCTGGGAACGAGGGAGGTGGTGGCACAAAGGAGTCAGTCTGTGGCGGTGGCGGGTAGCAGCTCCCGTCCATGCTCTCGCTGGAGCCGATGCTGCCGTTCTGATACACCATGTTGGAGGGGTACCTGCGAAAAGCAACACAAACACTCTGTTTCAAGAGCTCAAGGCAATGTCTAAAGCTCATTTTTAACCCAGAGAGCTGTCCAGAGAGGCTGGCTGCCCCTGGATCCCTGGAAGTGTCCAATGCCAGGTTGGATGGGGCTTGGAGCTACCTGGTCTAGTGGAAGGTGTCCGTGCCCATGGCAGGGGGTGGAACTGGATGGACTTTAAGGCCCTTTCCAACCCAAATCAATCCATGATTTTACATCATTAAAAAACCCCTTTACTTCTCAAAGACTCCTATATGGAGAATCACATACATAGGTATGTGTTTGCTCTACGTAATTCTTTGGTTAAAATTTGCTCAGGTGCTGCCCTGTTAATGGCTGCTGCACACCAAAACAGCAGGAGTATATAAACAACTTTAATAAACAAGCAAACACCTGAATAAATGCATTTTTCCTTAACATCTGATTTTGTAAAAGCACTTAAGGATGTTTTGACCAATTTGGACTTGAAGAACTTGCAGTTACACTGAGTTATCATCAGTGGCAAAAACTCAAAGATGCCAAAAAAATAAGCTCGAGAATAGAATATCAAAATGGAAATCACAATGCCATTAAAACAAGTATTCAAAGCTGGATTAGTACTGAAAAGAGACTCTCATACTTTCAGTGGACTCATTTCCCTGTGGGGAAGGGGAACCACCCTACTTTTGGGGGCTCTGGACCCCAAGTGAATCCAAATGCAAAAACACACTCACATGTGAAAAGAGAGGAGCAAGAAAATGGTGCTGTTGTGCTGCTCGATTCCCCTGCTAGAAACCAAACCTGTTCTCTTATTAAACTAAAAGCAAGTTTTATTTTTAGCTGGAGAGTGTGATTTAAAGAGAGATTTTTTTCTTATATGAAAGGAAGCTGCAAGGAAGAAGAGCATTGTGGGGAATTCGGTCTGCTTCCAGCCTTGCTGGTGTCAAAAGTTAAATGAATTCCCAAGCCAGAAGTGCTAAAGAGAGATCTGTAGCTTGAAATACTTGGATGGGGACAGCCCCCGCTTCAACTTTAGGGTGTGAAGAGCCATTTGTGAAATGTAACAAAGCCATCACACAATGGCACCGAGATGCCACCCTCGGCTGGCTGTGAGGGAAGGGCATCGCCGTGGGGCAGAGCCAAAGCTCCCAACACCTCTGTGCCCACAGGCAGCGAGAGCAGCCAGAGCCGCTCCTGCCACCTTCTTCCAGCTCCCTGATTTATTTGGCAAATTTTAAATCAGCAGGCAGATTTACTTGGGAGAATGTGATTAGTGGCAGTATCGATCTGTGGATCCGGGGGAGCTGCAGCGCAGGGTGAACTGCATCCCAATCACCCAGCCCCAGACCTGCTTACCCAGCAGGACCATGCTTGTCCTTCGACTCCACAAATTCCTGTCCCATTTTCAGCTTCTCCCACTCCTCCTTCCGGGTTTTGATTTTCCGTGGATTCACATTTCCTCGGTTTGGATTCTCCTTTTTCTCTTTCTAAGAGAGGAGGAATTAAACACAAGCTTTATTTTGCTTTAAATTCACTGGGAATAGAGAGGGACAGGACAGACCTGGAGCAGTTACAACAAGACTCATTGCCAAAGAGGATTTTTAGTTTACTTTCATGACTGCTGCACTCTCCAAAGATCTTCCATATAAAAAAGCTGGAGCACAGACAACATAAAAAATGGACAACATCAGGTTGCCCAGGGCAGCCCAGACACGATGCCATCATCACCCCCTGGCATGAGCAGCTCGAGGGCAGAGTAAAAGCTCAGTTTCCCAAATCAATTTAGGTTTTGGCCTCTGTGTCGAGATGCCCAAACTTCACCTTCACCCTGACGGTGTTCAGTGTACTGGGGTGCAATATGGACACTTGCCCAGAGAGAACTGGGCTCCCTCAGAATTCTAACACACCCTACATCTCTCTTTTATTATTTATCATTGAAGAATCACAATCTGTTTTCATGCTTAATACTCCAGTCGCTCAAAAGCTAAATAAAGTATGTTAAGACTACATCTCTTGTGCTATAATAGAATTTAACATCAGGGCCCAAAGACAGGGGCATTTGGAAAAACCAATTAGAAGTATCTTTGTTCTCTTTTTTTTATTAACAAGGATGTGGGTAAACCAGATAAAATTTGAGTGAATTGATCCCATAGGAGTCCAAGAGAGCAAACCTGAATTTTGGATAGTAAATTTGGAGGCCAAAATTTATTAACACTTCCCACTTCCTACTCCTCTCTTCCTCACCCTATGTTTCCGCTTTTCCTTCATGATATCCTTGGTGTCCTGAAGCATTTTCTCCTTCCAAAGGTCAAAGAAATATGAAGGATCTGTGTAGAATTTAAGCGCCTCTTTGCCATCATCCCTGGAACAGGGGGAGGAGAAAACCACACAGACAAGGATCAGGTCACACATTTCTTGGAAGGAAGCACAAGGCACTATCTCAGACGACAGCTCAGAAGAGCAGTGAGATGGTCACAAGTGCTGTTCTTGCCTCTGCCCCCATTTCAGAGCAGGAAGAGCCCCCCATCTCAGTCCCCCCAGCTCTCCCACATCCCACTCCGTCTGCCCTCACACAAACCCTCCATTACTCAGCACCTGAAGAGCTCAACTGCTCTGAGCAATCACCAGGAGAGCAGCAGGTCTCTGGTTCAACTCCCTTTTGTTTGTGCTGTATTTTGGTGTGGGAAAAGCTCCTCCTGCAGCTCGGGCACCCTAAATCAGAGCAGCAGCGTCCTTGAAGCTCCTGAGTGAGCGCACACAGACTCCCTCTCCTCCCACTTTGCAGTGCAGCCGCGTCTGGCAGGAGACAGCTGCCTCCAGCTATCTGTAATTACTTTTTACCTGCTCAGAAGATATTTATGGATGTGGGATAAGTCTCTGCATTCTGACCCCCTTTACTTCTACTACCTACAAGATGGAATCAGAGTGGGACTGCTCAGAGCTGGTTACACAGCCAGTGTAGTCCCACCAGGTGTCTCAGACCAGGCACTGGAGGCCACAGGAAGCATCACCATGCCTCTGCAGCCACTTGGGTGGGAGCCACCTCCAGGTGAATGCTCTGCACCTCACACTGCAGCTCTTTGGAAAGGAGCCATTGGGCTATGGAGAAGCACAAGAAAAATGCCTCATCTGCAGCATGGTTCTGCAAAGCCAGCCACGCCTGGCCCCAAGGCACTCAAAACGTGACAGCAGAAAACCAAAGAGATAATTTTCTAGCTATGTTCATTTCTATGACCTCAGAAGCAAAGTTTCACATAATCCAAAGGACAGAGATTTCCTGGTGGATTTGTTTAGGGACTCAATTTCCCAGTGGAAACAGCTACTTCAGTCCAGCACAGCACAGAGAAGGATCTCCCTGGCAGGTTGGGAGGAAGAGGTTCTTCTCTGCAAGGGAACAAGGAGGTATTGCAGATCTACCTGTAAGGTGAGAGGATGTTGAGAGGTGGAGGGGTATTGCAGGTCCTGTAGGTTTCAAGGACAGGCACAGGGAGAGAATCTCTGTCAAAGAGCTTCTGGTCCTGAGTGGTGGAGCTTTTGAAGGCCTTCCTGGTGTTAATGCCTTGCAAGGAGACTGCAAGGAAGAGGAAAGAACAAGTAAAGAACAGCTTGACCCAGGCCAATGACCCTGAAGCCCAAGCAGTGAACATCTGATTTCAGTTGGAGCTCTTGGCATGCTTTGCAGCTCTTAAGGTCAGGTTCCTTTTCCCACAGATCCCTTGGGAAACCCATCAAATCTCCAGCGTGCTGCCAAGATCTGCTGCTCCATCAGCACAGCTCTCCCTCAGTGGCCCACGGGCTTTGGGACCCCTGTGACCAAGCTCAAGCAGCTCATCCAGTGCCACCCAACTGCCAAGAGCGAGCTCCCACGTGGAGAGTCACTGAAGAGCAAAGCCAAAACAGCTGTCCAAGTGCTCTACTGGGAGGCAGGGAAACAGTCCCTCTCAGCTCCAGAGAACACATTCCAACACCCATGGCAGTGTCATGCTGGGTTCATGGTGCTGAACCAGCCACGCTGACTCAACGAGAACCTTTGCCATGCTCAGCCTCTGCTCCACCCCATTACCTTCCTCCTCTTTGGGATCCAGCTGAGTGACTTTGACTTGCAAGCGGTCAACTCTCTCGACGAGAATGCTCACCCGAGAGGCAAAGGTGTTGGCTTGAGTAAACAACTCTCCAAATATGTCTTCTGCAGATTTACCTGCAATATTAAAGTGTCCACATTACCCTTATGAACCACATCTGACCATACTCTGTCTCCCAGCTTGTTTTCATGAAGAAAGAAGGAAGAAAGGAAGAAAGAAAGAAAGAAAAAGAGAAAGAAAGAAAGAACCAACCACTCTTCTTTTTAAGTTTGTCAGGGCTGAGTTTAACATCCAGGAAGAAAGCACTTTGTTCCACCAAAACCTGAGATTTCCAAGGAATCTTCAAGCAATAAGGAAACAATTGAGACACACTTTAAAGTCTTTTAGAGTAACAAACTAAAGAGGGCTGACAACACTACACTGGTCTGAATGTGGATACATCTGAAGGTCCTTTAAGATTCTCTGCTGTTTTGTTTATTAGACAAGGAAATACAGTTAGATTTTTATTGCTCTGGAGAATCTCAAAGGCTCCCAGTCTCCAGCAGGCCTGCCTCCAGGGGAGCTGGCACACATTTACAAGCTCAAAGTACTCTGGAAGAAGAAAGCAGACCCAGTCCTGGATCCTGAACTGGAGCTGAAACAGCAGCTGACAGCACTGACCCTGCTGTTCCTTCAGGTGGCAGTGTCTGAAAAATTGATGCATTCACACTGATTCTAAATCAAAACCAAAGAATGTCCCCTCAATCAGGGACATTCTCTCTGGAACAGCTTGGACTACCCAGTGGGCTGCTATGACAAGCACCATCCGTGGTCTGGGCCATGAGTGCCTGGGGCTCAGATCAGGAGCTGCACCACTTACAGAAGTAACAAGAACATGGCCTCGTCCTCAGGAGTTTAAAACCTACAGTGCCACAAGAGATGGCCACAGGCAGGCAGAGGTGGGAGACCTGGAAGAAACCCAAGAACTTCCAGTGAGTCCTGCTCCTTTGTTCTGCTCCCAGACACAGCCCAAGACAGGGAGCTCCCACCAAGAGGACAGTGCGAGCAGAGCAGACTTGGCCCCGGCCGCAGACACGGGCCCGTGGTGCTCCACTGATGGGAAACATTTCCAGCCACGGCTGCTGAGTGCAAGGCTGCTCCCAATAAGCAGTCTGGGTTTGAAGTGCATCATCATATGGTCAACAGTTTGCTCTGGAATCTGTTACTCCTAAAGATCCTCTCCGACATTCAGGAAAGAAAAAACAGTTGGAAGTCTAATTTCAACAGCAGTTTTGGAAAACATGGCTGTCTACAGAGTCAGAGAGACAAAGCACCCTTGCACAAGGCAAGGCGAGGGCATCCCCCAAAGCCCAGCTGCACAAACACTCCCAGCTATCTAAGCTGACATATCAACTCCTTGTTCCTGCTCCCAGGAGATCTCCTTACACTGCCAAGCACGGGGAACAAGCCAGGTTAAAATTCAACCTTCTCCACCCCTTTTGGTGGCAATGCCAGGTCCAAGTGTTTGTAGAAAGCAAATGCTGAAGGTTAACTTCCACTGACCTCTTTCTTCCACCCTCCTAGACAATGCAGACTCCACATATGCTCAATTAACAAACCCAAACTCATGAGAAGGATTTTATGTTTGGAGCTCTAAGGGCCAGGTTGCCAGCTCTCGTTGCAGCCATGTTTCATGAAGCAATCTCCATTTTCAACATCAGCACAGACCAGCTCTCCTATTTGACTCAAAGAGAGTAAAAATTTATCTGTGGGAAAATGTGAAACCTTTCAGCAGCAGCTCAAAAATAGAAAAGTTGTAATTTCATTTCTACTTTCACAAGAAGTGAAAAACATTTCTGAATTTCACAAGGAACTGCAACAAGCACTAGGGGAAAATTAAGTCTTTGGTTTGCAAAGTATATTTCAAGTATAAAATAATATATAACAGCATATTCTATACTGGTTTTGACCCTGAAGAGAGAAGAGATGGTCTGTGTTCACTTGCCTGTCTAAGTGCACCTGGAGTTATCACCCAGCATCTCACACGTCGCCTGAGCTTCACAAACACTTTTAGATGGGGTGAGACAGAGATTAATTTTTTAGTTTAGTTACTTTGACTGCAAAAGTGCAGCTTACAATCAGAATTATCTTTGTCATGCACTGGCAGGAAGACAGACGGCATGATTTAATAGGTCCTTCCATCTTTAGCTTGTGGATTCTGTAAAATCACACAAAACCGCGCAGTCGACTTACACAAAGCGCTCCCAGCTGCGATAGTAACGAAGGGTAAACTCACTGGAATATGGAACTTTGACAAGATTTATGTTTGCATCTTTGTAAAGAGACTGTGGTGCACCAGGCATGGCTGATTATTCACTTGACAGGTCTGTCACAGCCTACTGAACCTGCTCTACGTTCCTGTAAAAGTCAAGGTACAAGGAGAGGGAGAATTTGTTTTTTGGAGAGAGGAAAGGGTGGGGGGCAGGAGTTTGGTCATCTGAGTGCAAGCGTAGTCTAAACATTGCTTTATCTAAAATACTGCTGACCCTGGGGAAGTGGATGGTGCTCAGCATTTCCCTCCTGCCTGCCCTGCTCTCCTCTCACACCAAGTGTCAGCAGGAGGCACCTCTCCTCAGTTTCCTCCCCAGGTACCTGTGACTGGTCCAGCAGCTCACACCTTCTTCCTGCATCCCCCCATTCCAGCTCCCAGGGTACCTTCCCAAAGAAGAAACCAGGCTGTGATTTGGCTCCCAGCTCCTCAGAAGCAGAGCAGCTTTGAATATCTGTGCAAAGAAGGTCTAAACCTGTGGGATCTGGCCAGGACTGTCACACTAACCCACAGTGTCTCTGAACGGGGATGAGCCTTCCCTGCAGCTGGGCTTTGCACGGCTTTACTGCCTCCTTCCTCACCATTTCACATGCACGAGATGGATTTCACTCACACTCCACAAACATCTTGGCTACCAGACCTAACAAATGAGCAACGAGGGCCAGTTGAACGCGAGCAGAGAGCCTGGTCTCGCCTGTGCAGTGACATTTCTCCAACCCAACAGAATGTGACACCGACTGGCAGCAAACACGGGCCCAGATTTCAGTGACAGCCATGGTTTGCACTGCTGGAAAGAGGCTGCACCCAAACTTTGCCTGCCACATGGCGGAAGACAAGGGCTTGCTTTGCAGAGCAAGAAGAAGGGCTTGCAAACACCCCAGAGAAGCTAAACAATAGATTAATTTGATTATCAAAGTCTCGCTTCAAGGACAAAGGTGGTTAATCAGAACCCAGAGCATTTCAACAGAGTATGGAGTCATCCCAGAGAGACCACAATTAACTCTTCATTTCTCCTATGGCATGTAGGCCTGTGTCTTCCCTCCAGCTTTTCCAAGGCTACGGGTCAGCCCACTGGAGAGCTGAGCCAGGCATGGCTCCAGCTCACGCTGCCATTTGAGTGAGCAGCCCCAAACCACCGACGCTCTGGAGGCACCACTTGGCTCACACAGGTCTTTGGGTCTCACAAGGCAATAAACAGCAGCAGGGGCAAACTGGAGCTTCTGCGTGGGGGCTTTAATTCTCTTTCATTAAAAATAAGACTACTGACATGGTGTAGATTCAACAGAGTCAAGCTCCATTTAGTAGCGCATGCAATTACAGGCACGTTCTCTGACACAAGATCCTGCCTGCTCTGAGAGCCTCCCATTTTACAAGCCTGAGTTGTGCTCCATCCTTCCATCTGCAGTTTCACTGCAGCCTCTCACATGCACACACACATACACACACCCCCCTCCCCATTTTCTCTTAGATAGGAAGGCAGTGGGACCAGGGATATGAAATTAGCATCAGATTTCTTTAGGAAAACATTTTAGCATTACCCAGGGAAGGCAGATGGGGGAGAAATAGGAACATGAGAGTAGAAAGGGAGCTAAATAAAGAGCAGTAGCGACTCCTGAGGGCAACGCGCAGGCTCGCCATGGTACTCACTCAGGCTGCCCAGCTGTCGAATGACATTTGCCAGGGTGATGTTGGTCACGCATTCCAGCTCGCTCGGAACGCTAGGCAACGTCTGACGGCACAGGTGCCTTGGCTCAATGTTCCTCGTTACTAACGGCATGGTGGACCTGCTTCAGGCACTGTTCTGAAAGATGAAAAACAACCCAAAAAAGAAACAGGAAAGGATTACTCAACCGCAAATTCCAGGCACACCAGAGCCATGGTGTTCGTTTTTCCTGCTCTCAAACGGCTTTACTTATAAGCCTTCTTCCCTCAGCTCCCCACCCTGAGAAAACTGGTTCATCAGAAATAAAGATCCTCCTGTTCTCGGACTTGCAGTGGCAGCAGAGCCCCACCAGCCAGGTAGAAAGGCAGAGATGGAGCACTGCACATCTTCGCCCACGCTGCCAGTGCTCTGCAGCGCTGCTCCCTTCCCTCGCAGCGGAGCCCGGCCAGGGCTGCTGCCTCCCGCGCTCGCACAGCGCCGGGCACGCCTCTCACGCGCTCCTCTTCAGAAACATTCCCAACTTGCAAGCAATAGTTGCTTAAACCGTGGAGATGAAGACAGGAGATGTTATTACACAAAAAAAGAAAGGACAGAACAGGCTTCTTCCAGCACGCCAAAGCACACGTGGTGCCTCCCTCCTGGAGCAGCACACGGGGCTCTCCTGGAACAACAGGAAGCGCTTGCAGCTGACCAGGAAACTTTCTGGTGACTGTTCCTTATCCTGCAGGCTGCGCCCCTCTTCCCTTGGGAAATCCCCCGGGGATGAGGTTTACACTGGACCATTGTTTTCATGCTAGAGGAGTTTAAGGTTGAGGGAGCTCTAATCAGGATGCAGGACTGGAGTGTGCTCAGAGGCAAGTCAGGACTGATTGTACAACAGGCAAGACTAACTTCCAGTTCTTTACAAAACTAGTAAAATAAAAAACCTGGAGAAAACCTAAGTGTCTGGAAGTTATGCTTAGGACAGAAAATGTTTTTATGTGCAGGTCAGTGTCTTGAACTAACAAAAATCTCCTTTGCTAACAGGCCCAAATGTTTAAGCCTCAAACAGCTCCCTCCCCAGTCATCCAGCTCCAGGAGGGAGAAGGAAACCTGTGTGACTAGCTCACTAGAAGGAGCATCATACATGCCTGAAATCTTTAGGACTAAGTGAAAGCAAATACATCCCAAGTTCTTGATTAATTTAGAAGGGGAAAGAATCACTTTTCTAGGTCAGCTGAGGAACAACCCAGGAGAAGCAGGCAGCTCCCATGTGATAGGCATGCGGATCTGCTCGGGCTGGGTGTAAAAATAAAACAGGAAGCTAACAGCTTGGGGAACATGGCTTCCTGTCACCACCAGCAAAAACCCAAGAACCATAAAAAATCAGCTGTTTGCTCTTGACTTTGAGCCACCCTTTGATAGTCTCTGTGGCAGCTGGCAGCTTATCTTTGAGGTCCAGGAGTCCTTCCTGGATGCTTTTCTATCAGGGTGTTAAGAGGAAGAAGTGGGCATTATCCCTCCTAATTACCTCAGAAGCCAGATTTTGAATTGCTAAATTTGACCCATTAAGGCAGAGGAGTTCAAGAGCCGCAGCACCGGGCGCTGGGATATCTCCCAGACAAGCAGATGTAGGTTGCTACCATTTTGCAACGCCTCTACACGAGGGATTTCACAGCATCTCAGAATGCCAGGATGGTTTGGGTTGGAAGGGACCTTAAAGCTCATCCTGTTCCAACCTCCTGCCACGAGACCAGGCTGCACAGAAAGGATCCCCAAAACCAAACGCCTTATGGAACAGGGGAGCCAGATCTGCATCCAAATAAATAAAAGCAAGACCCTCTGAGGACGAGTCTGTGTTGTTTTTCCCGGTGTCCACGGCAGCCATCAGTAACTGCTGGGATGTTTAAAGAACAGGGTGAACTAAGGAAGGGCTCTGACCTTCCCTTCCCAACACCCTGTGTTTTATCGATTCCAGCCCAAGCCCTACAATCTTTTGTCAGCTTCAGTGCTTCATGCCAGACAAACTTTCCCAGCTCCCCCCAGACTGCAGTCTGCACCAACAAGCAGCTCTCATAAACAAGGCAGCATTTGCAGGCTGCCTGCATCCAGCTTCTCCCCTGTGCTTCCCCAGGGCTTGGCCAGGGAGCACACACGGTGGGATCTGCAGAGCTGGACTGGACAGCCTGGCTGGAAACCTTCCAAGGTGGAGGACAGACAGAAGGAAAACAGCAACAGGAAAAATAAGCCTGGGAGTGGGGGATGAGATGTGAGCATTCTGTATAAAAGGAGACAAAAAAACCCCAAGAGGATGGGTAGCATGGTTGGATAAATGCAGGTAACACTGATCTCTGCAAAGATGGGGAAGACAGGGCAGAAAATGAGAGCACTGCCTCAAATACCAACAAAAAAAGGCTCTAAATACGCTGCCTGTATACAGACACCCCAAAAGTGTTTGCCTTTCAAAGCATGTTTTGAAAGTAAAAGCAAGGAGTAGTGGTGAGAACTGCTTTTCTTAGAAGAAAAACTAAGGTAGAGCACACGTACAGCACAGATTTGCACTGTGCAAGACAGCAGAGATAATGGCTAAGAGAAAGGCTCCCTTTATAGCCCAGCTCATCCTGCCAGCCACCCCCACCCTCCCAGCCACACTCCACTGCAGAAGGAGCTTTGCCCTCATGATCATGGCAGCAGTGCTTCCCAAGGCCCTGGGGAGAGCTCTGCTGCCCCAAGCCCAGCCAGGATCCAGCAAACTCAGGGATTAAATTAACCCTAGGGAGCATCAGAGATGATCAAGGCAGGAAGGGCAGGACAGGCTGTGGACAACCATCCTGCTCTCCCAGCAGCTTTTGGGTAAGAGGCATTTTAAAGCAAAAATTCCTCTCTTCCAAGCAGAAGGATGAGGAGCTTCAAGATTTTATGAAGGAAATCTGGGACCTGCAAAAAGAGCAGGTGATACCCCTACAAGAAGACCTTGCTTTTTCCTGGAGTGTTTAGAGGGTAGGATAGAGATAACAGCTAACGGGCGCCTGTAAAACCTTCATGCCTCATGAGTAGGTGGGACAAAGATTAATAGTGTGGATTGGAAAATAAGTGGTGTATTTCAAAAGCAGGAGTCAGGTAGGGCAGAAAACCAGGTGTGGAGAAGGGGCAAGGTATGAGAGCAAAGGGGGAATGGGGAAGAGGAAGCAAAACACTGGAGGCAGCACAAGGCATGAGCTGGGGGCAGGGAGGAGACACAGTAAATGAAAGAAGGACAGAGCTAAAAAAGCTTTCTGGGAGGCTCACGCTGTTACTCTTTAAGAGAGTCATTAAGGAGGCGAGTGACAGCGCAGTGCCAAGCACGGGCCATCCAGAACCGCTCCACTTTCCGTGCTCAGGGCATGACAGCACAGCAGAATTCCACCCTGGCTGGCCAGCCTGGTCATCAAGCATTAGTCACTGTCACACAATGACCACAGACCATATATTATAACTAAATCCTACCATTCAGATGCAACTTAAATGAATTGCAAGGCCGAAAATCCTTATCTTTGGGGCAAAGATAAGCGTTTCTATTTGCTTATGAATGCTGGAGATTAGATTTCTTTCGGGAGTATAGAGTTTTGGGGTGCAGACAATGTTTTTAAAGAAGTTGCAAGAATGACATGGGCACTGAGGAGCTGCCCTGATCCCAGTGTAACAGGAGAGGAGATCAAGGATGTTAGAAGTAAAAGAAAACTGCCTCTAGAAACAGAAAACTCTGCAACAGATTTCTAATGAATATGGAAAACAAAGAAAGGCATCAAATTGAAACACAGTGAGAGGAAAGAAGTTCAGTGATCTCTGCTGGCTGGAAGAGCCCTAAGGAAAATCCACAAACCCTGCTGCATCAATCCACGTTAAGAAGACTCATCCTCCCAACCACTGTACTTCACACCTTCTTAAAAACAAGGAAACAAATGATTTTCCTCTCCCACTTGAACTAGACCCTTCCTACCTGCTCCCAAACACTTCCTCTGAAGCCTCCAAGTCATGACTTGAATCACAGAAGGCTCCAAGAGCCCTGATGATGTTGTGAGGGCAGTGACTAAAAGCCAAACCATCTGAAAGGCCCAGCTTTGCCCCGCAGCTCCTTTCCCCTTGCTGCCCCACCTACAGCCAGGCATTGCCAGGATGCCTCATAATTTCCCCTCTCCCAAAATGCTTGTGCAGGCTCTGCCGAGCCCTGGCCTGCTCCAGCCCAGAAAAACGTTTGCTGAGCACGAAAAAGCCCTGGAAGCTGAATTCACTGCTCCTACATTCCTACTGATCTTCCAGCCTCAACTGGCACCTTGTTTTCAGGCTTCACAGGGTTTTTGCTCCCCATAATCCCTCCCAACAACTCCTGTCCTTTCTCACTGCACACACTGTGGTCCTGGATGCCTCATGCTTCTCCAAGAAAGCAGTATCCATGAGGAGAGCTTCTTCCCGTGGCTGATCTGACACCCTGCTCCTGCCACAATAAGCTCTCACCTTGAATGTCCTGCTCACCAGCTTTTAAGAGGATTCTGACTTTGGCAATTAGTTCTGTAAATACTCTTGGGCACTGGGGAACAAGCGTGGCCCAACACAGGCTCGAAAAGGGGGGAAAACGTGTGACTTGCAATTCTTGCCTTTCAGAATCCAGCACTTTAAGCAAAGCTGAGGTAAATCCAAGATAAGCGTGCTGCTCCAAGATTTCTTATCAGCAAGGCATCGACCGCTCTCCCTGTGAGCTCTGCTGCAGCAGATCACTCAGGAATCCCAGTTCTGGATTAGAATCAAGTACAATTGGTTTGTTTCAAACAAGAACTGCCAGTCCATAAACCCCTCGCACAAAGCTGTGTCTTATTGACTATTTTTAATAAATAGGGCTGGCACAGTAAAATTGAACAATTGCTAGGAACAATAAAGGAGACAGACTTTGATTACAACTATTGAGAAGCAATACAGAGATGTTTTAGCATTGAGTATTTGCTTTCCATGGCAGGTTCTGTCAACTGAAAACAGCAACTCGGAGCAAACACTCCTTAAAAAGTGTTTTGGAGCAGAGCAGAAAACAGCACTGCACAGCAAGAGAGGAACCAGACCTGTTTTTTGGGATTTTTTTGGTAGAGCAGGCAGATAGCACAGTCACTGTGGTGGTGCAGAGGAGAAGGCAGGCAGGACTCCAAGGCGAGCCCTGCGGATGCAAGGCACACAAAGAGCTGTAAATAACAGGTGAGGTGGAGGGAGAGATCTGGCAAGGTTCTCCTCACTGGGATTTGACCAGTTAGCATAGCGTTACTGGGAGTCACCTGGGTAATTCCCTGCTCAATGTGACACACAACCTCTTAGATCAGGGACCATCTGCAAATAAATCTGGACCCCAGCAGTGAGATCATCTGTCATAGTGTCTGGTGTAGCACAAAGCACCTAAGGAGGGCAAAGCGCTTTTTTTGGGGAAGGGAAGGGAATTTAGGCTTGATTTCCAAGTACGTCAGGGTGACCAACCACCCTGCCCTCGGCAGGGCTTACAAAATCCTCTGCCTGGACACAAACAGGAGAGCAAGCCTTCAGCTGAGCGCTTTGGAGAGCCGCCTCTAGGAGTGCCCGTCGGGGGACTGGGCACACCAGCAGGTCTGGGAATGAGGGGGAAAGGAAATAATCAGATCTGAAATTCCCACCAGTATGAAATAAGACTTAACTCAGTAGCTTGCCAACGCAGACCGACTGTTCTTTCTAATGTCTGTGACAACTCTGCTTCAAATTTCAAGCTTCTCTCAGCAGTAACTACTCCCCCATGTAGCTGTAATGGCCAGAAAGAGACCGGCTTTTATGTAACCCCAAAAGACTTGCAGAAAGGGAAGCAGCAGCCACACACACACACACAGGGAGAACTGAGGGGGAAAAAAAATCAGCAGAAGGCTCTGCTGAGTGCTCAGGGCTATATCCAAGCTCACAATGCAGCCACAGAGAAGTGGGATGCGGCAATCAGAAATGCTCCAGTTCCACGCTCCGAGAGAGACCCAGCAATCAGTGCTGCATCTGAGCAATAGGGAGCAAAATTATAGAGCAAACTGCCATGTGATGCCACAAACTACTCCATCCCGCCAGCTGTAACAAGTATTCATTCCCAAAAATGCATCACAGGCTCATCTGTCATTACCAGCCCAGCCTGCCAGCAGCTGAGCAGGAGTCAGCAGTGAAGGGCAGCTGCAGGGCTGCTTCCTTTCACAGTGGTCTATTCTCCCAAAAAACCACGGGGGAGAAGGACGGGTAAAGCCCCCCAGGCGCAGCGGAAAACATTGCCCACCATCTCTCAGCAGCCGGTGGGATGGGAAGCACACGCTGTGTTTTCACCCACCCTCACACAAAAGCTCTCCTGAAGCAGGATCTACTGAAAATCCAGGACCTTTGGGAGAACACACTTAGCTGATCACAAAAATCCACATCCTCGAGCCCTCAGTGTACTAATACCGCACTTCAATCACCAAGTGGAGAACTCTGCAGGCCCGAGCTGCCGGTGTTATGAAAGAGACCTTTGGCCAATAACGTGGGGCAGGAGCAGCACTGCCCTTTTCCACAGTGGGAACGTCAGCCCTGATCCCACAGCATAGCCAGGACTGTACAGCGTGCAGTCCTTGACACAACCAACATCCAGCCCGCTCCAATCCCAGAGTAAAAATAAACCTTTTTTTCCTCCCCTGCCTTCCCCCCCCCCCCCTCCAGTCTGCTGGCTCTGAAAAATGCAAAAGAGGCTCAGAAAGCCATTTTCTGCGGGTTTTTTTGTCTGGCTCATGCATTATCATCATCATTTACTGCCCTCAAGGGGATTGCACAGGTGTGACTGAAAATTTGGCTCTTCCTTTTAAACTTTTTGTTATCAGCTTTGCTGAAGATGATCTTGCTGGAATAAATACCAGGCTGCTCTCCTGGAGAGGGACTCGCTCAGAGCTGTTGTCAGAAATCTGTCTGGGGGTGGAAGGATGGGGGTGTCACTAATGGGGAACATACAGATCCTCCTGGCTTCTGCTGGAGTGCTAATAGAGCCAGCAGTTTGACCTAGACTTTTATTTTTTTAATTCCTAAGAAACAAACCATTGCACTAATTAATGTTTCCATTCATTTAGCTGAAAAACAAGTTAAACAAAGAGGGTCACCTGGTGTTCCTATCAATACCTGACTAGGATACAGGCAGAACAAATGCATTTAAATAAAACTCTAGAAGAGACGTGACAAGAGAAAGGCAGTTTAGCTCAATTAAGGAGAGCTGTCACAGGGATTTGATTCTCAGAATATAGAACTATTGATTAAACAGGAATTAAAGCTCCAGAACAGAAAGGTTTCAAGGTCTTTGCTGTGAGGGTATACATCAGCAGAGAGAGGCAGGACTCCTTCAGCGCCGCAAGAGCTCTGGCTTTGTTGCTTCCTAGGAAACAGGAGCAGCAAAGGGAGCAGAATGCTCTCTACTAAACCTGTGAATAATTTGGGCAAGGATGCAAGGTCAGTGACAACACAGAGCGGCATCACGAGCATCAATCAACAGGTAGCTTTGGTGTACTTGGGTACTGAAAGCACACAATAGGCTCTAAAACATTTCAGGAGTATGTAGGGAGAGGCCTGGGCAGGTTTCAGTCCTAGAATCGACAATCCTAGAATGGTATGGGTTGGAAAGGGCCTTTAAATTCATGTTGTTCCATCCCCTGCTATGGGCAGGGGGTACCTCCCACTGTCCCAGGCTGCTCCAAGCCCCAGTGTCCAACCTGGCCTTGGGCACTGCCAGGGATCCAGGGGCAGCCACAGCTTCTCTGGGCACCCTGTGACAGGGCCTGCCCACCCTGACAGGGAAGGATTCCTTCCCAATTTCCCACCTAACCCTGCCCTCTGGCAGTGGGAAGCCATTCTCCCTTGCCCAATGTCCCCCTTCAGCTCTCCTGGAGCCCCTTTAGGCACTGGAATGGGCTTTAAGGTCTCCCTGGGGCCTTCTCCAGGCTGGAGATCCCCACCTGTCCCAGCCTGTCCCCAGAGCAGAGGGGCTCCAGCCCTTGGAGCATCTCTGGACTCGCTCCAAGGGGTCCATGTCCTTCCTGTGCTGAGCACCCCAAAGCTGGAGGCAGCACTGGAGCTCACCAGGGTGCACCAGAGGGGCAGAATTTTCCAAGCCTCACCGTCAGTAACAGTGCTGAACTCACTTCAAAGGGTCTTGAAGAAGAGACACCATGTAGGAGGGAAGGCAAGCAGTGCCCCTGGCCAGAGCTGCCGTGGAGGTCCAGCAGGAGCCCCTGGCTGCAGGGATGCCTGCGCAGAGCCCCAGCCCCGCTGCCAGAACCACAGGGCTGCTGCCTGCCTCCTGCATCCCGGCCTGAGCTGTGCTAATGAGCACAGCTCTGCTCCCTGCCTTCCCACAGCCTCCCCAGGCACAGGGAAGGCTTGTGCCTGCCGCACTAACAAAGCCCAGCTCACAATACAGCCGCGCATTCTCATTCCTGGGCAGCGCTCGGTAATTAACATGGAAAGAGAGGGTGTGCTTTTTTCCCCCTAAATGACTTATTCGTTAAGTTCGAGCATATTTTAACCTTCCTTTTCAGCAGATAAACTCTGTCTCATTTGCAGCTAAGCTCAGCCTTCCCTTCTTTGCCACACACTAAACTATTTTGATTAATGAAAGAGTAGGAACAAACCAGTTCCAAGTGTTTTCTATAGAGCTCAACTGCTCTTTCAGTTTCAACTCACGCCTAGATAATTATATCACAGCTCTGAGTGCCCCCACCCTTCTGCTGCACTTGGGGAATACTGGAAAGATAAGTCTTTTCTTAATTATTAAATGTAAATAGCTCATTAAATATAATCCAATTACTTTAATTGTAAGAAAAAGGAAGTAATTACAATATGTACATGTATTCTTGCCTGAACAGTTTTAATATCTTAAATTAATCTTTGCAGCATTAATATTTTAAGTCAACCTTTGACATGAGGAGAGAGAAAAAAAAAAGGACATTGACTCCCTGATATTTTCCAGAAGTGTTGTATCTGCTGGGATTTTGGTCACAAAAAAACAAGAGAACAGCCTTGATCATCCAAGTCAAAATGGTTTATAAACAGCATCTTAATAAAGTCAAAATAATATACAGGCTTTCCATTGTGGAGGGAAAAAATAAATATATAAACACAATGCCATGTGAAGAGCCTGAATATGCTTTTGGGATCTCAGGAGCCCAGCAAGATGGGCACTACTGTGAACATGGGAGAACAGGCAGGATCCCATCACACCAGCACCAAAAGCCTTCACGTACCTGGGATTTTCCAGGCAGTTTTTCCCCACACCTAAGGTTTATCCTGTCCAAGGGTGGGGAGAGGAACCAGGGCTGGGGGAGAAAGCGCCTGCTCCACATCTGGGATTACCCTGCTCTTCCAGGGCAGTGTCCAGTGAGGTGACCCCACAGAAGAGCTGAATGCAGCGCTTGTGTGTGCACAGCCATCTGTGCAAGGCACAGGCACGGCCCAGGATCCCAGGCTGCCGTCTGGGATTTGCAGGCAGAGCTGCAGGAAGCTGTGAGGAGCAGTCCTCTGGTTTTGCTCAACAGCATGACAATCCCTGGACTCACTTTCTCCATCCCTGCAGCCAGCGGGACCGAACAACCTTCCAGCAGACTCCAGCAAGGCCCCACTGTTTCGATCAGCCCCCCTGGTCTGACAGAGAGGGGTCAGGTTTCAGCTTGGCTGGGGTGACAGATGCCTGTGAAATCTCCTTGGGACAGGCAGAAAAATATTCAGTTTAAACTGCAGTTGTTTCCATTTTGCATGTTCTGAGCCCAGCAGTGATCTCACCTTACGTAATCTCCAGTGCAAACTCCAGGCACTGGACCATCCAAACCTATTCAAGGGTGTTTGAAACCATAAAATCCCAGAATGGTTTGGGTTGGAAAGGGTCTTAAAGCTCATCTCGTTCCACCCCCTGCCACGGGCAGGGACACCTTCCACTAGAGCAGGTCGCTCCAAGCCCTGTCCAGCCTGGCCTTGGGCTCTTTCACAGTGGGAGCTGCTCTGGGCAGCCTGTGCCACAGCATCACCACCCTCACAGGGAAGGATTTCTTCCCAAAATCTAACCTAAACCTGCTCTTTCAGTTTGAAGCCATTCCCCCTTGTACCATCCTCCTGGCCCCTTTAGGCACTGGAAGGAGCTCTAAGGTCTCCCTGGGAGCATTCTCTTCTCCAGGTGAGCACCCCCAGCTCTCCCAGTCTGGCTCCACAGCATCTCCATGGCCTCCTCTGGACCCTCTCTGGCAGCTCTACATCCTTCTTGTGTTGGGGGCCCAGAGTTGGATGCAATACACCAGGTACTGGAGTAGAGGGGAACCATCACTTTATTGAACTGAGCTTTTTGGGAAAAGAGAGATTAGACTGCATTAGGGATGCTAAGGATGCAGGCCTTGCTAGCAAGGTCTATAATAAGCTGCTTTACGGAAACCTCTCATGTGAAGCCAGCCCCTAGATGTAACCTCCTTGATACAATATTGAATTCTCAATAGCAACCAAAAGGCTATTTTGTATAAGTTAATTACAGCCGTTTTTAATTTAGCTTGCAGAAGGGAAGCGGCCAGTGATTTCATGCTGCCCTAGACAGAAGGTAAAGGTTTTCCACAAGCTGTGTTTATAGCTCTGAGCTTTCCTCCAGCAAAGCACTGGCTCTGCAGCTGCTGGTATTGAAAGAACAGGATCTGGGTGTGGGCATGGTTCTCTCTCGCCTGGTTGGGTTTTTTTGCAGCTGCAAGGCCAAACCCATACGAGTGCGTGTGTGCTTTTTCTTATGGTGACAAAGGCAGGGTGCCTGAAAGGGAACTCGCTTCCGCTCTGGCAAGCACTCAACCATTTGCTGGGCTAAGGGGTGGTCGGGGAACTTTCACCCATCCATTCAGCCAAGGCCGCTATTCCCCCTCCCTCCCAATTAAATCCCATTTTTTGCACTCCATGCATGAACTGCAGCCACACCAATACATCAGATACTGTGGCTGATAGCCTCCTCTGAATGCCACTTAAAGCCCTCCAGTGCGGAGCGCTCTGAAAGCAAAGCATCGTTCATTCTCTGAGCGACAGAAAGAGACTTTTGCTACAGAGAGACCTGAAGTAAGACTCTAAGTAGTAGGAAAAGGGCATCCAGAGAAAGAGGAAATGAGAAATTAAAACCACATTCAATCTTATTAGTGGTAATACAATAGGTCAACAAGAGGACTTTGCACAACTCCACAGCATGGGAACAATTTATGCAGAACTTGGAGCACTGACACCACCAAGTTTGGAGTTTACCAAAACCAGCAAATTTTGTCAGCACGATTTAAAGTGCCCCGCTGGGAGGGGAGGGGGCTGGAGGGGGACAGTGCCTCCATGCCTTGCAGGGGAGTGCACTTAGGAAATGAGGAATATAAAAATGTGAGGAATACTCCCGCTCCTCTTTCTCCATCTGAAACATTTTCTCTCTCAAGGGATTTCCAGCATCTTACAAGCACAGCCTCTTTGAAGTGCTGCAAAGTGGCATTGCTCATCATTTCAGTAATGATAGTAAATAAGCTCCAGTATTTTGTTGATCCTTTTCCTTTTGCTTTACAAACAAAAGGTCAGAGTTATTAGCCCAGTTTGATGAGCGGGGAGAAATGGAGGCTCGGAAGAGGCAAGTTGCTCTGGAACATCACTGGGAACACCAGTGAATGAAGAAGACAAGTCACAGGACTTTGGAACAGCCACGCTGGATCACCCAGCCTCCAGATACCCCATGTACTCTCTCCATCATGGCCAGGCATCAGATGCAGCAAGAAAAGAGCATGGGGACAAGGCCAGCACAGAGTTAGAGCTCTCTCTGCTTTTCCAAGCTGCAGCACCCCATTGCGCCTTAAAACCATGTGGAAACAAACACCATCATTTAACTGTCCTTCACGGATTTCACTTCCCTAAACTGTCTGATCAGTTCCTTAACTGATGTATCCATGAGATCATGGGGCAGCAAATCCCATATTTATTATGTTAGGACACTTCCTTTTATGCCATCCACTTCACAATTAGGGGATTTCAATCTCAAATCTACGTGTGGCTTTGCTTCACGAAGGAGCTGTTCAAATAAATTTGTCACCATTCACATAAAACAAGCCTCTTCTGAGTAGAGAGTCTGCAGGCTGCACCTTCAAGGCAAGGTTGGACAGGCCTTGGAGCAACCTGGCCTGTGGAAGCTGTCCCTGCCCATGGCACAGGAATGAGATGAGCTTTAAGGTCTCTTCCAACCCAAACTGTTCTGGGTTCTATGATCAAACACACGAGAAGCACTCAGTTCTTAGGGAGCACTTTCAGTATGAAGCAAAGGAATAACTCGTGGTTTAGGTTTGATTTACAGCAGCAGTGAGAACAAACCATGTCTAGTGGCTGGCTCTGTGCATGTGGCTCTGTGACCCATTCTGTGCCCTGTGCACTGCTTCCAACAGCAATGCAGGAGAACCCAAACCTCACAAACAAGTCACCAGTGACCTGGGAACAGCTCACCTGAAGCAGTGACACAGCAACAGCCTCCCAGGCAGAATTTCCAGCCCTCAAGAACCAATGCCAACTGCTGCTGCCTCACAGGCATCCCCCGCCTTCCTCTCTAGCATCACAGCATCCTTAAAGCACCACTTCTCCCCAAAAAGGGTCTGGGGTACTGCAGGGGAAGAGGGGCTGACAGAGAAGGCACTGAGGGGACAGAGCAGGTCACCACTGACCCCTCTGTGAGAGATCCACCGAGCTTCCTGGTGCTTTGAATTCCTCCATCAAAGCCCCTGGCAGAAGTGTTCTTGAGATATCTGAGCTCCAGCACTTCTCCAGCAGCAACCTAACACCAGAGAGCTCTCCTGCCATTTCAGGAATTAGGGTAGGATCTAGATGAACTATTTCCCAGGCCCATTACTGTGGGCAAAGAGCTGGGATGGAGAATGTGATTAACAGCTCACACTGCTTGCTTGAGAAAATAATGTGGAAGTTCACATTTAAGTTCTTCTGGGAAGGGACCTCCCCTCCTACTGCCTCCCAGGCAGGGAAAAAAATATCCTGCAAACCTTCAGATGGAAAAAGAAATGTCATATAAATGAGAACTAGGCCTGAATCTGATCACCTTCTACCAAGCACTCCCTCCACAGTGAAGCCTGATCTACCTCCCACCCTCAAAAAGAACCAACATGTCTTTTTATTACACAGAGTTGCAAAAATACAAAAGGAAGTAAATGTCACCAGGGTGGTTCTGTTCTGAGCAGTCATTTGCTTATTACCCAGAAGCCATTGCTACATGCCTTTTTTAATCCCGTGTTTATAAATACCTAAAGTATTTAAATAAATGTTAATCTGCGGTAACTAAGGCCCTGATCTCACAAATATTTATCCTTGCACAGTGAGAATAAACACTCAAATACACAAATTTCTTACTACAGATCCCATTTCAGCCAGAGTGTGGTTGAAAACAGTAACACACCAGAATACAGGCTGGGAAAATAGCTGCATTTTGCCTTCCTGGGTTTTCACAGTGTGTCACTTTTGGGTTGTTTCCTGTGCATTTGTTGTAGAAACGGTACAAAGGAGCAGGGCAGAGCTGAGCCACTGGACAGGGCCGGCTGTGGAACCGTCAGAAGGAGCTCTTGGCAGTGTTTTTTCCTGGTGTCCCATTCTGCATGAGGACAGCAGGAACTTTATCCACAGCACATGCAAACACAATTGCTATTCAATCCCTTTCCTGGTTTGTGACTGACTCATGAACAACGTATTTTGCTCAGCTGAATGACCAAGGGCTCAGTATTATCATCAAACCAAACAGAGGCAAACCCAAAACCTTGCATCTAAAGTTATTAAACATTTTGAGTCCAGAAAACCCACTGAGAGAAAATATCTAGAAGGATTAAAGCCAAGTCTTAACACTTGCTGAAATCTTCTTTATTACAATCTGTCAAAGAAAACCTGAATTTTTGAAAAACATTAATCCTACCAACCTTTGTTCTTCGATCACCACAAAAATATAAAAAAATAAACCCAGGAAAGGGATTTGTTGCTGTAACTTTACGCACATGAGGCAATCACTGAAGTTTTAACCCCTCCACCCACACACCGTGATTATCTAACATTGGTGAATGAAATCAACTTTTCCTAGACCAGCCCTGAAGAATGAGATATATTCAAAGCACGCTGAAACTGGGTGGGGACTGATCAGAAGGGTTGTATTCCTTGTCATGAATCACTGTCTGCAAATACCTTCTGAGTTGTAGCTCACAAAAATATACCATTTCTGTGTGGTGTGTCACATTAGTCATCGGGAAACCAATTTTATACTGGCAGGAGCCATCAGAAAGGTTTTATTTCTTTAAATTAGTGGAATGTGGGACATTTACTTTTTGATCTCATTACCAGACAAGACAAAAAAAAATCACAGTTCTTTTTAAAACCAGTGGAAAATATATAGTTTAGGGAAAAGTTTACACGGAGTTCACCCCCAGAAGTTTATCCTCTTACAAGCCTCACTTAGAAGGCACAGCAAGGCTTCACCTCATGTCAGGTGGGCTACAAGGGAGTGGCTATACCCACTCCTCCAGGCTTTAAATGCTGCAGAAATCAAGGCTTTGGAAGGTAAATCCCAGAAAGTCTGGTCCCACCATCACCAACACACCCAGGGATAACAACAGTGACAACTGCAGCCTGAGCCAAGATCAGTGTCAGGCAGCTCTTGCAAGCTCAGGTCATGCTCTGTCACTCAAACTTCACGTTTTGAAGCACATTCCTTTAAAAGAAATAAAATCCCAAAGTGCCCAGAACTCTGTGTGTGGTGAGCTCTACCCCAGTGCTGGATAAGGCTCCTGCCTGGCTCTGGACACGAGGGGCATTCAGAGTCACTCTCGGACACGCTGGCTGTGCTCTTGTGGAGAGATGGTGGCTCTGGTTTGTTTTTAACTCAGCCTGGGATTCAACCATGAGCTGGTTTCTATGGCAAAACACACTCAAGGTCAGGAAGGGACAAATCAGAAGGAAAAGTGTCGCAACGCAGCGTTCCGAATTCCTGCAGCATAAATTCCTGTTTAGCAGCCCCTGATTCTGCAGATGCAGAAAATAGGTGGGAAACATAACTCCTGCCCTTCCTCATGTGACCAAGTGTGCAACACTCGGTACTTCCCATAAAGAGGGACTTCCCAGGCCTGTGGAAGAGCCCTGCCTGTGGCATGGGTGGAATCAGAGTCTTTAAGGTCCCTTCCAACCCAAACCATTCCATGATTCTATAAAAGCAACATTACTGCACCAGTTTCGTCTCAGGGAAGCACATCCGTACCCCTCATCTGGCTTCCAACATCTTTTAATTTCAACTTCTCCCTCTCATGATTCTTCAGGAAGGACACAAAAGTGTGAGGGTTACAGAGGGCTCCATCAATTGTGACTCCGCCTGCAGCTGATGTATTTAACAGAAGTTTTTTAATCACTATTAATAGAATTTCATGTCCACCAACATCTGCAGTGCTGAAAGATTTAAGACTTTCCGTGCTTCCTAGTGCTGAACTGCCAGCATTAGCACATCCCTCAGCCCCACCAGTGCTCTGACCTATGGAGAGGTGCCCAATTCTGTTGTTGCTTCTAAAGAAAGCAAAACAGCAAGGCCAAATGTGAAACTCTGACAGGGAAATAAAAAATCCTACCACAGGAAGGTCCTTGAAGTCAAGTGACAGCTAACAGGGAGAAGCTGTAACCCTCACCTTTCTCCAAACTACCTGTATCCCAAAGTAACCCCAACACAACCACAAGGACATTCCCTGGTAACTTATTTCTTCTCTAGAAGAAATGTGGTCTGAGGCCACCAGGAGGTCAGTGCACCAACCCGAACTATCCAACCATACCCAAATGGGTTGGGTTTTTTTTTCACGGGGAAAAAAAAACCCAACCCATTTCCCTAAGCACACTACAGCACCCACGGGGGGTCACATCAAGTGGTTTTAAACTTCATGTGCTGTGGATGGTTCACAGACAAGGGATGACACACATACCTAAAAGTGTCCCCAGACAGATCGAGGGGTGCACCCAGGAGTGGGGCTGGAACACAGGCAGGACAGAGAGGTTTCCCTCAATGAGGGCACCCAGCTCCCACCCAGACAGACTCTGGACACGGACACAGGCAGCTTTTCACAAGTCCCAATGTCACACTCAGCCAGCAAAAGCCTGCAGAGGGAGGGACCCCTCTGCTCCTCCCGATGCTCCCCCTGGAAGGGACCCTGCAGCACCCCTTGGTTCCTGGGTCCCCCAGCGTGCCCCGCTACGCCAGACCTCCGGGCCAAGCCCAGGGCAGCAGGGACAAGCCCAGGGCAGCTGACACCGGCCGGGCCTCGGGAGAGCCCCGCAGGCGACATCTCCTTCACCCAGCACGGGGCTCGGAGCAGCGCGGGCAGCCCGCCCCTACGCCCGATTCCCCCAGGCCAGCCCGGCCCGGCTACACACCCCGCACCGAACCGCGGCCCCGGGAGGGGCTGGGGCAGTGTCAGGCCGGGGACGGAGCCCTGGACCGGGACAGAGCCCCCGAAACCCCCGCTCGGGACCAGGCAGCAGCGGCTCACTATGTGGCAGGAAACACCGCCCGCTTTAACCTCATCATCCACTATTTGGCAAGGGCCTTGCGGCCCACTCCAGCACCTCTGCCTCTCTCTCCGGGGAAGAGACGGCCCGGGGGGGCTGGGGAGGCCCGCTCACCCCTGTCGCACTCACCCTGTCCGCGGCTGTCCCCTCCGCGCCCCCGGTCTCACTACCACCAGGGCGGGCCGGCCCGCCCGTCCGCCATTCCACAGCTCCCCCTCCCTGCCCTGCCGGGCCCTCGCCCCGCCTCCCCTGGCCGCCATGCAGCCGCGCCATTGGCTGCCCGCCCGCGGATGCTGCCGCGCCATTGGCTGTAGTTCGCTGTCAATCAAAGCCGTCCTACGCCACTTTCTTACGGAGCTGGCGCAGCGGAAGAACCGCACCCAAGCCGGCCGCGCAAAGAGAGTAAAGAAGAAGAAGTGTACCATAAGGGGAGATAAACGGGGGAACCCTGGGCGGTCTGGGGACAGATTACGGCGACAGAGGGGAGAAGCGCGCCACCAGTCACAATTACGACATGTTAAAAATATTTTTATTCGTTTATGAAAGCCAGAACTTGATATTCTTCCAAGTGGCATTGGAGGAAAGGGATCTCTGTCACTTCCGCACCTCCCCCGGAGAGCTCCGCTTTGGTGCAGCTTTTGGCCTCTATGGTCTCCCGCCCTGCGAGGAAAGTTCCACCTGGGGGAGCGGGGGTGTCAAACCAGGGCGGGGCGGCGGCGGCGGCCTGTGGGAGCGGGGTGTGGGGTGGGCTCTGGGAGCGGGGTGTGGGTCTGGGGTCTGGGCTTTGGGGTGTGGGCTTTGGGAGCTGGGGTGTCGGAGCTGGGGTCTGGGGTTTGGAGTGGGAGTTGTGGGACAAGGCGTGCGGGGTTAGGGGACAGGCCTGCAGGAGGAGGGCTGGAGGGCCGGGGGCCTTGGGCAGGGGGTGCAGGTGACAGGGACAGTGTTGGGCTGGCACTAGGACTGGAGCCTGCAGCTGCCAGTCCTGCCACGACTCCCAGGACCCCCGGCCCACGTCCAGCCCCTGCTGAGGAGGGTGTCCCCAGCCCCCAGAGCAGGTTCCCCTCACGGGGGTCCCCAGCTGGCCCATGGGGACAGCCCCCCCCCTCCTGGCTGGCCAGGCAGGGCGATGGCCACTAGAACCCTCCGGGTGATGCTGACTTTGGCTCCCTGGATGACTTGATGAGGCTGGGAATTAAAGTCAGGGATTAAAGGAGCCTGGAGTAGCGAATAGCTCTGCTGGGGACACGGGGACAGGCCCTGGTGGGTGTCCACAGGGACAGGGCAGCTCATGGGGGTCACAGCTCTGCTCCCTGCCTGGTCTCCAGCACAGCAGAGAGGCAGAGCCAGGGCACGGCTTGGCTTGGAAGGGGTCTTAAAACTCATGGGCTGGGACGCCTTTGACTAGACCAGGTTGCTGTGAGCCCTGTCCAGCGTGGCATTGAACACTTCCAGGGATGGGGCCAGCATCCTGCAACCCATCCTGGTCCTCGGCAGAGCCAGGGTGATGCTGATGCCCTCCAGAAACTGCAGGAGCAGAGATCTGATGAGAAATGCCCCCACATGGCGTTCCATGCTTCTGCTGGTGCACCTGGACATTAAATGCTGCCTCCCTGCCTGATCAAACCAAGCCTGTGGGCTTGATGGGGAAGAGGGAGCGGGATGAAGGGCACTGGCACAGACATCCGTCTCCTCCCTGCTCTGTGCTCCTGCTTTAAACCAAACCACAGGGAGTAAATCAGCAGTGCTCCTGCCAGGAAGCAAACAAGCCCACAGCAGAGCCAGCCCCCAGGGTCACTGCTGTGAGCCGTGCCTGTCCCTCGTGTCCGTGCTTCCTCTGCCCTGTGGCACAGCCTGTGCCTGCCCCGGGGTCCCTCCACATCCTGCTGGGAGAGATGGACACACAGACCTACCCAAACAGCCATTTCTTGCCTGTTTTTTGCATTGCTTTGCTCCGTGAGTCCCACAGTGGGACACACGGGGTGGACAGGGTACCTGGGATGCCCAGGACACACGGGGTGGACAGGGTACCTGGGATGCAGTGGGGCACACGGGGTGGACAGGGTACCTGGGATGCAGTGGGGCACACGGGGTGGACAGGGTGCCTGGGATGCAGTGGGACACACGGGGTGGACAGGGTGCTTGGGATGCAGTGGGACACACGGGGTGGACAGGGTACCTGGGATGCCCAGGACACACGGGGTGGACAGGGTACCTGGGATGCAGTGGGGCACACGGGGTGGACAGGGTGCCTGGGATGCAGTGGGGCACACGGGGTGGACAGGGTACCTGGGATGCAGTGGGGCACACGGGGTGGACAGGGTACCTGGGATGCAGTGGGGCACACGGGGTGGACAGGGTACCTGGGATGCAGTGGGGCACACGGGGTGGACAGGGTACCTGGGATGCAGTGGGACACATGGGGTGGACAGGGTGCCTGGGATGCCCAGGACACACGGGGTGGACAGGGTACCTGGGACACCCAGGACACACGGGGTGGACAGGGTACCTGGGATGCAGTGGGGCACACGGGGTGGACAGGGTACCTGGGATGCAGTGGGGCACACGGGGTGGACAGGGTACCTGGGATGCAGTGGGGCACACGGGGTGGACAGGGTACCTGGGACACCCAGGACACGCGGGGTGGACAGGGTACCTGGGATGCAGTGGGACACACGGGGTGGACAGGGTACCTGGGACACCCAGGACACACAGGGTGGACAGGGTGCCTGGGATGCAGTGGGACACACGGGGTGGACAGGGTGCCTGGGACACCCAGGACACACAGGGTGGACAGGGTACCTGGGATGCAGTGGGACACACGGGGTGGACAGGGTGCCTGGGATGCAGTGGGGCACAAAGGATGCAGTGGGGTACCTGGGATGCTGCCCCAGTAGCCCCCCCCCTGCCCGAGCACCCCCAGTTCTCCCCTGTGAGGTGCTGCTGGAGGCCGCTCAGCTCCATGTTTTCCAAGCTGCCAGCGAGCCGTTCCCTTGAAGATCTGCCTCTATCTCAAGGTGTCACAGCCTCAAGGGACCTACCTAATCTGTATCTGCACTGCAACCTTTATCTCTCCTGCTCTGTTTATAGCTGCTGAATAAAAGCTGCTAAACTGCAGGACCCAGCCCCCCCCCACCACTGCCGTGCCCCCCGACACTTTTTTCCCTGGTGCTCTTGCCTGCCAGGTGCTTTCCTGTGTCCTGCTGGAGGTAAATGATGCTCCAGGGCATGGGGAAGGGCAGCCAGGCTGCTGCCTCCCGCCTCCCTCCCTGGGGGGCTCCAGCCATGTCCAAGCCCTTGATAACCCCAGCAGACCCTGGCACAAATCGGTGCCTCATCCCAGCCCTGATTCCCTCAGCGTGGGCTTGGATCCTGCTGGAAACCAGGTGGGACCCAGGAGGTCCAGCCTCATCCTTTCTCTGCGTGCTTCAGGGACTGGGAGAGGGGACATTCTCTGCGGGAGGGAGGAGATGGCAGCTTGTTGAAGCCTTGGATGTCTCTTCCCTGGCCAACTGCCCCTATCCCAGCAGGCACAGCTGCATCCCTGCTCCCTGCGGGAAAAGAGCCAGGGCTGTGAGCAGCAGAGCTGTGAGGATGCTTTGGGAACGTGCTCCCAGTCCTTCTCCTGCATCCCTGATTCCCACGGACCTGGGATGCACAAGGACACATGGCACACCGGGGGTGCCATGGGGCTCACAGGATGGACAGGCGACCTGGGATGCAGGGAACAGCCAGGATGAAAGGATGCCCACGGGGCGCCTGGGCTGCCCGGGGTGCCTGGGCTGCACACACGGGTACCTGTGCTGCACAGGACACCTGGGATGCAGGGCATGGAAGGGGTGTGTGGGATACCCGAGGGGCACACAGGACGGATGGGATGCGTGGGATGCCCCGGGGTGTCCAGGACATTCAGGAGGTGCCCGGGGGGCCCGGGACGCTCGGGAGGTGCCCGGTGCGGGGTGCCCGGCGCGTCCCCGCGCCAGCGTGGCGCGGGCAGTGGCTGTGCCGCTGACATTTACTAATCAGCTCTCACCCAGCGCGCACCCGCTCCCTTCTCTTGCTGTCTTGTCTCCATGGAGACTCTGCAACCTTTGCTCACTCGTTAATGGTATCTCAGCAAAAGAAACTCCAACGCCACCCAGCCTTCCCCTCCCGGCCCCGGGAGAAATCCTCGCCTCTCACCTCCATCCCCATCCCCTCCTGCCGCTGGGGATAAAAGGGACGAGTCCTTGTTAGCGAAGGACCCAGCCACGGGGGCAAGTTCTGACGGTGGTGCAGGGAGGAGGGAGAGCCACCATCATCCTCCTCGCCGCCAAAAAAACAAGGCCGGGGGATTTTATTGCTGTGGCAGCAAGGACAGGCTCCATTCGTGCGGGATTCCGGCCAGCAGCCCCTTTCCTGGCTGATTTATTGAGCCGCGAGGCTTGGCATGTCATTCTGCCTGGGTTTCTGTGTTCCCCCATCCCAAGCCCACACCCCAACATCCACAAAGCCACCCAAAAACGCTCCAAAGGGAGTGGCTGGTGCTGGGAACATGCTCCGTCCCCGGTGTCCTGCTCTCGCTGATTCTGTTTTCAAATTAACATGGGAAAGATGCCCATTACCTGCTTCCAGATAATGACTATGATTAGGCAGAGCTCTGCTGCCAGCCGAGATCTGAAGGATTTCTGTGCTCTCCAGCAGCGCTTTGCCAGTGCAAAAACAAGAGCAATAAAGTGTAAATAAAAGACTAAAGGAAATGGTGGGTCCATCAGCGGATGGGGTGTGTGCAAGGGGCTCTAATGATGGGCTCTCTGCAGTGGGGTGGTGGCTGCAGGCTCCAGGCAAGGGAAGATTGGAGAGGGGCTGTCCCAGTGCCTGCACCCCATGTGTGAACCTGGTTTAGCTCCCTGCTTGCTGGGCACTGGGGGTCTGGGGAAGGAAAATTCAAGATGTGCATGTGTAAGGCTGTTCTGGGGGGACTCCTGGCCCTGCAGGTAGAGATGGGGGCTTAAAGAGGGGGAAGAAATAGCTGGATCTCCTGAGATGTCTGCAGCAGCTCCCAGAGCACCCAGGGTGGTCCCACACATCCCCTGCCTTGTGGCGTGGCACTCTGCACCCATGGAGCAGGACAAGGGGCCCCTCTGTGCCAGGTGTCCAGGGGCATCTCCATCCCCAGGCCACCAGAGACCCCTGGGCAGGGGAGGCTCAGGATGTGCAGGGAGCAGCACAGAACCCACCAGGGTTCTGATGTCACTGGGACATGCTGGGGTGTCACTGGGGGTCTCACCCTCATCCCACTGCTGAGGGAGGCACAAATCCCCTGCCTGTGCTGCCAAGCTCCAGCTCCCTCTGAGCCTGCCAGGATCCCCCCCAAACCGTCCAAGGTCCCCTCACCATGGCAAGAGGACATAGAAAACCGTGGCTGTGGCCATGAGCTCAGCCTCACTGAGGGCCTTGGGGGTGGCTCTCATCACCCCTGGGGCAGAGTGTCCCTCCCCATGACCCCGTGTCACCCACTGGGCTCCCAGTGCCAGTGGGACGGGCGCAGGGGACCCATCCCGGCCGGTCGGAGGCAGGAAGCTAATCTGTGCACAGATTAGGCAGAGTTCCCAGCCATGGAGGTTTCTTCTTCTTCCTCCCCCCCTCAGTGATAACAAATAATAATATAATCCCCTTAATCCCTCCCCGAGGAGCCGGCGTGAACTCCCGGCCGGGAAGCACCGCGCTTCTGCCGCTGCTGATAACTCACACCCGGGGCCCCCAGAAAAACAAACGCTGTGGCTCTCAGGTTGCCCCCCAGAACTCCATGTGCTGCCCTACGACTCCCTCTCCCCACATCCCCAGACCCCCCCATCCAGCCCCACTGCCATCCTGGCAGGATCCAGCACCGCTCCTGGTTCCTTCCCTCTCAGTGAGGCCATCGTGGCCCTGCAGAGCCCCCAGACTCAGCCAAAGGGGGCCCATTCAGGACCCCCATGGAGGCTCTGTCCTCTCAGCTCCTACTTCCTCTGCAGCAGGGAATTGGCAAAGCCCCAGGAAACTTAGCTTAGCACCCTAGGTGCCCCTGTGCCTTCTGCTGCCCAGGGACAATGCCAGGGATGTCCCCCCTGCACCCTCCTTTTCCCCAGGGACACCCTGGGGGATCCTGCAGCCCCCACGACACCCCAGCTGAGCCCCAGCGCTTTATTTGAGGGATGTTGGTGTGGGGAGCATCACCTCAGCCCCAGCTGAGCCCCCAGCAGTGCTGGCACAGAGCCTGCACCCCCCACCCATCACTGGGGTGCTGGGAAGGAACATCCAGCTGCAGCATCCCCCTCCCTTCCCAGGGACCCCAGCCTGCTACTTCCCCCCTGGTGCCCAGCCCTCCCTCTGTCACCATCCAGCAAATATTAATAACAACCCTGCAACCGCCTGTGCTTTTATTCCCTGGCTTTGCTGGCCCTGGCTCTGCTGAGCTCAGCTCCTCTGGCTCCAAAATGCCTTTTAAAATTACCAGAGAGTGGAGACCCCTGCGAACACGCTGCCCCGGCTGCCCCCTCCTCCCTGGCACCCACGGGGGGCCAGCAGCACCCATGTGCCACCGGCGAGCTGGGTGCCATCCGCCCCCTTATTGCAGAGGCGCCAGGCTGGGCTTGATTAAAACCCAAGCGAAAGGCAGAGCCAGGGCAGAGAGGGGGTTTAGATCGCTCCGGGGAATGTTAATGGACTCCAGAGCTTTCTGCCCGGCTGGCGGCTGGGCTGGATCCAGCCCTGGATGGGCAGGCGGCTGCAGGAGCGCGGCTGGACCCGGCAGGGCGGCAGGAGGGCGGCGGGGACGGACACACGGCGCTTGGAAGCGCCTTCCACGGGCCTGGCCACTCCTCTGGGAAAAGCAGGGGTGGTCTGGCGCCCCAGCTGGGCTCTGCCGGCCCCGCTGCCGCGGCAGGGCCGGGCTGGCACCGCACGGCTGCCCACGGCGGGTGGCACCGCCGGCACCGCGCACCCATCCCGGCTGTCCTGGGAGCGGAGCGGGCCGGGTGACACCGCCCGGGGGCTGCGGAGGAGCTGCCCCTGCGGTGCTGCTGCCGGGAAGGGCCGGGGCGGGCGCAGGTGCCGCTCTGGGGGTGCCGGTGCCCCCGACACGGAGCCGCTCCCCGGGCGGCTCCGCTGGATTGCAGGTCTGACGTGGGAAATCGCCTCCCTCCCTCGTTAGCTGTGATTAGCATGTCAAGTGGTTGAAGTTGGTGGGTATAAAGGATGCGAGCGAAGAATAATGGCTTCAATTTTCTTCGCGGCACAGCCATTAATTTGAAGGAGAAGGGGGTGTCCAAAGCTCCCGGCAGCTCCAGCCCTGCGGGGCGAGGGCGGCTCCTGCTGCTGCCCTGCCCGGCGAGGGGGACGCGACCCTCGCAGAGCCTGGCACAGGCATCCCGTGTGCTTCCCGTGCCGGGGCGGAGGTGCACACGGGTGTGCAACACGTGTGCATCCGTGCACGCCATCCCGTGCCCCGCACACAGTCCTGGGAATGGGGAATTCCCCCGGCTCCGGCCCCAGGCGATGGGCGGGGGGTAAGGCAGGGGCAGGGGGGCAGGTTCTTCCGTGTTTCCAAGGGGATAGTGGCAGTGGAAATGGAGGCAGAGCTGCCTCTGCCAGGTGGGTGCTGGATCCTGGCACAGCCCTCTGAGCCTCCCTACGTCCTTCTTCCCCATGGACCCAGCGGTCAGTGCTCTGGCTCCGTGCTGGCCCAGCCCTGGACCCCTCTGACGTGCAGCATCCCCCATCCCACGGTCCTGCAGCATCCCTGGTCTCCAAGCTGCAGCATCCTGAGAGGCCAGAACCCTCCTCCTAGCAGAGCTGCTTAATTAAAACCATCATTTCCATCCCGAGGCACAGCCAGGCACCAGGACCTGGCTCACCCCGCATCCCTGCACACCACGTGGCCATGCCGGACTCACCCTGGGTGCTCCCAAATGCAGCTCTCAGAAACCTTCCAAAAATCCATGCTAAACAAATAAAAAAATAGCAAAGCAATCATTTCCCCCCAAATTTTGAGCTTTTCCCTCCTTTCCCCCAGCAAACCCGGGCGATGCTGGGCTGTGCTGATCAATCCCCAACAATCAGCCCCATCACGAGGTTTTTCAGGCTCCAGAGTGGCTCGTGCTGCTTGAGAGATATAATTGAAGCTTCAAAAAAAGACAAAAAATAATAAAATAAGTGAAATCCAGCTGTGGTCCAAGCAGCCAGTCATACCCAGCAAGGCTCTGGTGTGCCAGGTGATGCTTCCTGGTGGGATTTACCTACTGGGGGGGAATTTCATCACCTTTCAGTGCTGCTTGCTGTGACCTGAAATGGGAGAGAGGAAAACTGGGGTGGGAGAGAGTAAATTTGATGCTCGTGGGAAGCATCATATTGGAGCCAAGCTGGGAATGAAGGGTCATGGACCCCCAAGAGGCCAGCCAGGAGGGGTCATGGAGTGGCCAGAGGGGGGTTCAGACCCTTGGGATGGGTGCTGGATGCAGGCACGGCACCACGGATGGCTGCCCCCCCCAGCCTGCTCCCGTGCCTCAGTTTCCCCCCGTTATGGCACAGTCAGGGGACAGCTGGTGCCCACCAGGCTGAAAGCACAACAGGGGGTGCCCCCGATGGGTCCCGTTCCCCCCGACCCTGTCACTCTGCGCGAGCACGGTGGGAAGGAGGGGCTACAACCCTCATCCACCCTCACCAGCCCCCCCAGCAAAGAGGGGGTCCCTCAGCATCCCCCCACCCCTTCAGCATCCCTGCGGGCTGGGGGGGCACTGCAAGCCCGACCCCTCCGCTCCCCCATCCATCAGTGTGCGCCGCGTGTTCCTCTCCATAGCAACCCCTGCTCCCCGGCCCCAGAGCTCCCGCGCAGCCCCGACCCCGCCGGCACCGCTCCCCTGTCCCACCCTGGCACCGCTCCCCTGTCCCACCTGGGCACTGCTCACCTGTCCTACCTGGGCACCGCTCACCTGTCCTACCTGGGCACCGCTCCCCTGTCCCACCTGGGCACTGCTCACCTGTCCTGCCCTGACACCGCTCCCCTCTCCTACCTGGGCACTGTTCCCCTGTCCTGCCCTGGCACCGCTCCCCTCTCCTACCTGGGCACTGCTCACCTGTCCCACCTGGGCACTGCTCCCCTGTCCTGCCCTGGCACTGCTCACCTCTCTCACCTGGGCACTGCTCACCTCTCTCACCTGGGCACTGCTCACCTTTCCTGCCCTGGCACCGCTCACCTCTCTCACCTGGGCACTGCTCACCTGTCCCACCCTGGCACCGCTCCCCTCTCCCACCTGGGCATCGCTCCCCTCTCCCACCTGGGCACTGCTCACCTGTCCCACCCTGGCACCACTCCCCTCTCCCACCTGGGCACCACTCCCCTCTCCCACCTGGGCACCGCTCCCCTGTCCCACCTGGGCACCGCTCACCTGTCCCACCCACAGGTAGCTGCACCCCCCACCCCCGGACCCCCCCTTCTCCTCTCCCGAGGCTGCTGCCTTCACCTTCCCAGGCTGGAAGTCGGTGCGTTTCTGAACTTTATTTGTTTTGTCCTTATTTTCCTCCTCTTTTTGCTGCTTTTGGCGGTGACGCTTCTCCCCTCCATCTCCTGGGCTCCTTCCCCCGGCCGTGCCAGGTGGGCAAAGCCCCTCCTGCCTGCAAAGCCCCCGTGGGTCCCCAGAGTGCCACCGGGCCCCTGGCACTGTTCCCCGGGCCCCGGCTGGCACCACATCCCCATTTGTACCAAAATTCAGCTTTCTTGGTGCAATTCTGCCAGATCCTGGCACGCCCCCCGAAATCCGGGGAGGGTCATCGCCCCTGCAACGCCCACCCCCGGCACAGCCAGGCCGTGCTCCCCCAAAAAAGAGAAGCAAGAAAGCAGTGGGCATCGCTCAATATATAGGTTTCTTTTTAATATAAAAAAAGTGCCTATTAAAAATTCCTTCCTAAATAACACAAAAAGACCGTTTGAGGGGCAAAGCGGGGGCCGGGGGGGCTCACGGGGGGGCCCCTCTGGCCAGGGCAGCACGAGCACTGCACAGGGCAGCTGGGGGGTGGGGGAAGGAGGGGGTTGCTTGACCAAATTTGGGTAGTTTTCCCTTTTTTTTTAGTTTTTTGTGAATTTTGCCTTTTTATCCATTTCAGGGTGGTTTTCTTCTCTTTGTGTGTGTGTGTGTGTGTTTTCTCTTTTTTTGCACAACCCACAAAGCTGCACAGAGATTGCCAAACTCTTGGGGAGGGGGGGACACACGGGGAATTTGTGGGCGGAGAGGACCCCAAAGCCCACCTGGCACCCACACACGCACCCACACCCTGAGCTCGTCACCGCCACCGCCCCGGGGACCCCGGGAAAGGGTCCCCCCTTTACCCCAGCCCCCCCACTCCCCCTCCCCACCAAGAGGGTCTGTGATTGATTTAGTCCTTTTTTTTTTTTTTTCCTTTTTTTTAAAGTTTTTTTCTTCTTTTTTTTTTTTTTTTTAAACTCCTTTTTGTTTTTATACAAATTTGGATCTTTGGGTGTGTACTGCCAAAAAAAAACCAAAACCAACCAAAAAACCCAACAAAAAAAATCAAAAAACCCGCCTTCGTTCTTCGGAATAATAATAAAAATAAAACTCAAATCATCATGGAATCATTAAAAAAAAAGGCAACAGAAACCCAAGGAACCCATGCGGAAGTTGCACACCACAAAACCACAGCAGATGTACAGAATGCAATATACAAGACACGATTTATAATAAAACATTATATACAATAAATAGGTTATTGTCACTTTTTTCTTTTTTTTCTTTTTTTTTTTTTTTTGTTGCTCGATCTGTAAATAAATTTTTTCTCAGTGCATACTGGCGGGGGGTTTTGCTCTTTTCTGCTGCATATTCACCTCTTGGATGCTTCAGGCCTGTTCTCCATCATTTTTGGATTCTCCCTCCGGTGCATGATTCTCTTTTTTTTTTTTTTTTGTCATTTTTCAGCTTTTTAAATTTTTTTTTTTTTTATCCTTAAACTTTTTTTTTTAACTTCTTTTCTTCAAAAGTATTTACAATTGCTGGTTTTGTGCAGAAAATGAAAATTAATCAAATAAAAAATAAAACTTAAAGAGTCCCTCTGCTTCTGGCTGGGAGGAGAGAGAGAACGCGGCGCCGGCGCCACGGCCGAGGCGGGGCCGGGGGCGAAGCGGGGGCGGCGGGGCCGGGTCCCCTCCGGAGGCGGCCCCCTCCTCTCCTCTCCTTTCCTCTCCTCTCTGCTCCGGCGGCCGGGACGGGCGGGGGGCGCAGGGCTGGGGGTGCTGGGGCTGGGGAGAGAGGGAGAGAGGAGTGAGGGTCGCACCCTGGGGTGCCTGCCCACCCCTGGCCACCAACACCCGCGGAGCTGGGGTCTGGCACCCCCCTACCCAGGGGTCTGGGTCCTGCTCCCCAAATCTGGAACCCCATACTCAGGGGCTGGGGTCCTGCTCCCCAAATCTGGAACCCCATACCCAGGGGCTGGGGTCCTGCTCCCCAAATCTGGAACCCCCATACGCAGGGGCTGGGGTCCTGCCCATCTCCTTCATCTCCTCCACCCCAACACCCAGGGATCTGGGGTCCTGTTCACCCCAATGTGACACCCATGTCCCAGGGATCTGGGGGTCCTGTTCACCCCAATGTGACACCCATGTCCCAGGGATCTGGGGGTCCTGTTCACCCCAATGTGGCACCCATGTCCCAGGGATCTGGGTCCTTCCCATCCAACCCTGCACTCTGGAGTCCTGCTGGCACAGCTACTGGGTGGGGAACACAGCTGGCACTCACCTGGGGACGGTGGCGTCTCCGAGCCCCGCTGGCGACGCTGCCAGAGCCTGGAGGGGTCAGCGCTTCACCAACAGCCATCGCTGTCCATCCGGCAGGAGCAGCCCCAGGCGCCGAGCGGACGGGGAGGGACAAGAAAAGAAAAGAATCCCCAGACAGCCTCCCCGGGGCGGCCGAGGGGGCCCCGGCCGGGCTGGGGGCAGGGGGCACCCAGCGCTGACCCCCAGATCCCCTCCTGCCCTCCCTGCCCGCGCCCCTGCGCCGGGCCTGCGCTCTGTCCGTCCGTCCGTCCGTCCGTCCGATTGTCCTGCTGCGGGGCGGGGGGGGCGGCAGTCCGGAAAGCAGAGCCGGAGCTTGGCAGGCAGAGCGGGTTTGAGTGCGGAGGGGGAAAAACGGGGGGTTTCTCTCTTCATCCATTATTATTAATTTTTTCCTTTTGTTTCACTTATTTTTTATCTTTTTAATCTTTTTTTTTTCTCATTTTTTTTCTTTTTTTCCTCCTTTTTTCTTTCTTTTTTTTTCTTTTTTTTTTTTTTTTAAGAAAACAAACAAACGGTTCCAATCCCAGTTAAATACAGAACTTGAAAAGTGTTCCAGAAAAAAGTGCTGGCTAAATTACCTCTGAAAGAGAAACACAACATGGAGAGAGAGGGGGACACGATGAGAAGGGCCCTGAGGGTCCCCTGTGTCCCCTTCTGCCACCCTCACTCCCAGGTTCTCCCCCACCTACCCTGTAACAAAACCTCGTTGTCCCGTTGGCACGTCAGCAGACACTACAATGAGGTGACCGTAAAAGTGTCCTCAGGGTGTTGTTGCTCTACCATGGGTCCCAAAAACCCGCTCTTCTGGGTGGGGGCCATGACGGGGTGCCCTTGGGGTGCAAAACTGGGGTACCTGTAGTTGTCCTGCAGCTGCAGCATTGAGTCTCTTGGTACGGGGGAGATGTTCAAGTCATTGATCAAGGGACAAGCGTAGGGTCCTCGGTGGTGAGCCCGGGACATCTCCAAGGGCTCCTTCTCGCCCTTGGAGGGGTGGGTGCTGCTCGGGCTGCTCAAGTGGGGGTTCAGACACGGGGGGTCCGTCCTGCCCATGAAGTCTACCAGCATGCCAGCCCCCGCCTTGCCGTCGTAGGAAGGGCTGCGGGTGCTGGCGTTGGGGGAGTACCAGTACGGGGGGTTTTTGCAGCTGGGGGAGTCATAGTGCGCTTGAGGCATGGGGAGGTCGCGGCAGGCCAGGTGTGGGGCGTGTGGCAGGGCCCCCCCCTGCATGCTGTGTTTGAGCGAGTCGCAGGCCGGCAGCTTTCGGATGCTGCCTGCCCGGAGGTCCTCCTTGAAGGCCAAGGTCGGGGAGCAGTTGGGCGAGAAGGCTTTCTGCAAACCGGCCTCGAACACAGTCTGCTGGCCAGGGGCCGCCAGCTGGTGTGGGAGGGCAGGGAAGTGCTTGCTCTCCAAATCCGGCTGCCCCAAACCGGGGGAGTCGCTCTGGAACCCCTGGACAAAGGTCCCATCCGAGGGGGTGGAGGGGTTCATGGAGTAGGGGCCGGTGTAGTCACAGGGGTCCCGCTCCCCCACCCCGAAGCCCCGGGACTGGGAGGGCAGGGGGGACATGCTGCTGTCCCCGCTGTAGTAGTCCAAGCCCAGGTCCGTGCTGTCCTGGAAGAGGGGGTTCACCGCCTGTGACTTGGTGGGGAACTTGGCTTTGCCCGTACCCCTCTCCTTCTTGGAGGCACAAGCCCCTCGGGAGCCCCGGGGCTGACGGGGTCCCGTGTTCCTCTTGGAGGGGTACACGGAGGAAGAAGAGGAAGAGGAGGAGAAACTCAGGTGGGAGGTGTCGAACATATCCACCTTCTTCCGTCGGCCTCGACCGGGCTTTGAGTTACTCTGGAAGAGGACGCTCTGGTTCCAGTTGTAGCCAGGAGCAGAGGATGCCTCATTCCAGTCCATCATCAGCTTCTCCAGGCTGGAGAGGCTGGACTGGCCCTCGCTGGAGGACGCCTCGCTGTTGGCGCGCCGGTAACCAGCCGGCTGGTTGAACTGGGTGCTGTCAGAGGAGGACTCCGAGAAGGTCTCAGAGACCGTCTGCTGCTTGGCTTTCTGCGGGGTGTAGTTGGAGATGTCCAGGATGACATTGGGTTCATTGAGGTGGCACTCGAAGCCCGGGTTGTAGAGCTGGCTGAAGGCTTCTGAGCTCCAATCCAAGCCGCCGTAGCCCTGCCGGAAGGCCCACGGCGCAGCGCTGGGGAACTGCCGGCAGTTTTCAGGTGAGGGCTGGAAGGACGCCGACCCCTTGGGCACCATGTAGCCGCCGGGCGAGACGGTGCTGGCCCGGCTGTCGCAGCGCAGGGGGGTGTGCGCGGCGCTGGAGAACTGCCCCCCCTGCTCGGCACTGTTGAAGAAGGCGGCTTTTCCCAGTGGCAGACTGGGACCAGCTGTCGGTGGCGCGTAGCCGGCACTGTGGGCACTGCTGGGTGAGGACGGGAGGCTGCTGCCACTGCCATAGGCGAAGCTGCAGTCCTTGCTGTTGGGGCAGTCCTGTGCTGATGGGTACTGCTTTCCTGGCGGGAACACGCTGGCGGGTGCCACGCTCTGCCCGGTGCTGCCATAGCTGCCGTACGGGGAGTAGCCCGGGGTGCCACTGGCCGCTGGGTGAGCCGTGGGTGACCGGGACACAGCCGATGGCGGGGCCAGCTTGGGGAAGGACTCGGTGCCCCGGCACTCTGACGAGCCTTGGGTCACACCGTAGGCGCTGGAGGCGCGGCCAGGCGGGAACGCGGGCCGGCCCTGCATGGCCGCGTGGAAGGCTTCGGCACCAGGGCTGGCCGCCGGCACTTTGCCGCCGCGCGCTGTGTAGGCAGCCATGCCCCGCTGGCCGGGCAGCGCGGCCGGGGGGGCCGTGTAGGCAGCCGCCGATTTACGGGACTCGGAGCGGGATGCGGAGAGGGCAAAGTCCAGCAGGTCGGAGGAGTCATCGGAGTCCAGCAAGGAGCGGAAGTAGCCGGTGAAGAGGCTGTGCCGCTCCGGACCGGTCTCTGTCTGCGAGGATGGTGCGCTGCCGGCGTAGAAGGCGGCGCGGCCAGAGGAGCCCGACTCCAACCCCGCAGCATGGAAGGGCCTCGCCTCGGCCCCTTGGTAGCCACCGTTGCGTCCAGCCTGGCTGCCGGGGTGGCCGTGGTGGGGGGCCCAGGGGCTGCCCTTCTCCCCCCCGCCCCACTCTGTGGCGGGGCCGTCCCCAAAGCTCTGCCCGGAGCTGGGTTCGGGGAACAGTGCCCCGTTCTTGCGCGCCCGTCGCTTCCGCTTGGGCTTGCCCACGGGGTCCGGCTCCAGCCGGCCGCGCTTGCGGGGGTGCACGGGGTCAGCGTGGAGGGCAGTGGGGGCTTTCTTCTTCTTCCCGATGCCCTCAAAGAAATCGCTAAAGGAGCAGCGTGCGGCGCGGGCAGCGTGGCTCCCCCCGCGCCCACCGAAGCCCCCCGCCTTGCCGCCGCGCCGGCGGAAGCCCTGGACACGGTGCAGGAAGTGGGAGATGCTCTGGGTGTCGGGGGCTTGGTGAATGGACTCGGGCTCGCTGGGGGTCCAGCAGCGGGGCGGTGAGCAGCGCCCCGAGCACTGGCTCTGTCTGTTGAGGAAGGCTAGCTTGGCCAACACATCGGAGTAGTCGGCTTTGCTGTCATTGGTGTCGGCGATGTAGGAGGGCTGGGGCGAGGCCAGCTTCTGCTTCCTCCTCCTCCTCTTCTTCACTTCTGGGGTGGGCTCCTTGGGCTTGGTTTGGCCCAGCAGCAGGTTTTTGGGAGGCCGGCCCCGCTTGCGCTTCAGGATAATGGGCATCTCGCCAGGGGGGAACACCACGACCACGTTGCGCCCATTGTTCTTCATCTTGAGCAGTGGCGTGGGCTCCATGGAGCTGCTGGCTGCCAGCTCCTTCCCCTCCAGGTTCAAGTTGCTGCTGAGCGATGACACCTTGTAGGTGGTCTTGTTCCTCCTCCCCAGGGACACGGGGATCTTGGCCATCTTCACCACCATCTTCCTCACCCCCCGGCACTTGCTCTTCTTCCCTGCCGTGGGGGCTTTGGGCATCTCGTTGGGGTCCAGCGTGGTGGGAGGCGGTGGCGGTGGGGGGCTCAGCACTGGGGTGTCAGGCTCCTCGGGCCCGGGGGGCAGCTCAGCGGGCAGGGTGAGGGGGGACAGGACGTGGCTCTCAGGGGTGATGTCCACCCGGCGCCCTCGCCCCGCCCTCCTCCGGCGGCACAGCATCTTTGGCTTTTCAGTCCGGCGCAGGGCGTACTTGCGGTGGTCTTCGCCACACCGCCCAGCCCCCCGGCCCCCGCAGGGACCCCGCTTCACCATCGTGCTCAAGGGACACCCCCCGAGCCGGGGCTGCAGCCCGTGGGGCCGCAGAGGGTCCCCGGTGCCCGGCTGTGCCTCCAGCAGCTCCGAGACAGTTCCCAGCGGCTGAGGCTCCAGCAACGAGGGCTCAGTGGGCAGCAGCGAGGGCTCCAGCGCTCCGGGCAGCGGCTCCAGGGTCTGCAGCCCCAGAGGCTCTGCCAGTGGCTCCAGCGACTGCAGCTCCAGCGACTCAGACAGAGGCTCCAGCGACTGCAGCTCCAGAGACTCAGAGAGCGGCTCCAGTGACTGCAGCCCCAACGGCTCCAGGTTTTGCAGCTCCAGCGACTCTGGCAGCGGCTCCAGGCTCTGTGAATCAAGCAGCTGGGGCTGTGACTCTAGGGACTGGGAGTCCAACAGCCGGGATTGGGAGTCCAGCTCTTGGGCTGGCAGCAACTGGGGCTGCGGCTCCATCGCCTGCGACTCCAGCAGCTGCGTCCCTGGGCAAGCCAGGGAGGCCAGCTCGTTCAGGATGTCCGCCTCGGCCAGTTCCGAGTAATCGCTGGCCTCGGGCTGGGAGCAGCCAGCTTCATCCGCCGGAGCTTTGGAGACATCTCCCACACCCACACCATGTCCTGGGGGCTGCGGGGTGCTCCCCCCACCTCCGTCAGCCTCTCCGTCACGCGCTGGGGGCCGGGGATGCCGCGACGGGTCGGATTTGAGGAGCACCCCCCGCTCCTCGGGGCTGCGGATGCTGTTGGCCAGGGAGGGCGAGGAGAAGAAGCTGTACTGGAGGTCACGGTCAGCGGGCAGGAGGCGGCTGTCCTCGTGAGCCCCGCCGCTGCCACGGAGGCTGCCACAGTCCAGGTGCACCCCGCTGTTCTTTAGGTCCTCAGAGAGGCGGTTGAGGTCCTTCATGATGTCGATGAGCTGCACCACAGGGTGGAGGTTGATGTGCCCGTTGCCGCACTTGCTCCGGAGCAAGGCGAGGATGCCGTCTACGTTGCAGCGGCCCGAGGCCAGCGTCGCGTTGGGGAAGGTTTTGGGAGCCCGATCGCGGGCAGATGCCTCCTCTGCGCTGCCCCCCAGGATCCGGGGCTCCCCGGCACAGCCCAGCAGGTCCTCGGCCGCCTTGGTGCCCCCGTGGACACTCTGGCAGCGGTCGGCCGGGTCGCCGTGCAGCAGCGAGCCTGCCTGGTGCTCCCGGCCGAGCGCGGGGCACGACCCCTCAGGGAAGCTGAGCACACTGCAGGACAACGCCTTCTCGGCCGGGCAGGCGGGGGGCCGCTGCACCGGGTGTCCCGGCGGGTAGAACTTGGGCTCTCGGACGTAGTCGGGCGAGCCACGCACAACGCTGGTCGTTACCACTGGGCCCGGGGGCTTCACGCGCATCCTGACCTCCTCCTCCCCCGCGTGCCGCTTGGCCGAGCAGTTGCTGACATGGGGGTCAGGGAAGGTGACACCAGGACCTACGGGCAGCAGAGAGGGGGACAGTGAGGCTCCACAGGCACTGCCAGCCAGAAACAGCCAGCAGAGCCTCACTCCACCCCCCTGTTCTCAGGGATGAGGTGCCCATATCCATCCCCCAGCTCCCTCTGCCCTGTCAGCAGCAAGGATGCGACTGGCACCGCAGGAATGTGACAGCCCTGCTCACAGCTGGGAAAACGGGGCCTTGGGGGAACTGGGTGCCTTCCCCAGCTCATTAGCAGGGAGCTGGATGTCCTCCCCACACCAGGACCGCTCGTGCCAGACTCCGGCACACTCCCCCTCCCAGGTGAAGAGGGGTAGCTGCTTCCCTGCGTTTTCCCACCCCACCCCAGGGGCAGAGTTTGGGTGTCTGCGGGGAGGGCTGGGGCTGGAACTTACCCTCGGCTTTGCTGCTGCTCCTGCTATTGCACTTGAGCTCTCTGCAAAGGAAGGGGTGTGCAGGGTCAGCCCCACACGGGGGGAGGGGCTCACTTAAGTGCCCCCCACCCCTGTGCCAGTCCCTGCACGGGACGTACCAGGGGCTGATCCTCCCGAGCTGCCACGGCCGCCCGTCTCCGTGGGGCTGCGGGGGATGGGCAGAGAGGGGGAGGCTGCCTCTCATCTGGGGGACAGAGGGGACGGGTTTACGCCCCCCTCCCATCCCCAGCACCCCCTCCGCGGGGCGGGGGCTGGCGGGGGTCCTTCGGTGGCGCTGCCACTAGGTGTCCCCGGCGAGCCGCGCTCCGGACACGCGGGGGGGCTTCGCCCGAGGAGGTGCTCAGCACCTCCCACCCCACATCCCCCCGGCTCCCACCCACCCCGAGCACAGCTGCAACTCCCACCCGCGGGGACATTGCCCGGGGCCACCCCTCCCCTCGCCGGGACGCCCCTCGGTGGCGCCTGCCTCAGTTTCCCCTCTTGGGAAGGGGGTATAGCGACAGTTGTGGTGGGGTGGCTCGGGCACTCACGGGTGGGTGCCGGGCACCACGTGCCCACTGCACAGGGGCTGCAGCCCCTCTGTTCACCCCAAAATCCCAAGCCGGGAGGATGTGCAGAGCCGGCGATCCCCCCTCGCCCTGTATCTCCCGGGCAGGGATGGACAGAACATCGGCAGCGAGATGTGCCGCCAAGCCCCCCCTGGTGCCGCACCCCATTTTTAGGGTGAGGCCCCCAGCTACCTGTTCCGGGGGTGTTTGCAGTGCAGGTTCACTCGGAAGCTCCTGCTGTCGCTGTCGCTGCCGGGCTGGCGGGGGCCGGAGCCCTGGGCATGCGGGAACCACTCGGCTGGCGGGCTGGCACCGTTCTCCAGTGCGAGGGGCTGGCAGGCGACCGAGCTCCCATCTGCTCGAGAGAGACCCCCGCACATCAGCCCAGCGGCCCCCTCCCCTGGAGTGCCCCTTGCCCCGGCTGCCTTGGGTGCCCGCAGGGCTGGGCACACCGTGTGCCACCCATTGATGCCTCCCCCTCGAAGCCACAGCCCACGGGGACACCCACGTTGTGCCCTTAGCCCCATCACGGGATGCCCAGGGTGGTGTTTTGGGGCAGGACAACCCTTTCCTCCCCACCGTGTCCATGCCTTGAACCGGGGGCTGCCCCTATGAGATACCTACAGTATCTCCCACCAGGCTGTAGGCACACGTGTGCTCATCCACATCGATGTGCACATTGCACAGGCGTGTGCAGAAAGCTCTGGCCCCCCACCCTCCTGCAGAGGCACCCCCAGCCGCTGCCCGCGTGGCACAGGGGTGCACGGTGGAGCCCCTGAGCCCCTCGCAATCCCCCCGTGGAAGCACGTCCTCCTGTTTTCCCTCCCCAGCGCCGCGTGTGAATCCCTGCCGGTTGGCTCCCTCCCCCAGCACACACCCGCAGACACACACACGCAGCCGCTCGGCGTGATCCAGGCTCTTCCCGGTGTCTGGATTAGCGTGACAACTTATCAACAAGGCAGGGAAAGAGAATTCAAACCTGTCAGTCCATCCGCATCCCCCCCTCTCCCCGTCTCCCCGCCAGCCTTTGGGCGCAGCGCTGGCACCGCGGAGCTGCGGGCACCTCGGTGTAAAGTTACACCAAGGGCTATATGGAGAAGGAAAATATGTGCTAGAAAGACCGGTCTCGTCTCTGCTGAGGCTGCTGGTGTGCCCAGGGAGCTGTCGGAGAGGAGGCAGGCAGGAAGGAAACAAACGGGAGGTTTTCCAGAACAGCCGCCGAGAGCTGGTCCCCGCTGCACAGGCTGCGCGGCTCCAGGGGCGGTTCGGGGTGTCGGGGGTGTCGGGGGGTGTCGGGGGCGCCGGGGTGCCACCCCGCAGCTCTGCGCCGCCGTCCCCCGCTGTGTCCGTGGCGCACGGAGCTGCGGCTGCTTCGGCAAACGCTGCGGGACGGCCGTGGGTGCCCACCGGGGCGTGGGGGGTCTCCGGACGCGCCATCGCCCGCGTGCTGCACGGTCGCCGTTGCCCACGTTCAGCCCCGGTGTGCAGGGGATGCCGCAGGCGCTGGGCACAGGTCGCGGCCCGTACCCCACAGCACCGGTGTCCGGTCCGGCTCCGGTCCCACGGGGGGGCCATGTCTCCCGTGACACGCGGGGGACACTCCGAGCGCCGGGACTCCGCCCTCGCCCCGTGCAAAGCACCCTCCACAGCGGGGACCACCTGCCCCCCCGAGCATCCACCCACCGCGGAGCGGAGCGCAGGTGGGAGCGGCGGTGGGGAGGGGGCTCCGGGGCGGGGGGGCAGCGGGGCGCACCGGGATGTTCGCCGCGCCGCCGCGCTCACTTTCACCTCCCCGCTCAGCCCCAGGCAGCCGCCACATGTTTCCCATTAGGCTCTCCGGACCTCGCCATTCCTGGTTTCCTCGCCAGGGGTAGGGCCTTTTTCCTTATTTTTTTATTTTCCTCTTTTTAAAAAAAAAAAAAAAAAATCTTTTATTTTTTTTTTCTCCTCCCTGGTTACAAAACACCAGCCGAGACCACACAAGCGAGGAGGGACGGAGGGAGAAGGAGAGATAGAGATGGGCGCCGCGGGCGGGGGAGAGCCGGCCAGACCGGGTGCTGCGGTGGGGCCGGGGGGGGGTGAGGATGAAGAGCGGGGGGATGAAGCGGGCGAGATTGCAGTCACCTCCGCTTCCCACCTCCTGACCCCGCAGCCCTGCAAAGATAACAGCCCCCGAAGACTGCTGACTCGCCTCGCAGAAATCCAATATCCTCGCCTGGTGAACTAATCGACTACCTGGGCTCCCACCTCCCCTGCCCGGGCTTAATCCTGCTGCTGCAAAGCTTTAATTAGTTTAACGGTTTCAGGCTTGACGGAGGTTGGCGGCGAGAGGAATCAGAATCGTGGAATGGTTTGGGTTGGAAGGGACCTTAAAGCTCATCTCCTTCCAGCCCCCTGCCAGGGGCAGGGACACCTTCCACTAGAGCAGGCTGCTCCAAGCCCCGTCCAAGCCGGCAGGATGTCCTCCCACGCCCCCTACTCCGCCCAGACCGGGTTCCCCCTTGGTGGAAAGGGTGCCGTGGGGTGGCAGCATGAGTGTGCAGGGGGCTGCAGGCGCCCCCAAGCCCCCCTCAGCTCCCCGAGGCTGCTGGCACCCAGCCCCGACCCGCAGCGCTGGCACAGGGCGGGCACGGAGGGGCCGTCTTGGCACCGGCGTGGCGGCGGGGGGATGGAGGGATGCCCCCGCAGGACACGGACGTGGTTTGGTGCCCGGCTCCGAGGCCACCCAGACGTCAGGGTGGGGCCGGAGATGCCACCGGGAGACAGGCAGGCGGCAGGGACACAGCCGCCACACAGATGGGGACACGCTGGCCCGACGCCTCCCACCCCGCCGGGGCGCCGTGCCCAGCCGCCCGCGGCGGCAGCGCTGGGGACGGGGCGTCCTCCGCAGTGCCCCGCCGCCCCGGGGCTCCTCGGGCACCGCGGGGCGCTGCCAAGCTTTGGGGTGGCCCTAAGTGCCCCCACACGGGCGTAGGGGCGTGTCCGGTTCCCGCTGTCACCCGCGTCCCGTGGGCACAGCCGGCCTTCCCCGACCTGCCCTACCTGCCCCCCCGAGTGGCACGGGGCTGTCCCACTCGTGTCGCACGCGGGGACGCCGTGGCGGTGCCCCTCCCTCGCACACTCACATTCACACACCATGGTCACACTCACACACCACGGTGGCTTTCCTCCCCATCTGGGGGCACCACGGGCGTGCCACTCCCCCACGCACCAAGCCCCCCCCGCCGGGGCACCGCAGAGCTTGTCCCCTCCGCGCCCCGTCCCTCGCACCCCCCTGGGCCCCTCCCAGGCGCCCCCAACCCCCGCCCCACCAGCTCCCCCAGTCCGTCCTGCGCCTGCTGACACCAATGGAAAATCCCCTCCAGTGACAGCTTCCTGGCAGGCGCTCGCCGAGGGTTTCCGTGTTCCCCAGCCAGCCCCCACCGGCCACCTCCTCCCTGAGCCACGCGGGGGGTCCCTCCGCCTTCACCCCCTCCACGCCGACCTCCACATCCCCTCTAATTCAGCATCACAGACCCCAAAGCACGGGGGTCCTGCTCCCTCCTCCTCCTCCCCACACCTCATCCCTGCCAGCCCCCTGCCCTCCTCTGAAGTGGGGCACCCATCAGCACCAGGGCTGTTTGGGGTCCTCTCTGGGTACCACTGGCAGCTCCCAGAGCCCCCACCCCCCTTGGGGACCCACCACCCTGGGACTGGGAGCAGGGCAGGAGCCGGGGGTTCAGGAGGGTGGGCACAGATGGGTGCTGGGGCATACAGTGCCTGCAGGCAGCCCTGGCCCTTCCTTCAGTTGTCACCCCACGGCTGGAACCCCGCTGCCACATCCCCCCTGCCGTCACCACGTCCTCCCGCTGCCCTGACTCCTCTGCCATGCTCTTAATTAGGAGATGGAGCAGATGGCGCCTGGGTTTCATCTTAGGTAACGGGTCCAGACGAGCTGCTTGGCCGCCAGCTCCCTTTGTGGGGCTAGGAGAGGTTTTTTTGGGGTGCCCCCCAAGCAGGGAGCTGGTGAGGGGCCCTGCACCTCCAATGCACTGCGGGGATGCTGCGGGGGCTGCAGTGCCAGGAGGGATTGGCTGGCATGTGGGGCACACAGCTGGGTTCTGCCCTCTCACATCATCCCAGGGTGCCACATCCCCAGGGCAGGCTCAGACACCTGCCCTGGCACTGGGAGGAGGGTCTGGGACCACTGGGCTATAAACAAGGAGTGCCCAAGGTCTTGACATCTCCTCATAACCCAGAGCTGCAGGAAGGTGGCTGGGGAGTTCATTTCCCTGCAATCCCCCTGGTCCTGGCTACAGGAACCCCAGGGACACCCCCATGCTCTGGGGACAGTGCTGAGTCAGGGGACACGGCCCTTCTCCTGGGCCTGGCTCTGGATGTACCACTGGGGTCTTCTGGAGCACACCCCCCTGGCTGGTGGCATCTCCAGGCCTGGGGCTCCTGGAACCATGGCTCCCAGGATAGGCTCAGCCCTCAGCACCAGAACGTGGCACGGTGCCCTTGAGCTGGGCAGGGGTGGGGAGGCCTGGCCAGGCTCCTATTCCTGCTGCTGCAAGAAACCATCTCCCCTGCAAGGACCACCTCCCTCAGGAGAAGAGTTCCATCCTGAAATGACCACCTTCCATGCAAGGACCATCTTCCCTGCACGAAACCATCTCCCCTAAACAGCCACCTCACCTGCAATGGGCATTGACCATCTCCCCTGCAAGGACCATCTCTCCTGCCATGACCATCTTCCCTGCAGTGATCATCTCCCCCATGAGAAATTGCTGCCCCTGCAAGGACCATCTCCCCCAGTGACCATTCCCCCTCCAACGACTCTTACCCCTCAAAGACCATCTCCCTGTAATGCCCACCTACCCCACAAGAAACCATCTCCCCACAACAACCAACCCCCCTCCAGCGACCATCTCTCCCAGCAATCATCCATCCTGCCGGTCAGGAGCCCCTTCCCTTGTGCAAGGACCCCCCCACCACCCCCCAAACGTGGGTACCCGCTGCCCCCGGGTGCTGGGGGCGCTCAGGTGACCCCCGTGGCATCGCCCAGCAAGGATGCAGCCCCCAACTCCCTTGGTCGTGGAGGGGTCTGACTCCCCTCCCTGGCTTGGGGGGGCTCGGGAGGGCCGGGGAGCGGCTGACAGATGGACCGCAGCGATGGTGGCACCTCGGCCGGCTGGAGCCCAGCGCCGCAGTTCAGAGCTAGCAGGGAAACGGGCTAAATTTAGCTCTTCCCTCGGTGCCAGCTTTGTTCCCCCGCCCCGTCGAGCCGGCGCGGGAGGCGAGCAGCCTGCGGGCCCCCTCCTCTGCCCTCTCCCTGCCTGCGGGAGGATCCAGGACACACCAGCACTCCTCCCTCGGGTGCCAGCTCGCGGTACCGGGCGCTCCCCGGGCTGCCGGCTGCGCTTGCCCGCGGCCTCCGTGCGCCGGCCGCTCCCGGCGCTGCCCCGGGGGGCTGCGCCCGGCGTGGGGAGCGCACCCCAGGGCCCCCGCGGTGTGCCGGCAGCCCTGAGGCTGCGCAGATGGTCGCGGCCCCCCTCCCCGCGCTCCCTGTTATAGCCACAGCATGAGTCACAGCCCCGGTGTGTCCCTGCCCAGCGCCGGCCACGCCGGGTCATATAACACCCGCGGCCGCGCTGGCGCGGATGGGGCTCCGCCGGCTGCCCACGCCACCCCCCGCCCCCAGCACCGGCACCCGGGCAGCTGCAGAGCCCCCCGACACCCCGCTGAGGCCCCCGGGGGTCGCAGCGGCGATGCCCCCCGCTCCCCGCCGGTGCGCTGCGGGTTAACGCCAAGCGGGGCCGGGATCCTGCGAGGCCAGGAACATTTGGAAGGCGCCAGATGGACGCGTGCCCATGCCGAAAGCTCGCTCGGCACAGCCATGCTCCCCCGGCGCTGGGGCTGGGGGGCTGCCCGGGGCAGCACAGGGGCGCCCGCCGGGAGGGGAGGATGCTGACAATGCGCGCAGCGGGGCCCTGGGTCCGCTGGTGCCCACCCACAGCCCACGCCGGGCACCGGAGCCGCCCGACCGCAGCCCCATCCGGCAGGCGATGGGGTGACGGGGTCCAGGTGCTGACACCGCGCCGGGGGGACCAGGTGGGACCGAGGGGGGGTCTGGGTGGGGGGAGAGCAGCCAGTTGCCTCCCTTGGCCAATTTTAGAAACTGGCTAGACAAGAAAAGCAGAATGAGCCGGGCAGGATTAACGGCCGTGCTGGTGTCAGGGTGGGTTTTTTTCTTTTTTTCTTTTTTTTTTTTTTTTTTTTGTGGGAGGCACACACGAGTTGAGCGGAAACTCCTGGCTGTGGATCCTGTTTCCTGGGAGATGCGGCCGGCTGGGGCCGAGCTGGGGTGTGGGAGCCGCTGGGGACGATGCCAACACCGGCGTGATGGGGCAGGGGTATGGGGAGGCGGGGGCAGCCCCTGCCCCATCACGCCGGCAGCCTGGCACCCCAAAATATGTGGGTATGGAGGTGGTGCACCCACTAACAGGTCTGAATGTGCACAAGATGGTTGTGCACATGCAGGTGTGTGCACGGGTACACGCACGGGGGAGGATTTGCACGCACGTGTGCAGACAGGCCTCACACAGGTGCACCCACATACACCCACAGCGCTGTGGGCACACACAGGTACAGGAACACGTGTGGGCACCAACGGCACACGGGTGGGTCACACATGTGCCCAGCATGTACAGGTACACACAGACAGGAACACGCACAGGCACTGGTGAGCTCGCTGATGGGTGCACACCTGTGTTACAGGTACACAGACAGGTGTGCTGGCACCTGGAGGTGCAGCACCCACCTCTGTGGCACAGGATCACACCTGCTTGGAGGTTCATCACCCCATGGCAGCACGCACGAGCTGCAGGGACCCCCCAGGCACCCAACACACCAGGACAGCCCTGCACACCCCCATCCCATACCCTGGTGGTGGCAGTGGAAGCTGCTGGGGTTTGACCCCAAAACACAATTCACCCTCCCCCTTGAGAGGCCACGGTGGTCCCCCAAAATCTGGGGTGAGAAGAAGGGGTCTGCCAGTGCCACGCAGCGGGGACTTGGATAGCGACAGGGAAACTGAGGCAGGAGCAGGGTGGGCAGTGCCAGGGGCGCTGATGGGAACAGAGCTGCAGCCAACTATTCCAGAGGTCCTGTAGTGCCCCAGCCCCAGGCTGGGCTCCCACCCAGCTGCCCCCATCTCCGGTTACACCGCGCGGCTCAGGCTCCCCAGGGAGGGGACTGGAGCAGCCAGGTCTCTCGCACCCCCCCACGCCACACTGGCAGCCCCGACCCAGCCCCTCGGAGCACACACACCTACAGACACACCAGTGTTTGCTCTCCCCCCTCGCCGGGGAGCTCTCCATTAAAATTGGAAGAACACAACTTGCCGGCAGAGCCCCGGCGCGGATCGTACACAGCCTGTCACTCACACATCACTTTGTAGATGCCCATAAATTGCTTCATTACCTCTTCTAATTGAGGAGAACGCAGCTGCTGTGGGGCGGTGACGGAGCGCCTTCCCTTTGAAGGATGCCTTGCTCGCCAAAGACGGGTCCGGCAGAGCCGCAGAGCCCCACCAACATCCCAATAATAATAATAATAGTAATAGTAATAATAACCATAATGACAGTATCCAAGCAAAATCCCCTGGAAAAGGGCAGTGGGACTCACATGTGATGGAGCCGGCTTGAGGGAGGGGACTGAGGGGCTTGGTGGTCCTGTACTGGTGGGGAAACTGAGGCACAGGGAAGGATGCACCACGCACATGGAAAGGGCGGGCATGGAAAGCCCTGCATCACACTGGGACCCTGAAGGGGAATATGGTGGTGGCAACATTTAGGGAAAACCCAAACTCGGGGGATTGAGCATCTCCCTGCCCGCGGATTTGTGGGGCCAGGAGAATGCACAGCACCACCCAAAACTCCCTGGAGAACTTCCCACCCTGCTCAAGGGCTTCATTTTCCCATCTTGGCTGTCACGGCACAGGGGGTCCTGCCACCCCCGGGTGCCCTGTTCCCCTGTGCCCCATCCCCGCGGGGGCCCCCCGTCTTTGTCTGGCGGCGGCGGGCGGCTGCGGCTGGGCTCGGTCCCCTTGCAGGATACTGCAGAAGGATTTACTGTATTGCAGCTTGTGCTGGCTGCAGCCCAGCGCACAATAGATTAGCTGTAGCCCAGGGCAGCACGTTGCGGGGGAAGGAAGGTGGGATTCATCCGGCTGCAGATTGCAGGGCATTTGCTGCAGTATCCTGCAGGATCCGGACACTCGCTCCGGACACCCCAGCACCTTGCTCCAGCCTGGCACGGGGACCTTGAGGGGTTCGTGCAGCCCCCTCCTCATCCCCTCCACCAAATTCTACAGCAGGAACGTTTCTCGTGGCCGCACGGGCTGGGGGACACCCTGCTTGTTCCCTGTCTCCACCTGGAGGTCCGGAGGGGCTGCAGTCCCCGATGGTACACGGGTGCTGCACAGGGGGACACCGGGGCCCCCTCGCTGGGTGCGACGGCACAAAGCTGGTGCAGGGAGGGAACCAGGGACTGCAAGCAGCACTAATTGATCGCGATTAATTCAGCTCCTACCTCCTCGGGTGGCAGGAGAGCTGCTGAGACACAAGCGCAGCCCACAGAGCTCCCCAAACAGGCTCTGCTCTCCCCTGTGCCCCCCTTCCCCCCGGGAGCCCCACGCTGCCGGTCCCTGCGGGTGTGGGGGTCTCTGGTGGGTGTCCCGCTCCTGCTGCTGCCTCAGAGGTGCTGGGGATGGGTCCTTGGTGTGGAACCACATTCCCGGGGTGCTGTTTGAGGGAGAGGGTCCTGCTAGCACACCACCCTGTCCCCCTGAGATGCAGGGATGGCACACAGGGAGATGATACTCAGGTGATGGCACAAGGGAGATGGGACAGGGGTCACTGATGGCCTCGTGGTGACACCGTGACACCTCCAGCACGTTACCAGCCACTGGGTGCAAACCAGGGGACCCAGGAGTGCTGCTGCCACCTCCTCCAGTACCCAGACGCCACCCCCCTGGGGATATCGGGCACCCTGTGGGCTCCCCGCAGGCGCCGCGGGCAGGGGGCTGGCGCTGCGGGCGGGGGGACCCCGGTGACCGTCTGGATTTGGAGGGGTTTGGAGCCTGCAGATTCCGGCTCCATAATCCTACGTGGGATGCAGTTTCCACAGCAACAGCGGGTCAGAGGGCAGCGAGGGGAGCCGGCTGCTCCGCTCGGGATTGCAGCGCTGCCGCCGCTGCCGAGCGCCGCCGGGCGAGGTGTCGGGGCGCGGTGTCGGGGCGCGGTGCCGGCTGGACCACGGTGGCGAGGGCAGGCGGCGGAGAGGGGCCGCGGGGGCGGCGGGGCTGGTGCTGCCGGGGAGGCGGCAGAGGCTCAGGGTGGCGTTGTCAGCAAAGATGTCACTAATTGTCTGCAGGAGCAGCAAACTCTCGTTAACCCTTGGGCAGCCGGCGGCGGGAGTGCTGGCGGGGCCGGGGGCCCCCGGGCACCCACGGCCGAGTGTCCTGGGGCCGCCCCAGCTCTGCCACCGCCCCGCTCGCACGGCCCTGGGAGGGTCACTGCACCCACCTGGCCCCAGCGTCGCTGCTGGGACACCAGTGTGTCCCCGCTGGTGACCGTGGGCAGCGCCCTCGTCCCACGGGCTCTGCCTTTGTCCCCACTGCTGTGGCTGTGCCACCCTGGGGCAAGCAGGAGCACAGAGGCAAATTCTGTGCCAAGGCCACTGAGCAGGGTCACCTCCAAGCCCGGCCACTTCCATTCCTGGTCACCTCCTCTACCTCCATCCCTGGCCACCTCCATCCATCTCTGTTCCCAGCCGTGTCCCCACGGGCACACCCAGTGAGCTCAGGGGGTGCAGAGGGGTGCCCGGCACCCCACCATGGCCACCTCCCAACTCACACCACACTCCACGCCTCACCACGGCTCCAGCCTCGTGGCAAAAGGACACACGAGCCCACGGTGACGCTCGGGCACGGGGCACGAGCACCCACCCACCCTGCCCCGGGAGCTCCGGCCAGGGCTGGCACAGGCGCAAGCACCGGGGCAGAGGCAGAAATGGCTTTCCCACCTCTCAGCCAGCTCCAGGTAGACCTGGAAGCGCTGCCGGGAAGCGCTGCCGCCGGCAGGAGCGGGTGGGGGCGGCGGGGGGAGGCCGGGGCCGCCGGAGCGGGGTCAGCAGAACGCCTCCGGCTCCGCTCGCCCCTGCCAGCCGTTCCGCGGACCTTTTGTTCCCATTCCGCACCTTTCCCAGCACCTCCTGCTCCCGGGGCTCCTATCCGGGGGGCCAGGGCAGGGGCCCCTTCCGATCCTGTGCGTTTTGGCGAGCAGGATGTGCCCAGCGTGGCTCAGGGCACAGGGACCCAAATGATGAAGGGGACGTGGGCACATCCAGCCCCAAGGTGAGGTGACTGAAGGAGGTTGTGGGGGCTCTGTGAGGGGGCTCTGAACCCAACCCTAAAAACCTGACCCCCACCTCCCTGACAGCCCTGGGGGGGTGAAGGGGAGGGAGGTAGCACGGCTTGGCGTCCCAGGGTCCCAAAGCACAGCCAGCCTGGTGAGCTCAGTGAAGGGGATGGATCCTGCACGGCAGGAGAAAATGTGCACAAAACCAGTGCTCCCACTGCAGGCAGCCGCTGGGACTGGAAAAATGCAGGGCACAGCCCTCTGCTCCCCTCCCTGGTACCCCAAGAGCCCGGCAGCACACAGGGACACAGAACTGCTGCTGAAGCTCATCCTGCACGGGGACAGCACCGGGGACCCCAGGAGAGAGCCCAACTCCCCCCACAGCCGCCCTGGTGCCTGGGAGGAGCCGGGCTGGGCAGGTCTGGACACGTCCAAGGACTCTCCCAGCCTCCAAGGACTTTCGGCTGGGATTTCCTGTGAGGGATATAGGTCTGCAGATGTCACAACACTCCGGGATTTCTGCTCCATGAGCTCCTTGGACCCACCCTCGTGTCAGCCTCGTGGGTGCCCGTTGGTGGGGGATCCTTTTGCCAAGGCTCCCAGGGTAGCACTGTCAGACTGGGACAGCAACACCCTGCCCAGTGTGGCTAACTGCTCCTGCAGGGCATCATGCAGCTGGCACTGCCTCCAAAGAGCTCCTCAGTGCAGCCCTGCCTGGGGGCCTCCTGGTCCCTGACATTCCTTCCATCCCTTCAAGCTGGAGTGCAAACACTCCCCTGGATGCAAATTCATCCCACTGCAGGGTGCAAACCCACAGCTGGGTGAACCCCTCTCCTGGATACAAATCCATCTCCAGATACAAACCCACCCCTAGATACAAACCCATCCCTGGGTGACTATTCATCCCTGGATGCAAACACACCCCTGGGTGAAAATTCATCCCACTACAGGGTGCAAAGGCACACCTGGGTGAAAATCCATCCCGGAGTGATAATTTATCCCTAGATGGAAACTCATCCCTGGGCTCAAATCCACCCTGGATGCAAATCCAGCCCCAGGGTGCTGCACCCCATTCCACTGCCTTTCCACCAGCACCCCTCTCCTTCCCCAGCTGCCCCAGCCCAGCCCAGTGTGGCTCTGTCCCCCAGCACTGCCACCAGTATCCTGCTGCCGGCCGCGCCCTCCGGATCCACAGACAGGTCTCTCCCCCCAGGCTCCCTGCTCGGTGTCTGGCTGAGCTAAGCGTATTTAGTGCTTTTAATTGTTCTTAATAAATCAATCCCGCCAGCCCCTTAAATCATTTTTGTGGCTTCCCTCGCAGCCGTCCCCACGGCCGTGCCGGTGTGGAGCCTGCTGTCTGCAGTGCTGCCGGGGACGTGGCCGGGATGGGGCAGCCAGGACACAAACCCACCCCAGCAGCCACCCCCCTGCTCCTCTGGGGCAGCCAGGACACAAACCCACCCCAGCAGCCACCCTGCTGCTCCTCTGGGGCAGCCAGGACACAAACCCACCCCAGCAGCCACCTCCTGCTCCTCTGGGGCAGCCAGGACACAAACCCACCCCAGCAGCCACCCCGCTGCTCCTCTGGGGCAGCCAGGACACAAACCCACCCCAGCAGCCACCCCGCTGCTCCTCTGGGGCAGCCAGGACACAAACCCACCCCAGCAGCCACCCCCCTGCTCCTCTGGGGCAGCCAGGACACAGACCCACCCCAGCAGCCACCCCCCTGCTCCTCAGCCCCTGGGAGCTGCCTGAGGGGGTCTCTGCCTGCCGGGCTGGGGCCCCATGCCTCAGTTTCCCTCCCTGCGTGGGGTGTTTTGGGGATGCAGCAGCTGCTTGCCTTCTCCCTGCTGTGTGGGTTCAGTCACCCCAATACTGCAGTTTTTGGGGACACCGAGGAACCACAGGTCCCTTCTCTCACTCGCTCCTCCCCTCAGGGCCAGGTGCTGTGGGAACAGAGATGGTGACAGCCGATGTCACCCATGTGGCACTGCTGTCCCAGCCTGGTGTGTGGAGGTGCCTGGACAGATGTGCCCTGTCCTCCAAGGCCCTGGTGCCACCATGGACCCAGGGACATGTGCCATCCCCTGCCATGCCCAGCCCAGGGCTGAGCCCCTGAGGGCACAGGGTGTGGCCAGTCCAGCTTGTGACACCCAAGTGGGATCAGTGCAGGCCCCAGTCCAGGTGACTTGCCGAGGCTGGGATGATGCTGTCACCCAGCTGGATGACAACACTCCTCTTTTGGGGTCACATTACACACCCCACACCTCCTGAGCACCCTGCAGCATCTCCCAGTGCACCCAGCCCCACCTCCTGCTCCGTCCCACCATCCAGCAGTGGATCCTCATCCATCCTGCCAGCCAAGGTACATCCCACCCCACTGCACCACTCAACCCTGCCTCCTCCTTCCTCCCACCACCTAATCCTGCATCCTGCACCATCCCACCACACAGCCCCACATCCCATCCATCACCATCCTGCCAACCACTCCAGTCCTGCTGACATTTCTCATGGAAAGGATGAACACCCCGCACCCAAGTGGGACCAGCACAGCCCCCAGCCCTCTCCAGGCTCTCAGGGCTCAGAGTTGCACAGGGTGACAGTGACACCCAACTAGATGGCAGCAGTCCTATTTTTGGGGACACACTTTGCACCCCACCCCATCACCAACACCCGGCAGCACCTCCCAGGGCACCCTACCCTGCATCCTGCTCCATCCCACCACCCAAACCCACACCCTGAAGGTCCCATCCCCTAAACCCTCATCCCACCCATCACCAACCCCACGAGCACCATCCCACCAGCCCTCCAGCCCCGCTGGCATTCTCCACGGCAGAGAGGAACACCCAGCACCCAGGATGGCTGCCGGGGGACATGTCACCGAACAGACTGTGCTGGCTTTGGGCAAAAAACAAACCCGGCAGGGCTTGGAGGGAGAGAGCTAACCTTGACACAGTTGCAGCAGTCACTAATAGCAGGCAATATGCCTGTTCTTGGGGGACTGTTGCAGTTGCTAAGATACTGGCAGCCGTGTGAATGGAAATGGGTCAGTAAACCTGTGGAGAGATAGTGTGACACTGTAACCGGCACAGCTGTTGCAGCCTACATCGAAATCCCACCCTTTCAATATTTATCACTCTCCGCCTTCGGTTCCTTCCTCCCAGCAATTTTTTCCACGTTGGTTTTGCCCGGGGTTGGTGAAATCACCCCGAAGACTTTAATGAGATGAGAGGTGGTGGAGCGATGGGATGGGGTGGAAAAGGCACGGTGTAGGGGGATGAGGAGGGAAATTAAAGCCCCCACTTTGGGTGGGTGTCTGTCCCCCCCTCCCCACCCCACTCCACGAGCAGGATGGAGCCAGTTCTTGGAGAGATTTAACAGGAAACAGGCTATAATCCCCCTGGTAGGAAAACGGGTGAAAAGGTCAATTTACTTCTGTCCCTGGTTTAGGCACTGTGGTGAAATTACACACTTGCAGGAGCCGCTGCGCACGGCTGGGAGAGGAGGGAGCGGCGCCTGTGTCCGTCCCGGCTGTCCGTGTGTCCGCCCCGCCTGCTGCACGCCCTGAGCCCTCCCAGGGCACCCCGACCAGCAGCACCCCATGGCCCAGGAGCAGCCCCCACGAGGCCCAGGGAGGGCCAGCCACGATCCCAGCAGCCCATCCCGCGCCTCGCACCCGCCAGGGCCCTGCGCGCCCACTGATGCCCTGACCTCAGTGCCCCAGCAGCTCCCCACATTCTCCAGCACCCCCTCAAATGCTCCAGCACCCCCTAAAATGCTCCAGCACTGCCCTCATGCTCTAAACTGAGTCTCCTCAATGCTCCAGCACTTCTCCAAGTCCTGCAGCATCCATCCAATACTTCAGTATCCCCACCCCAAGCACTCCAACATCCCAGGTGTTCCAGCATCCCCCATACGCTCCAGCATCCCATGACAAATGCTCCAGTGTCTCTGTAAATGCTCTAGCCTCTGCCCAAATAGTCCAGCATGCTCACCCCAAAAGCTCCAGCATCTCCCCAAACATTCCAGGACCCCCCAAAAGGCTCCAGCACCCCCACAACACCAAGCCCTGATGCCACCACCCCCTGCCCCACACTGGGCTCAGATCCCCACTGCCTTCGGTGCTGCCACAGCTCAGCTGGGGCGGGAAGGGTTGGCCCTTCCTCCCAGCCTGGCCCTGGGAGCCGGGACACAGCCACGGGAGGACGCTGAGCAGTGTCCCTTGTCCCTGCCCCCCGGCTGAGCAGTGTCCCTTGTCCCTGCCCCCCGGGCTGAGCAGTGTCCCTTGTCCCTGCCCCCCGGCTGTGCAGTGTCCCTTGTCCCTGCCCCCCGGCTGTGCAGTGTCCCTTGTCCCTGCCCCCCGGCTGAGCAGTGTCCCTTGTCCCTGCCCCCCGGCTGTGCAGTGTCCCTTGTCCCTGCCCCCCGGCGCTGTCCAGGTGCGGGGCAGGCTGCTGCTGTGCCGGCTCTGGCCGGGACCCTGCTGCAGGGAGGAGGGTGAGAACATCTGGTCGCAGGGAAGAGGGACAAGTCCAGGGAAAAATGCCGAGCTCCTGGAAGAGGCCCTCCCCGCCGCGGCTGGGGTGGAACAAGCCCCAGCACCCCTCCTGCGCCACAGCTGCCCTGGGGAAGGGAAACTGAGGCACGGTGAAGCCAGACAGTGTGATGTGGGGTCACGAAGCCGCGGGCACCGGGGTCACCCCCAGCTGCCAGGCTGGAGGAGCATCGCCCGTGATTTACAGCCCAGGGTCTGGCACCCGGGGGGCAGCAGGGAGGGAAAGGGAGGCTGCAGGGAGTGAGGGGAGCAGCGAGCTCTCCTCCTCCCAAAGACGCTCCCTGCCACCCCCCCGCAGGTGGCTGGAGCAGAACGGTTGATATGGAGACAGGGAAGCACAGACTGTCTGGGTAAGGTGACATTCGACAGATGCCAGGTTCAGACTCGCTCCAGCCAGTATTCCCACCCCCCTCCCTGCCTGCCTCCAGCCCCCACGCAAAGGCATCTGCGGGGGGGGCAGGCTGGGCAGGGGCAGGTGGGGGAGTGGGGCACCCTGCGATCTGCTGGGGGGTGAAATGCCCCCCTGTCCCCATCCTGAGTACCAGCACCCCGAGTGTCCCTTGCCAGGCAGGCACAACTGGAAGATTTGGGGACACACCTGGGGAAAGGATTGCCCCCCACCACCCAGATTGCAGAGGAGGCAATTAGCTGGTGCCTAAGAAGAAATGGTGAACTTTGGGGGGAGCGCAGGCTTTGCATTTCCCACCCAGGCAGGCTGACACTGGGCATGACAGCCCCTTGTCCCCAGGTTCACTGCCCAGGACGGGTCCCAAGGCTGCCAGACCCCCCTCCCCCGGCTGCAGTCCTGTCCCTCTGCCCCTCGGCAGGATCCCTGTTCCCTCTGACCCCTTCAGGCTGGAGATCAAAGGGATGCTGGAGGGATTCCTGGCATGGAACCCTGCTGCAGGCGGGCAGGGAGGGACAGGCCAGCGGCACGGGCGGGCACTCCCTGCACCCAGAACAAGGCTCCTGGTCTGCAGTGAAAGCTGTGGGGTGATTTGGGGGGGAGGGGAAGGAACAAACACAGTGGGTGCAGCCCAGGGCGGGGGGAGCCCGCAGCAGTCTCCTGTCAGATCTCCTCCTGGCAGTACTGCACCCCCAGACCCCCGGGAGCTGGAACGGCTCCCGGGGCCCATTGAGTAGGATGATGGGAGTTGCCAGCCCACACAAAGCCCCTCCAGCCTCTCCCCGTGCCCCGGGCTGCTGCTCCCTGCTGACCCCCTGTGCGGGGAGGTTGGGAACTGCTAATGAGCTCTGAGCTCGGCCCTTTCCCAGCGCCCCGGGCCCGGGTGGCCCCGGCAGGTGAGGGTCAGCCTCAGGGACTCCGTGCTCTGGATTGCTGGAAACGGGAGGCGCCTGCTGAGGGGCTGCAGAGCCTCCGGCATCGGTGGGATGGGCTCCAGCACTTGCTCCGGCTCCTCTGTCTCCTCTTCCTCACCCTCCGTCCCCCAAACATCCCCAGTCTGCCCCGCAGCGATGCTTGGCACAGCCCCAGCTGGACACGGCACTAACCTGGGGACACCCCACACCCGCAGATGAGGGGACACAGCCCCCCTCCTTCCTGCTCCCTCCACTGCATCTCCCACCTTCCTTCTCCTCTCTGCCCTAAAGCCAGACAGATTTCACCGCTCTGCTGAGCTCCAAACTCCACTTCCAGATTTTCAGAGCGACCTTCTGGCTACCTGGATCCGGCACTGCAAGATGCCCTCTCTGATCCCCCCTCCCCTCCGGCCCCCCAGCATCCCCGGGGGAGCCAGGGCTGGATGCAGCCAGGAGCGGGATGCAGGGGGAAGCTAGGGGTGGCCGAGGAGGAGGAGGAGGAGGAGGAGAAGGAGGAGGAGGAGGGAGAGGTCGGGCTGCACCTGGATGCAAGACCAGCCTCAGGAGGCTTGGGTTGTTGTGTTTAATCCAGCCTGGCCCAGGCAAAAGCAGGAGCATGGTCAGAGAGAGCCTGGCAAACCCGTTGCACGTGTGGGAGGTGCTGCCGAGGTTCCTGGGGCAGCCTTTGACCTCACTGCCTTCATGGAGGGTCCCCCAAAAGGGCCCCTGCTCTCCTTGGGACACTGTTCTGCAGGGATGTGCTCACTCCCCAGGCTGCTCTTGGCTCCCCAAGCCCAGATCCTGCCCCAGGGGCAGGCAGGGGTCTGTGGGACCTGATCACAGATAACCAGGGGGAAGGGGGAGGAAAGAAGGGAGGAAAGACAAAACTCACAAAATCCCAAACCCCCATTCAGGCACATGAGGCACCACGGGGTGTAGAAACGAGAAATCCATGGAAACAGCTGGAAAAAGCCCCAAAGCCCCAGGTCACCCCCACACGCTGCCCCCTGCCCTTGCTGCTCTCCCCGCCGGTTATTTCCAGCCCTCTGCATCCCCCTCCTCCTCCTCCCCACTCCCTCCCGGCACCCTGCTCTCCTCCGCTCGCTCTTGCATTCTGGTATTTGGTGTGTTCCTCAGCTGCAGGAAATTCCTGATGCTCTCCATCATGCAGCCTGTGCTCGCATCCCCCGCCCTGCCCGGCTCCCCTCCAGAGGACAGCCATGTGCCGGACAGCCAGCGCCGCCGCCATCCTCCCTCCCAGCAACGGCTTTTACTGCTCTCTCTTCGCCTTCTCCTTCTCCTTTGGTTGTTTTCCCTTCAATTACTTTCAACTCTAACCCTGCAGAACTCCCCCTCTCCATCTGCACCGAGGGCTGAAGCCGCCCAGCTCCGGCCATTCCCCTGCCTGGCTTTTCCCTCCTCGTCTTCCTCTCTTCGCGAGACCGCTCCTGATCTTATTTTAATTCGTCTCAGACGGTGTTGGAGTGTTATTTTAAGAGAGAGGATATGCACAGACATTGTGTTTTCTGCTTTTTCCTGGCCCCAAGCCAGGCTCTCTGGGCTGTCAGCTACCCACTGTGTTGCAGTCACGTGTGGGAAGAGGCAGCCAGAGCCAGCCTCACAACTCCTGGTAGCAACATGGAAATCAAGTGTGCACTTTCTTCCCTCTGTATGTGTCTGTATTATTAATAGCGTCTCTCTCCGTGAGTTATCCATAATGTATCCTAATACCTGTCCGTGGGTAAATGATGTATCACGGAGCACTCCTGCCCTTGGCTCCGCACGCCACCGAGGGGGGACAGGCGTGGTGGCAGTGCCACCATCACCCCCGAGGTGTGGCACAGGGATGGGGGACAGGACAGAGGGATGGGGGTGGAATCTGGCGGCCACGAGCTGCGCCGGTGTGTCCCAGCCTGCTGGCAGCTTGGTGAAATGGGCATGTGGGGAGCAGCGGGGAGCTGCAGGGAGGATGGGGCCAGCTGGCACGGGGATGGCACTGAGCGATCCTTGTCACCGGCCAGGAGGTGCCGGGGGACACCCATGTCCCACGCTGTGGACACTGACGCTGGCTGCCACGAGCTCACAAAGGAATGGGGCAGGTCACTGCACACCTGAGGGACGGCAGGAGGCCAGTGGGCAGCAGGGAAGGTGCAGGATGGATACATGGCATGGGCTGGATGGATGGACACAGCACAGCACAGAGCTCAGAGCTTGGCTTTGCAGGACACCAATGTGTCCCAAGAGGATGCACTTCAGCAGGAGATGCTCAGAAGAGTCCTGGGGGCTCCCAGCCCCAGGAGGCTGAGCAGGGCTCCCCCCGGGTCATACAAATACACCCAGAACTGGGGCAGCACCCAGGCCCCTGCATTCAAAGACAGCTGGTGCTGCCCCTCTCCAGGCTCTGGGGTCCCCTCTGCATCCTGGGGATGGAGACACCAGGGCAAGTAAACAACCAGGGATGGGGGTCTTCACAGTGCTAACCAGTAATATAGAGACCACATATTGATCCACACTGTGCCTACACCCCATTACACCGATAAAGCAGATGTGCCTGCAAAAGCACACGGGCACGTACATCCCACCCACCCTGTGCACCACCTTGACACACAGATGTGTGCAGGTGCTGCTGGAACAGGGGGCTGCCAGCAGCATCCCCAGCCAACAACGCCCCTGCCTGCAGTGTCCCCTTCCCACAGTACCCCCACACATCCCTGCTGGGACACCGTGCCCATGCCCACACACCATGCCCAGGATGCAGCAGCGTGCAGGGACAGAGGGGCACCCCAAGGCCAGGGGGTGCCCAGGCGGGGCAGCCCTGCCCCCCGACACACAGCGGGAGCAGTGTGGGTGCCAGCACCCAGCTGGGGTCACGGGGAGCAGGAATCCAGGAAGGCAAACTGGAGCTCAAAGCTTCACATTTCTGGATTCTGGTTCCCGTTTCTGCTCCCGGCTGTTTCCATGGAAACTGGCGTCGGACCTGGGAAAATAAGGTTAGGGTTTGCAGTGGAGGCCCACTGCCAGCCTGCCTGCCTCTGCGCCCCTCCGGCTCTGCCGCCTCCCCGGGGCACATGCCCAGGTACCCCCATGCCTGTACCCACTTGATGCTCAGGTCTGGGGGCTGAGCCACACCGGCACCCCCTGGCATCTTCCAGCCCCCTCTGTCCTCCCAGGTGACCCCGGGGAGCCCAGCACAGGCTGGGAAATTTGGCAACTGGAGCCACCATGCTGCTCCCTGGCATGCAGGTGAGGGCGGCGAGTTGGCGGTGGCACCCACTGGACCCACAGCCCTTCCCTGCCCTCCCGCTCTCTTCCCTGGTGCTCCAAACATGGCACAGCTCAGGCTCCATGGAAACTTCCCCACAATGCTCATGTGGCCATGGCACCCCAGCAGCCCCGCTGGGACAGGGGACACCGAGACTGTCCCCACTACTGACACCTCATTTGCGAGGGGCTTTACAAGGACTCAGCCTCAACAGGAACATCATCCTCCCCTTCCCCAGCTCAGGATCCCCAATTGCTCCAGGGAAGGTGGGGAGCTGGAGGGGGGAAGAGAACCAGGACACGACACCTCGGGGGAGCCGTGAAGACTAATGAATGGAGGCTTTTAAAAAGCACTTTGACTGAGAAGTGCTATAGTAGGAACTAATTATCCCTCCCGCCTGCGCGCACCCTCGCACGCCGGCGCAGCCGCGTCCCGCTCCCTCCCGGAGCCACAGCTGCAGAATCGCAGCCAACCCCGGGCTGCACCGAGCACCAGGCAGCCACGCCAACCAACAGGCACTGCCCTGGCCGGGGAACATCCCCTCTGAGACCCCTCCTCTGCCCCCCCTGTGCCTGTGCTCCCCGCTTTGCTCCACGGCCTCCCTGGCAAAGCTGGCAGCAGCAGGCTGGGGGCACAGGGTGGTGCTCACGTCCCTCCTTGCACTGGGGTTTTGGGGAATGTTTCCTTTCTAATTGAAATCCGCCATTTTACAGTGATGGCAGGTAGGCTGGGCAGCCGGTCCCTGTGGATGCTCAGGGATGGACGGCACCTGGCACGGCGGGGTGGGCGGCGGAGCTGGCACAGACCTCTGTCCCCCGCATCTGTGACCCTGCAGCCCAGCCAGTGGAGCCAGCCCTTCTCCCTCCTGCCCAGCTCTGAGCAGCAGCCAAGGGCAGCAGCGAGACACAGGGAGGCGCCCCAAATGCTCAAGCGAGCAGGTCCCCACGCTGCCACCCTAGAGCAGCCGCAGTTTTGGGGCGGTGCCGGCGATGCTCCCCGTCCCTCCGCACCCCTGGAGCGGGATCTGGCACAATCCCATCCTGCCGTCCCAGCACTGCCCACTGCCCCATTTCGCATTCCAGTGTGGGCCGGCCCCGCTGCCCTCTCACTCCCACCCCCACCCCGGGCTGCGTTTCAGCTGTTGTTGAATTCAGTCCAGGCTGGATTCATCACAAGAGCCCTCAAGCGGCTGAAAACAAACAGAAAAAACAGGGAGCAGGAGCGCGCAGAGCGATCGATCGGCGCTGGGGGGGCCTGAGGGCCTTTGGCAACGCCAGACCAGCCTCAAATTCCTCACTTCCAAGAGAAAAGGAGCTGGGGATGAGCGGCAGGAAGAGGGGGATGGAAGCACAACAGCCACCAGGCGCTGGACCATGGCGGCGAAGCCCCCGGGCACGGTGCTGCGGCGCTGGGCACAGAGTGGTGCTGCCTCTCCCTTCCTCGCCGAGACGGGCTCGTACCGCTCTGAAACTTCCCTCTTGTGGTTACTGCAGTTAAAAAAGCAAACAGGAGACTTGGGTGCATTAAAAAAGAAATAGGAAATGGCACAAAGGGTGGGAGCACCCGCAAGGATGGGATTTGCCCAGCAGCGGTGGCACTGGGGCGGGCGTTGGGTCAGGGTGCTTGTCCCTGGGGCAGGGGGGAGAGACCCCTCACCCTGGCACTGCAGAGGGGAGTGTGTGGCATGGGGCAGGCAGCTGTGGCCCCAGATCCCCGGGATGGATGGTCATGGCGGGGGAAGCAAACACCAACCCTGCTCCGGTGGGAATTGCCACCACTGGAGCTGCGGGGTCAGGTTGCTGCGCCTGGGTTTTTAAGAGGGGCTGGATAATTTTTACCACCACTAACGATCCCATCTGTGCCTGACACGCTCCAGCTCCGAGCCCAGCATTCCGGCAGGGCTCCCACACCTCCCTGCCAAGCCACTCCAACTTGCCTCCCCCTGCCTCGACTGCTGACGGCACAGGGCCCGTGCACGGTGCTGCTGGCACAGGGGGCAGCCATGCTCCTAGCGTCTCCTGGTGCCACCACTGTTCCCTTCCACGGTGTTCTGGAGGACTGGGGGTGACAGCCGTGGGGTGGCCAATGTGGAGATGTGGCAGAGACAGGGATGCTGCACAGCCTGGGGGCACAGAGGAGCCTCTCCAGCCTCAAGGAGAATTTAGCAGGGTTTTTTTTGGCAGTGGTCCCTTGCAGGGTGACACTTGCTGTCCTCTCTGTGCAAGGACAAGGACCCTGGGATGTACTGGCACCATTTGCCCTCTTCCTGGCTCCAAACAAAGACCTACAAGAGGGTGCTGCTTTTTGGGAAGGGGGTTTGCAGCATCTTGCCTGCAGAACTCCCTGCCAAATCCCATCCAGTCAGGACCTGAGGGGCATAGCACTGGTGCCTGCAGCACAAGGCTCCTCTCCCTGCAATGTCAACCTGCTGCTCCACATCCAAGGCTGCCCTTGGAAAAGCTGTCGGCTGTGCTGGCTGGTTTGCCAAGCCCAGGACAAGCTCTTTAGCTCGACTCTGCCAGAACAGATGCCTGGGCGACTGTAATTCTTCCTAGCATGGATGGAGGGGGGGATGTGTGGAAAAAAACCCAACCTCATTTAAGCATTGCAGCGGCTGCTCCTCCTTTCCCCAGCATCCACAGCATCGCAGCCCCACAGAGGGTCCCCCAAAACCTGAGAGGCAAAGCGGGGAGAAGCTGGGTGATGCCAGGAGGGAAGGCGATGCCCAGAGGGAGGATGGCGTGGCACAGCACACGCTGGAGCTGAGCAGGGCTCTGCTGCCAGCTGGGGAGGAGAGAGCGACCCGCTGCAAGGACAAGTGGGAAGCGCGAGCTCGGCGTGCCACCGGTGTCCTTGCAAACGCTTGCCTGCTCTGTCTCGATGCTCCCCACAAAACAACAAGCCCGTTCTCATGGCAATGTCCTCTCCAAAGAGCACAGGGAAGGGAGCACGGTGACACGCTCTGGAAGGGCCACGCTCCTTGTCCCCCCAACTCAGCACGGCTGCGGGGCAGGAGCTCCAGCCCGGCCACTGCACTGCTGGAGGAGGCCAGCAGTGTTTCCACATGGATATTTTCTTCCACTGGCTGCAGTTTGGGTCTGCCAAAAGCCAAAACAAGAATGGAAACATCCCATTTTGTTGGCAAAAATTCAAGGCAGGGTTGGGGTTTTTTTCTTTGGTTTCGGCTTTTTCCTTTTTTTTTTTGTTCTTGTCTTTGGTTACGAACGGAAATTCCCTGCCATGAAATCATGACGAAACCCCAAACCAAAACACAGCTTGGACTGAAACCTTCACCCGATTCCCCGTGGATCCCATGTGGGGCTCATCCCAGGGCTGGGATCACCCCCACACAGCCGTGGGACACGGGACCGAGCCCAGACCTCGTCGCCAGCCCCAGCCCTGTGGGAGGTGAGGGGATGCTGTGCTTTGGGGATCCCTCCAGGGACCCGATGTAATTCCAGCCTTGGAATGTACCACTTCCCAGCCCTGGTCTACACCACCCTGCCTTGGTGATGGCACCTGGCAGCCAGCACCAGGCCTGACAAAGCACAGATTTGTCCAAAGGGAAACTGGTCCCTGTGGATGGGGCCAAGCAGGGACCAGGACTGGGGTGCCAGTGGCTCCAAGCATATCATTAGAGCGCTGTTTGCTCCCAGGAAGGTGCTTTGCAAGAGCAGTTGCTGGGAATGGCCTCATCCAGCCTATCCCAGGGAGTCCGGATGTGGCCAAGCCCTGGGGCTCACCCCTGCAGCCTGCCCAGCATTCTCTCCTCCCATTCCCTCTTCCCACCAGATGTTGGGGCTGGAGAATGAAAGAGCTCTTCCCACCCCAGTCCCTGCTGCATCTCCCTCCATCTCCCGTTCCGGAGCCTGGATCCAGCCGGGCAGGCTGAACGAGGCCGAGCCTTTGTCCGGCCCCCCCCCGGCCGCGCTGCCCTTCTCTGGTCCAGCCCCGCCGCCGCGCCAAGAGCCGGCAGAGGATGGCGGCAGCCCGGCCTGCTGGGGCCCTTCTCTCCTCCTCCTCCTGCCCCGAAGCCCCTGCGGCCATGCCACCCCCTGCTAAGCGCTGCCAGCACCTCTCCTCCACCCCTGCCTGTCCCCAAAACCGGGAGAGCCCCCCCTTGCTGGTCAGTGTTGCGCCCCAAACCACGCACCGGGCACAGCATCACAGCGTCACTGCTCTGCACCCCCAGTCTGCTCCTCCCTGGGGGGCGAGCATCCCTGGGGGCTCAGCCGAGCAGGGCGGGGTGAGGCGGGGTCCGGGGCAGCGTGGAGCCGGGTTATCTGTCTGCAGAGCTCCGTGCACAGCAATTAACCTCAAGAGAGCAGCCGCGGCTCCTGCCAAGAACCACATTAGGTGTGTGTGGCAGCGTCTAGACATGTGAGAGACCAGAGGCCTTGATCTGGAGGAAGGCGGCTCCATCCCTTCCCCCAGCCCTTGCCCGCCGCCCCACAGGGACCCCCTTGCTGGGGTCTGGCCAGCTTCGAGGACGGAGCACCAGGAGGGAGCGGGGACGGCAGCGGGAGGCTGGGCTGAGCATCCATCCCTCTGTGTGGGGGTGGCTCCAAAGAGCTCCGAGCTGGGCTCTTAACCCAGGACTCTCCTGCTTGGCACACGGCATGGCACGGCATGGCGCGGTATCCTCATGGATGCACACCCTCAGGCGCCCAGCCATCGCTGGGAGGAGGAGGAGAAGGGTGGTTGCAAGCACTGCCTGAGCCATCTCCCACCAGGAGATGAGACAAACGTCCCATGGAGCCAGCAGCAAGCCCTGTGATGAGCCCTGGAGCAGGGATGGTGGGAAGAGACCCAGCTCGCTGCTTCCCCATGCCAACCCTGTCACCTGGGGCAGGTGGGACGGAACCAGGTGGGCGCCGTGGGGGCGGGGCACCCTCCCTGCCAGTGCCCCTCACACCCATGACACCCCCTTGCTCTCACCTCCCGGGTGCAGCCACCCCAGACGGCTGCAGGATGCTGGGGAGAAGAGATTTTCCCGACGTTAATTAATTAAAATAAACAGCAAATTAAATACAGCAAAATTAAAATAGCTCCGGAAATTAATTTTCAACAAAACCCACCTGGAAAGGCTGGATATTTAAAGAATTAATGGAGCCCTTTGAGACCATAAAGAACCACTGAGCTCCCAGCATCCACCAGCCCCCTCCGAGCCCGCCCGGGGCCGCAGGGCTATGGGGAAGCTGGGATGGGACTGGAACAGGACCTTGGGAAGGGACCCAGGATGGGACCCGCACCTCCTGGCAGCTCCTGCCTCGCAGCTGCCTGCACATGCCTGCTGCTGCCACACTGGGACGGAAGGACACTGGAGAAGGATGCAGGGATGCTCCACACCATCCCAGTGGGAAGCACCGGCCCCAGCTCTGCCTTGGCTGGACACAGGGCCCTGCAGGGGCACCGAGCTCCTGCCGGCTTTGCTCGGAGGCTGGGGGCAAACGCTGTGGTCCCTGTGTGACCCGCTTGGGCACAAGGATGTCCCCGTCACCCTCCTGGCCAGAGCCCACTGCACCGAGGGAAACCTTGACCTCCAAACCCCATCTGCTGGGTGCCCCGGGCCCCCCACAGCTCTCCCCACGAATAATCCCCCGGCCAAGGCGGGATTACTGTGCAAACTGGCCGCGCAGCCGGACAAAGCTCCTTACCAGGCTCGGCGGGCGGACCGAGGGGCTCGCGGGGGGCCGGGCGGGGCGCGGGCCCGGCTCCGGGCGGGCAGCGGACGGGCCGAGGTGCCGGGCAGCATCCCCGCGCCCGCCGGGCTCCGGCCTGACACCCGGCACACGGCTGGGCTCTGCCAAACCGCCCGGGGCTGGGAGGCCCATCCGGCGCCAGCCCTCCCACGGCCGAGGCGGCGTTTCCTCTCCCTGCGCCCAGCGTGCGCACAGGCGCAGCGGCACAGGCACCGGCGGGCGAGAAAAGGCTCCGGAAGGAAATGGAGAAAGCAACACTAAGCTGGCAGGTGGAGAGCAGGAGGGGCCGCGGTCACCTCCGCCCCGGTGCGGGGTGCCGAGGGGCATCTGGGGGTCCCCACCTCGCTGGGGTGCCCGGCTGCGCTGCCACCGCTGGGCTGCTCTACTTCATCATCCGGGGAAACTGAGGCAGAGCGGCCGCAGCTTCGTGAGGAGCCCCTGGCTCTCCGGGCAGGGAACCGCTCCCCCCCGCCGCGGCCGGGATGACACCAGCTCCCCATCCTCCTCCCGCTCCACCCTGTTCCTGCAGGAACCCAGGAGTCCGGGCTCCGGGCAGGCAGCCAGGGCCTCCCTCCTGCTGCACCTCCCGCCCTGCCTGCCCCGGCCCCGCGGCCGGCTCCGGCCCCGGCTCCCGCGTCCCTGCCCGGTTCCCGCCGGCACACACCTTCCCACCGCGTGTCAGGGCGACCTTGGAGCGCTGCCGCGGCCGCTCCGTGCCAGACTTCGCGGCGATGCCCACGGCACAGCCGGGGGTGACGGATCGGCAGGAAGGGGGATTTTTTTCCCCATTTGTTTATTCGTTGGGTGGGTTTTTTCCCTTGCCGGAGACAAAGGCAGGCTGTGTGCCCAGGCGCGGGGTCCGGGGGTGCCGGCGGTGCCGGGACCCCGTGGCGATGCCGGGCCAGCCGCGCCGGGGGCTCTGGGTGGCCGGCTTCCTCCGCACACAGATGGCTGTTTCGACTCAGTCGAGCGCTTGACCTAAATCTCCTCCTGATCCACGGGAGCTGCAGTCCCTCAGCAGCACAGCTCAAGGCGAGGAGGAGGAGGAGGATGAAGGGGGGGGCCGCGGCCAGCTGCGGACTGGCGGGAGGGTCGTGCCGGAGGGCCCCCACCCCGGGTTTGGCAGCAGGGCCGGCGGAGGCGGCAGTGGAGGGAAGGAGGGAGGGAAAGGGGGGGGTGGAAAAAAAAAAAGTCTCCCACGCTTCGAGCTCCAGCGCCGGCCGCCCGCGCCTGCGTGCTGCACCCACCGGGACGGGGCAACCGCCCCGCCGGGCTCGACGCCCCGGCAGACCACTTCCTCGGAGAGGGGCCCGGCGGAGGAAGCTCCAACGGCTCGAAAGTTTCGCCTGTGACTCAACCGCTGGCTGGGGTGACGGAGCCGACCCTGCAAAGGGGGGGGCCCTGGGATCCCAGGGGTTCGGGGCATCGGGGTGGGGGAATTTTTTGGGTTCCCCAGACGAGGGTTGTCTGCGAGGCATGGCGCTCCACCCCCAGTGTCGGAGCAGCCCAAACCGGCTTCCCAGCGACAGCAGAAAGCTTTTAAAATCCCCTACGCGCGGCATGACTCACTCCAGAGCCAGTGCCCAAAACAAGCTCCGACACGGAGAGGAATGGCGAGAGCAGGGATGCTGGGGGCGGGCAGGAGGGGCTGGGGAGGGCCGGGGAGGGGGAAAGGGGGAGACAGAAGGAGGGAGAGAAAAGAGAAGAGGCAGAAATAACAGCATCTGAAACTCTGCCTGCTGGAGGCTAATTGGTTCCGGCACAGCCTGGTTTGTTTGGCAATGTTTCCTCTAATCCTTCAGGCTCCGCGCTCCCGGCCCCAGGGACATGGGGACATCTCGACACCCGGCCACTGCGGCACTCCCAGCTTGGACCCCCTCCCACTCGCGGATGCAGAAGGATGATGCTGCGACTGGCTCGGCCCACCCCGGGTGCCCCCGAATCCTCCAAGGCTCTGCACTCCCAGCCCCAGGGACACGGAGACATCTCAACACCCAGCCGATGCCCCTGTGGCACTACTGGCTTGGATCCCTCTCCCACCCTGGGATGCTGGGGGTGATGCTGGGACCTCCCTGAAATCCTCCTGGGGCTGCACCCTGCCGTGGCGACATCCTGGGAATGGAATCTGTGGTGACACCCTGGGGATGGGGTCCCCTTCCGCAGCGCTGGGCGCAGGGATGCTCAGAGGGCTGGGGCGGCAGAGGGAAGGGAGGGGAAGGGAAGGGAGGGGAAGGGAAGGGAAGGGAGGGGAGGGGAGGGGAGGGGAGGGGAGGGGAGGGGAGGGGAGGGGAGGGGAGGGGAGGGAAGGGGAGGGGAGAGGAGGGGAAGGAGGGGAAGGGAGGGAGGGCCCCCACGGCCCAGCATGGCCGAGCCAGAGCACTAGCCAAGAGTCGGCAGCTTTGTTCCAGGTGCCGGCTCCCTTTTTTTCATTAGGCTAATGGGATGCGGATGCATTATTCCATTCCACATGCTGCTAATGAACCACTCAGGCCAGTGCATTTGCATTAATGTGCAAAGCACTGGAGGAGGGTGGAGTGGCTGCATCTGGCCAAGGCTGACCTTCCCTGCACCGCCCAGCCTCCCCAAGCCGTGCTGCGCTCCCACCACTCTCCCACCACCCACTGGACCCAGGAACTCCTCGGGATGGCTCCGACCCACATTCCAGGTCACCAGGACACTGAGCCACCTCATACTTGCTGCCCACCTTGTCCTTTTGTCCATACTGTGCCTGGCCAACTCCACCACCCCTTCCCATATGGATCATGGATGACGCCCCCCCTGCCAGTGCCCCACTCTGTACCCTGTCCCCAATGCACAAGTGACCACAGCATTCCTCCTGCACTCTTCCCTGCTCCCCAAAAAGCAATCACTCTGCATCCTGCACGGGAACCTGCTCGGCATGTCCCTCCTCCCTGGTTACTTGTACTGGGACCTCCCAGCACCACCCCAGAGCTCCCTTGCAGCACCCCAGGGGAGCAGGGGGCCCTCTCCAAGCCCCCCCAGCCCAGAGCTGGCAGGCAGCGCGGGGCGCGGGCGTCACTGGAGCCCTTGGGTTGTTTGTTACGGCTCCCAACTGCCTCTGTCCCCGGAGAGGTTTCGAAGGCGAGTGACCCACGAACTGGAATGCGCAAAGCCTCCAGCAAACAGAGCCAGCTGCCTGCGCCCGCGCAGGGGGGGTGCTGAGGGGAGAGCAGCCGGCCCCGGCACGGCACGGCACAGCCCCGACACAACTGCACAGCCCTGATGTCCTCCCAGCGTGGGCAACCACCTGGCTGAGCTGAGATAAGAGCAGCCCATTGGTCTTGTCAAGTCCCCAGTGTCATCAGCTATCGTCAAGGTCCCCCCATGTCCCACTTCCTCCCTTCCTCCCAGCCTGTTATTTGGCAGCACATGGCCTCCCAGAGCCGTGCTGGGATCATGCTTCTCCTCTCGCCTGTCTGCAAGACATGAGTCCTTGGGCGGCCAAAGGACCTTTAGGACCTGGGGCAGCACAGTGGCAGTGCCAGACCCCCGGCCTTGTCCTTTGCCACCTCCCAGGTGCTGGAGGGCTCCTGCTGGGATCGGTGCGGATGAGCACAGCCCTGCTGGCCCCGGGTGGGCATGGCAGGGGCTCAGCAGCTCCGTGCCCGGCAAGTGTGCGAAGCCCCCTTGCTGGAGCGCGTGCACACGGGTGTCTGGGTTTGTCACAGCCCGGTGAGCAAGTTAATCTCAGGCTCCCTGACACGTGGAATAAAATCGCGATCCCATAATGGAATTCATTCGTCTTCCTGTCCAGGCAAAGAACAAGCCCTCCACTGCCCGCTGGGGCTGGGGCTGGGCCAGGCCAAGGTGGCCAGTGCCCAGCTCCCAGCAGGGGGTCCCTGCCTGCACCCACCCTCCTCCCTGCCACGGGACCACACTGGCACTGCAGCGATGTTCCCATGAGCACAAACCCAGAAAGGTGCCAAACACTGGGTGCCCCAAAGTGTTCCCTTCCCAGGGGACATCAGCCACGTCTGTGGGGGCAGCTGGGGTCACCAAGGACAGCTGAGCTCCCCCAGGGTGATCTGGGGTCCTGTTGTGCTGGAGGGCAGGCATAGCACTCATGAGGGGGGAAAGGGAAACTGATGCAGATGGTGGTTTTGGGAAAGGGCAATCCAGGTGGCATGAAGGGGACAGGGGAAGATGTCCCTCTGTCCTTGTGTCTTTCTGTCCCTGCTGCTCCTTCTCTACTGCAAGTGCCTTGGCCAGGCCTGGTACAGAGGACCAGGGATTCTGCAGGGATAGCACCAGCTGAGGCACCCATGGGTCACCCCAGCACAGCCCCAAGGACTGCCTCATCCACAGCCAGGGGTACAAGTAATGGGGAAAATCTAAGGAGTCTGGGCAGGGCAGGAGGCCACAGGGTTGTCATGCTGCTCTGTGCCTTGTTTTCCCTCTGGCACCCATGTTGAGGCCACCCCCAGGGAGGAAAGTGGCCCCGCGGCCAGTAGAAGAGGAGGAGGAGGAGGAGGAGGAGGAGGAGGAGAAGGAGGAGGAGGAGGAGGAGGAGGAGAAGGAGGAGGGCTGCTCCTTCTCGGGCACACAAAGCCCCTTTCATAGGGGCTGAGTTTGGATTTCCTCTGCCAGCCCAGCACCTCGCTCCCTCCTGCCCTGCCAGCAAGGCTGTGGTCAGAGTGGGAAGCTGGCGGGTGGGACACCTGGGGGGACTCAGGGACCTTCAGGTGGCTTCATCCCTCACCCTGACCATCCCCATGATTTTTGCCTCCTGTCAGCTTTTAATTATACCCCTAATAAAAGTCGTTTTGCAGGGGAACAGGAGCTTTGTTGCTCAGGAGCTCATCTGCTCCTGCTGCTCCTTTCCTGCTTTAAACTGTAATCCTCAGCTGGGGACACTGCAATTAGCCACCATGGAGCTGGGCACCGTGTCACGAGGATTAGGGCTCCCTTCGGTGGGGAGCTGGGGGACCCAGCCCTGGTGTAGGTCGATGGCTCTTTGCAGGATGGGGTCTCCCCACTACAGCCCCCAAAAGAGGGGCACAAGCTTAAGAGCCCCTCAGAGCCAGGCATCCCACAGCTGATCTCCTCTGGGCCCCCACTGCCCTGCACCCTGCACGGCATCAGTGCCACTGGGTTTTTTGGGGTGCGTGGGACCCACACAGCCCCTCTGCCAAACCCCCTGCAGTCCCCCATGCAGGCAGACCCAAGCAGGTCACCCTTCTAGGGGTCAGGTGGCTTTGTGACTCTGGGGACAACGATGGGGCTGGGAAGACCAACAGGAGCCTCAACCCACAGCTCTGCATGTCTGTGAACACTGGTGCCCATCCCCAAGGCCCTGTGTCCCCGAGCAGGGCTGAAGGGGGAAACTGAGGCACAGGGCACCAGGTGCCCACGACGCACACACTGAAGCTGGAGACAGCTTCAGTGACACTGGTGACTGATGTGACACTGGTGCAGTTTCGGTGACGTGGGACCCTCGTGCACGTCTCCGGCATGGCAAAGGGGTCGCTGGACCCCTGGAAGCCCCTGAAAGGAGCCCGCGCGTGGCTCGCGGTGCCTGTCGCCAATCAGCCTCTTCCCGGGGCTGCACGGGGAGCGCGGGCGCTCGTTAGCAGCCGCTCATTAAGAGCCCTCCGGGAGGATGAAGGTACCGGGGGCACCTGCACCTCGGTTTAATGAGCTGCAGCACCATTAAATGTTGGAGGGGACCTCGGGCACGGTGGGGGTGCTGGTGCGGGGGCTACCCCCACCCTGACCCCCACCCAAAGCTGCGGGTCCCTGCGCCGGCGTGGCCACGGGAGAGGAGGAGCGCGGGGAGTGGAGTCACGGTGACAACTGAGACGGCAGTGGCAGCTGCTGCCAGGGACACCCCGAGGTGCCCACCAGCGCCGAGGGACACCCGGGGGACTCGTCCCCCCTCCAAGCCAGCACCCACGGGCGCTGCACTGAGAGGGTGACTGTGGCCAGAGCGGGACAGCAGTGCTGGGGCACGACAGGACATCTGGAACCTCAGGGTGGGGACCTTCCCACTCTGGGTGCCCCTAAACTGAGAAGGGGACTGACATCCTGCCCCCAAGGGCCTCACCCAGCGCCCAGAGCTCCCAGTCTAACCATTAAACCACAGCCTCACAGAGCACTTAGAGGGGACGCCTGGGGGGAATCTCCCGGGGCCCCCCCCAGGGGCACGATGTGTCCCCAGCCCAGCAGCCAGCCCCGCAGGATGCCTGGGTCCCCACGCTCGCACCCACCCGCGTGGGGCTCTCCCTCGTTAATGTTTACTCGGGTTCGTTAGCGCCAGCATATCGCCATGGCAACACTGCAAGCTGCGCGTCGCCATCCGCGCCACTGTCGTGAGGCTTGGGGACGTCCCCACGCGTGGGGTCACCGCGGGCATCCACCACCGCCACCTCCCACCCCGGGCATGTGGGGCTGGGGGACAGGGTGGGGAGCAAAGGGAGTGGGACACACCAGGGCTCGCCACCTCCCCGCCGGGATGACACGGCTCGGTGTCACCCTGCCGGGGTGACAGCACCCGTCGCTCACCCCCAAAGCGCCGCCGCCACGCCGGGGCTGCAGGCGTGCGCGGGCACTGCCAACACGCCTCGGTGCTGCATTATTTATAAACTGGAGGAGCAGAGGGTTCGGCAGCAGCTGCAGAGCCCTTGAGGGCCACCCTGCCCGGCGTCACGCAGCCACCGAGCCCACTGGCACGGTGTCACCGCAGCCCCAGCAGCCAGGAGGGACGATAGGGACAAGGCTGCCTGTGGGGCCGGCAGAGCCACGGGGCACCCAGATGTCACCCTGGTGTCCCCTTGGATGGTACGGGCGGCTGGGGCAGCACGTGGGGATGTCTGTGTGTCCCTGTGTCCCCTGCGCTGGCACAGCACCCCAACCTGCCTCCTGCCACTCCAACCTGCTCTGAACCACCCCAGCCCGCCTCCTGCCACCTCAGCCTTCCTACTGCCACTCCAACCTGCTCCTGTCACCACCTCCCTCTTGCCACCTCAACCTCCCTCTTGTCACCCCAACCCGCCCGCTGTCACCCCAGCCTGCTCCTGCCTCTGCATGACCTCACTGCAGTGGGGCTGGGGGATGGCAGCAAAGGGGTGTCCCCGTGCCAGCCCTCCGTGGCACACACTCGGGCGAGCACTGGGAGGAGGATGTGGCCCCAGCATTTTCTCCCACCATGGGCTCTGTTGGCTACGGCAAACAGGTTTTCCTTAAGCTTTGCAGAATCCACCCACCTCCTCCCCCCCTACGAGTCCCACCTCCAGGCTGATGGGGAGAAGGAAGGAGGGGGGTGAAAGGCTGAATTGGGGCTTTTAATTTTTCATTATTAATTTCCCATCGACGCCGAGAGGCACCGGGGCTGTCTCAGCCGCCCCCAGCATCGCCCCCCGCGCTCCCGCGCGCTCTCCCGGAGCTCTGCACCGGCTGAAGCCGAGCCAGGCTGCCGATAGGATTAATTCTGCATGACTGCCCATCTCCGCGGGGGGATCTAAGACCCTCAGGCCTGCAGCAATCTTTAAAATTCCTCCAGCCCAACTTAATTCCCTCTTCCTGCAGAGCTGGCGCATCTGCTGCAGTCAGGCACGGAGAGAAGGAGACGGAGGGAGAGGGGGGGACGACGGGCACCCAGCACCGCCGTCAGCTCCGGCGCCAGGCGGTGGCCCTGCCATGGTGGTCGTGGTCCTGCGTTGTCACTGTGGGGTCACCCAAAGCCATGCCAGTTACCCATCCCATCCCTGTGGGTGGTTGGTACTGGGGACAGGGGAAACTGAGTCAGAGTGGGGCAGCCCTGGATGCAGGGTTCCCCCATTTCCCCCTAGACAGGGGACGGACACAGCCCCCTAAACTGTTGTCACCTCTCTGTCCCTGCTGGGATTCCCCAAAGCAGGAGATTGATGTAAAAATGAGTTTTTCCATCACCTATGAGCTCTGCCTCTCCAAGCGGGTCTCATTCAGCCCCCCAGCCCACTCTCACCTTCCGCTGTCCCAAAGGGCAGACTCCCAGGGTCGAACATCCTCTGGGAGCATTCGGGGCTCAAGGTTCCCTGGATCTTGGGATGGCTCGTTAGAAACAGAGCTACTGCTTGGGAAAAGCAGCACGGGGGAAAAGCCTCCCCTCCTCAGCCAGAGGACAAGCACCCAGTGTCACCCAGAGGCCGCCCACACCCATCCCCATCCCCGCGGGACGCCCCGTCCATTCAGCCACCTCTGGGCAGTGTCAGGACAAGGAGCCTGGCCAGGCTGGGGGGTTCTCCCCCCCAAGCCCCCGCCATGCACCGCGGCAGCCCGGGGACGGTGGCGTGTCCCCACGCTTTGAAGGCTCAGCCACACCGAGGCTGGCAGCCGGCGGGCAGAGCTAACCTTCAGGGGGTGATGGGGAGAGGCCATGGCAGCATGGAGGGATGGATGAGGGATGGCTGGATACAGCCACAGTGCTCCAAAGCCTGCTGCACCCACCACCTACCCAGCGCCACGGCACCCTCCCGAGGTGCTGGGCAGCCGGATCCAGGAGAGCCATCCCTTTTGCCTTCTTGCCTCCAAGTTGCCCAGCTCACCAGGCAGCTGAGGAGTGCAGCCCAGCCCAGCTGCTGGCGGAGCTGCAGATACATGCATTTAAATCACTTATATCTTTACTTTCTCCTGCGCTGGCTGTGAGATGGGCTTTTTTTTGCATGCGTAATTAGGGGGTGGAACAGATGGCGGAGGGTTCGTTTAAAGTAATGCATCCATTAAAATAACCTTCGCTGTCGGGGACTGCGCTCCGACAGGGGCCTGCTTCACCGGGGGTGGTGGGGAGGGTGGGGGGGCTTTGTGTGGTGAGGAGGGGGGTGTTGGACATTGGGAAGGGGGACGGAGCGCACATTCCCTGTGGGATGCATCATGCTGGATCATGGGATGAAGGATACACCAACCCATGTTGTCATGAGAGAGCCGGGGCTAAACTACGATCAAACTGGGGGCAAACTGGAATTGAACTGGTACTCTTCAGGGCTCAGTTTCCATGGCAATACGATGGCAGTGAGACGGTGGGGACGCGAAACCCAGGTTGGGGAGGATGCCAACAGTTCTTGAGGCAGGCATAGTGCTCGTGGGTACCCTGGGGTACCCTGTCCAGAGCTGCCCCCCATGGGGACTATGCCCACCTCTGTCCCCCACCTGCCACAGAACCCAAAATATGCCTGAGGAGGGCATTGCCACGCAGCACCAGCCTTCTCTCCTGTTTCAAACCCCAGGTTCCTGGGAGAGGCAGGAGGGCTTTGTTCAGGCACCGGAGGAGCGGAGGCCAGAGAAAGCAGGAGTGCCCTGCCAGCTCTTGTGTTTCACTCCCAAGGAATGCCGGGGAGGGGAGGGGAACACTGCTCCCCGCCTTCCCGCCCCGCTGGGCGCCCAGCCCGGCTGCAGGGTGCTGAGGCTGGGAGGAAGAGGAGGGATGAAGGATGGGGAGGCGGGCATCGCGCGGATGCCGTGGTCCCACCACGTGCAGCCAGGGCTGGCAGCGGGTGGGCTGGGGAGGGGGGGACACGCAATGACACACACCCGGGGTGACACGGTGATGCCAAGCACTGTCTCGGCTGGAGCAAATAATTCTGGGCAAGAGCTGCTGAGCAAATATCACACCCCTCTCTGGAAGGAAAGGAGGAGCACCCACTAAAGGAAAGGAGGGGTACCCACTAAATCTGGGGAGTCCAGAGAGGCCAGAGAAGAGGATGGGGAAGGGTGAGAGCAGCAGTGGCACCAGAGCCACCCAAGCGTGTTCAAATATTTAGTGTGCACTTGCAAAGGTGCTTCTGCTGCCTTTAGGGCATCGCTGCGTTGGAAGCATCAGAGAGGTGGGAACCAGGGGGATGGGGAGCAAATGCCAGGGATGTGCTGCAGGGGGGTCTTTCTTTTCCAGCTGTGCCGGGAGGGCCAAGGCACGGGAGCCCAGGAAAGGCTGGAGTAAGCTCAGCTTTGCCCTGAGCCTGGCCCCTGCCTTGTTTCCCCCTCCCTGGCCACAGCTCCCAGAGCCCAAGGGACTGCACATCCCTCCATTCTCCTCCTCTTCCTCCAGCCCCGTGAGCCTCACTGGTTCCCCACATTCCTTCTCACTGGCACCCTCGGGTGTCCCCAAGCACTGTCATGGCCTGGGGGACAGCTGGTGGCTCTGGCAACGTGGCACATGACATCTACAGCAGCAGTGAAGTGCTGAGGGCGGGGGACCAAGGGGTGGTCAGGTGCTGGGGCAAGGGACCAAGGGGACATGTGGCATAGCAGGGCTGGATGGGGACCACTGCAGAGGTGCCAGCAGCCAAGAGGGGATCATGGCAGGACATGAATCATGGGATGACAGAGGTCCCCAGGCCAGCAAGGTGCCCAGACTCTCCGTTTTGACCTCCCCCACCCCACACACGCATCAAGGAGGCAGCACATTCTGCTGCGCTGGCAGAATGAGGGACGCTGGGCTTTGCCCCATTCCCACATCATCCTGCGGCCACCAAGCCCCTGCCCCATCACCCCCACTCCCACTCACTGATCCAAAATTCCCCCTACTCACCCCTGTCCTCTCACCTGCCATCACCTCCCCATCAAACGCCAGAGTCTCCCTTTGCCTCTCTGGATGTTTCGTGAGCTCCCTTTGGTGCACCCCAGCACAGTGAGCTCTTCTCACTCCCAGCCAGCAATCCGCCGGGAAAAACCGGTCCCAAAAACCTTCCCCACATCCGCGCCAGCTCTGCGGGTCTGGGGGGGGCCGCGGCCGGCCCCCTGCTCGCCAAGAACAATAGCGCCTTGTTCCAGCCCGGCTCCGTCCTCTCCTCCCTGGGCAAAGCCCTGGCCACTCTCACCTCTACGTTCCTCTCGCTGTTTCCCAGCTCCCTCCTGCCAAATCCCCGTTCCCGAGTGCTTCTCCTCCCCGCGGGTCCATATTAAGCTACATTCTCCTTTCAGCTGGGTGGAAAACAGCAGTAATAACCATGTGGAGAGAGCCGTGCCCCCCACCTCCACTTCCCTCCCACTTTGGGGTTCAAATTTCATTTCAGCAAAAAAGCTTCCCCCGCCTCCAATTTCTTCCCCCAAACCGAGTCGCTGTCGTCGCGTCTGATCTCGGCAGGGGCCGTATGGATGCTCAGCTCCTCCTGGTTCAGGATCTGCTGCCAATCTGGACCTCGCAAACTGGTTCTCACACAGCTCCCGCGTAGCACCTCCCTCCCAGCAGTTATTGTCCCTCCTCAGCCACCCCAACCCAGCTCACTCTCCTGCCACCCTGCTCTCTTGCCACCCTTCCATCCCGTTTCACTGCTGCCTTGCTCCTCTGTCACCCTGCTCCACTGCCATCCTAGTTCCCCGCCACCCCGCTCTCTGCCACCCCTCTCCCATGGCACCCTGTTCTCCTGCTCCCCCTTCATCCCATTCCCTGCCACCCCTCTCCCATGGCACCCTGTTCTCCTGCTCCCCCTTCATCCCATTCCCTGCCACCCTGATCCACTGTCACCCTGCTACCCTTTCCCCTGTGACCCTACTCTCCCTGTCCCCTTGTTTAGTTGTCATCACACTCCATGCCACCCTGCCCTTCTGTCACCCCTCTCCCAATGCCACCCCTGCTCCCTGTGCCACTCATCTGGTGCTCCACAGGGTGCTCAGGCCCCTGCTTCTGCTGGGCACATCCAAACCAAACCAAACCAAACCAAACCAAACCAAACCAAACCAAACCAAACCAAGCCGCCAACTTCGCCAGGCAAGATTTATTCCTGGCATTTTCCCGGGGGGCCAGCGGGGCTGGCAGCTGGCAGGGAGCAGAGCGTCCCTGCTGCCTCCAGCCCAGCAGCCTCCCTCTTTCCTGCAGCTGAGGAGCTCATCTCCCTCGCCCAAGGCGCTCCATCCTCCTCCAGATATTTTAGGCCCAGGTTTTGCAAGGAATGTTCAGGCGCTGAGCCCAAGCCGATGCGCTGAAGTCAGCAGGAGGCGAAGAGGGAAGAGGAAAGAGGGAAGAGAGAAGAAGGGAGAGTGTGCGTGGGGCTTGAGGCCCTGGAGGCGGCAGCGGCAGCTGAGGGATGGGATGGGATGGGATGGGATGGGATGGGATGGGATGGGATGGGATGGGATGGGATGGCATGGCATGGGATGGGATGGGATGGCATGGCATGGCATGGCATGGCATGGCATGGCATGGCATGGCATGGCCTCCTCTCCCTGGAGCTGGTTTAGCAGTGGGAAGGGCAGAGGACTGGAGCTGGAGGATGCCAGAACTGCTTCCCTCTCCCTCTGAGAGGATCAATACCACATTCTGCCTCTCCTCTGTCTCCCTGCATTGTGCCAGGCCAGGCTGCACCAACACTCTCCCTCCGGCATGTCATGGGATTTGGAATGGGAAGGGGGATGCCCAACACTGTCAGTTCCTTTCACTGGGGAGGAGAAGGAGATATTTTTGCCAGGGTGGTGTGACCCCTGCAAACACCTGCCCAGCCCCACCTTAGCACCCAGGATCTCCAAGCCAGCCTCGTCCCTGTGCATCAATCTTTGCCTCTATACCAAACCCTCCCTGTGCACATCAATACCTGCCTCTATACCAAAGCCTGTCTGCAAACTAAACTCTGCCCATGCACACCAATCCCTGCCTGCAGCCCCTGCCTTGTACACCAAATTACCTGCACAGCAAACCCTGCCAGCAAACCAAGCTCCACCTGCACACCAACCCCTTCCTGCACGCCAGTGTTTGCCTGTGCACCAAACCCTGTCCACACACCCTGCCTGCACACCAAACCCTGCCTGCACAGCCAGCACTTCCGACGCTGCCCATGCACGTGCTGACAGCTCCCACTCGCACTCCCCTTCCTGCTGCACCCCACTGACCCCGGCATCCCCCCAGACACCATCCCCTGCTCCCCGCCATGCCATGGGACAGCCCATCACCCCCGAGCCCGGCTCACGGCCGGGGGCTCTCGCAGCACCGAGGGAGTCCCCGGCACACGCCAGCCCTGTCACGGCCTCGCTGGCACGCCGCGGCCGACGTGCTCCGACAGGTGAGCCCCCGGGGCAGCGTTCCTGCCCGGGCCGGCAACTGTCCCCACCGGGCAGCCGGTCTGCCGGCATGTTCCTTCCCAGCACGTCCCTCCCTCCTTCCCTGCACATGCAGCCTCTCTCGGCCGGCGAAAGGGGGGAGCCGACAGATTTTAATGAGCTCCCCGGAGGCATCGCTCCGCACCCCCCATCCTCCCGCCTCTTCCCGCGCCCGGGAACCGATGCTCTGAAACACAACCCTCGGTGGCAAGCCTGGAAAAAAACCACAGGGCACATTTCCCCCCGCCTTTTCCCTTCCCTCCTCGCCTCCCCCAGCTTTTTTTTGCTCTCCTGCCGATGCCAAAGACCCAGCCGGGCTCTTGTGCTTTCACTCGCAGCTGCAGCTGCCGATTTTCGCTGTAAGCCCTTGTGCCTAGAAGGCCCAGAGCGAGGGATTCTGGGACGCGGTGATTGAAGACAGCACCAGCACGGAGACCATTGCTCAGACTTTCCCTGTCTGTCGCCCCAACGCTCAACCCACAGAGAGGGAGGGAAAAAAAAAGAAAGAAAAAAGGAGGAAAAAAAAAAAAGAAAGATGGAGAAGGGAAAAAAACCCCACCGGACTGGCGCTCGCCCCTTCCCACCCACGCCTTGAACACGCTCTGCTGTGCCAGCACTGAGCACCCGGGCAGGCAGCACACGGGGATGGGGTGGGCCCCCCAGCCCTGTGACACCCTGGTGAACTCCCAATCCAACACCAAATCCCACCAGAAGTGCGCTGGATCCCTCCCACTGTTCAGCCCACTGTACATCACCCTAAAAACTCCCAGTGGGGAGCTAAGCGCAGCCCAGTTATTTCCCTTTTGTGTTATTTTTAAGGAAAATAATAACAAAGCAGCTTTCAAGCCAGTGTCTGCAGCACAAGGTGAATATTGGGGTGTGGGTGCGAGGGGTGGTGACAAATGAGCACGATGCCAGGTCCTCGTGGGAAGCTGAACGCTCACCACAGCACTGGGACTGCCAGGATGGGCCCCAGAGCCAAGCAAACACCCTGGGAACATGTCACCATGTCCCCACTGCATGCAGAGCCCCCTGAGGAACAAGGTCCCCAGCACCCTGGGTGTCCAGACACGCCTGGGAAGGTCCCATGGGATCAAATCCTTGCCCTCCAGCACGGGGCCAAGGCATGGCTCAGCATGTGCCCCGAGGCAGAGCGGGAACAACTCCAGCTGGGACAGATGGATGGATGGACACGGATGGGAGAGAGGGAACCAGGCTGTGACCCCATGCACCCCTAAGCCGGCAGAGGAGGGGGTGTGCTGAGCATCTCCCGGCCAGCTGAGCCCTCACATCCCAAAAAGCTCCCCCAGCATCACCGGCTCCCCAAGGACCGCGGCCGGAGCGCACGGCGCATCCCAGCCCCGAAGTTTGGCGGGCAGTGAGGCGGGGAGGGGACGGCAGTGGGGGAGGACACACATCTGCGACGCATTCAGGGGCCATCCCGCATCCGGGCAGCCCGGCCACAGCCCAGCATCCAGCCGGCCGGCCCCAGGGGGGAACGCTGCCATATCACCAGGCAAAAATCCCCCCCACATCCCTCCCGCTCCTGTTACCGAGCCCGGAAGAAGGAAACAGCCCTCCCCACCGCTGCCCTGTTTACCAAGAGCTGGTTCCAAGCACTCGGGAGAATAGCAGGAGCATTTCAAGGCCCTGTTTCCACTCGGCTGACACACACTATTTATAGAAGCCCACAATTCTCCCAGAGCTTTCCTCGGGATCTCAGCAGAAATAGCCTGCCCCGGGTCTCTGCTGCCTCCTCTAAGGAGGCCAGGGCAGCGCCAGCCCCCCCAGGCTTCCCGTAACCTTCCATGGGCTTCCATGGCTTCTCCTCTGCCGGCCGCCCCGCTCCGGGGATGTCCTTGGCTACCCCGTGGGCGCCACGGTGCCAACCCCTCTCCCCCAAACCACCTCCACCTCCTGCCCGGCCGCCTCCCGGCGGTGGCTCCGGCCGGTGTCCGGGAGGGAACCGGGCTGAGGCTGCCGGGCTACAGGGGGGACACGCCAGGAGCCGAGCGAAAGCCACCTCCCGCCTGACTGCATCGGAGCGCGGCAGAGCCCCGGGGGACTCGCACCGGGGATGGAGTTGGCCTATTCAGGTTACAGAGACATGGCAGAGCGGAATTTGGCGCCGCGCCATCCCTTCTCCAGCCCCCCCCTCCGCCCTCCTCTTCCACCCCCCGCTCCCCACCACCACCACCACCCTCCCCTGCAAATTCCACAGCCCAGCAGGAGAAGCCAGTGTAAGGGGACACCTGGGGGGGCGAGGAAAGGGGGAGAGGCTTCGGAGGGGGGGCCTCGATTCAGACCACGGGGCCCCAGTTTGGACCACGCGCCCCCGACTCAGACCACGCCGGCAGCAGGGTGGGAAAGAGAGCGGGGCAGGATCTGTGCCCGGCGCCCCGGGGGTTCGCTTCTGCTCTCTGTCACGCCAGGATAAATCTGGAGTGACTCCACCGCGCGCTGTGGCACACAATGAGCTCACCCCGCTGCTTTTGGGGGGCTGTCCTGGCAGCCACGGCCAGGCGGGCTGGATGCACGAGGCCACCTGGTCGTGGGCACAGCCACGTCGTCCCCCCAGCACATAAACAAGCGGGGACTCAGGTGTCTCCACCTGCGTCGGCCTTGGGGACATCAAGCACAGAGGGTCTGGCGTCAGCGTGACCCTGTGGGGCGACTCCAGCCCCCGCCAAAGCCATCGCGGTCCCCCGTGGTCCCCGTGGTCCCTATCGCAAGCACCGAGGGGCCGCGCGGGGGGGGGGGGGCGGGGGTAAATCAGCTGATCGATAAAAACAAATCAGAGGGGGGATGACAGGCACGGGAGTAACAACCGCTCGCCGAACCCCGCGCCACGGACCACGCAACTTCACCGGCGGGGCTGGCGGGAGCCTCCCGCGCGCCCCTCGCCCCGCAGCCTCCCGGGAGTGCCCCCGCTGGGCAGCCCCCGCTCCCCCGAGCCGGCCTGCCGGGGAAGGCCGTGGGAGGCTGTGCCCCGGGGGGTCCCCCTGTTCTCCGGGGAGCCCCCCTAGCCCCCCGCGCTGCTGACAGGCTCTGCCTTCTAGCGGCCGGAGCCGGCTCTGACAGCTGTCACTCACCGCTCGCACCCGGGGGGGCAGAGCTGGGGGGGGTCCAGGGGGAGGCGGCCGAACTCGCGGCCATGGCAGTCCCCGCGCAATGGGGGGCTCGCCCCGGGCCCCCCGCGCCCGCACGCCCCTCCCCACCACAAGTGCCATTAAACTCCGGCAATTTGGCACCAACTCGCCGCGCAACTTCAGCGGAGGGGACGGCGCGGGGGGGGACACATGCACGCGACACGCCGCCTCCTCCCCCCCCCGCTCTGCCCAAACGGGGTGTCCCGTGTGTCCTCCCCCCCTCCCAGCCCCACACAAAGGCGGGGGTCCCCGGTACTCACCCGCCGGCTCCTGCGCTCCGCGCCCCTCGGAGCCCGCCCGCTTGGGGAGGCTCCTGCCGCCCGCCTGGGCTGCGTCCTGACCGGCCGCGGGGGTCCCGGAGCCCTCGGCACCGCTCGCCACCTTCAACGAGAGCATTTCCAGCGCCTCCTGCTCACATTCTCCCCAGGCAACTCCGCTCCTGCCAGCCCGCCCCCTCCTCCGTCCCCTGCCTGCTCTTTCCTCCTTCCCTCTCCCCCCCTCCACCCCTCTATTTTATTTTTTCCGGGATTTTCTCTCCCCTCTACCGCTCAGCTTATTTTTTCCCCCTTTTTTTCCTTTTTTTTTTTCTCCCCTTTTTTTCACCTTTTTTGCCCCTTTTTTTCCTCCTCTTTTTTTCTCCCCCCCCCCCTTCGCCTCTCACACACACACAAAAGGCAGCGGAGCGGGAGGCGGAGGGGAACCGACCTCCCCTCTGCGCCTCCGCCGCTCGCCGCCTGCGGAAAGCAAAGAAAGACACAGCGCAGCAGAGCCCTAGCTTGCCGCTGCCTCCCCCCTTCCTCCTCCTCCTCCTCCTCCTCCTCCTCCCTCCTCCTCCTCCTCCTCCTCCTCCTCCACCACCACCTCCTCCCTCTCTCTTGCCTTCTGCCGCTCCCGGCTTTGTGGGGGCTGGGATAAAAGGGGGGGAGCAGAGCCGGCGGCCAGGCGCGCCCAGCCCCTCGCTCCTCTCTCCGTGCGCGGCGGGGACCGCGGCTCCGCTTCGCTCCGCTGTCAGCGGCACGGCCAGCATCCGGCACCCCGGGGAGCCGTGCAGCACCGCCGGGGCATGCCGGGCCTTGTAGTCCTTCCTTTCCCCCCCCTCTTTTTTTTCCCCTCCTTCCTTCCCCCCCCCTTTTTTCTCCTCCCAGTCGCTGCGAAGCGCGCAGGGAGGGGCGCGAATGGGCGCGCGGCCGCGGAGCGCCGCTCTGGGAGGGGGGATCCTTGCAGAGAGGGGACACTTTGGGGGGACACCCTGGGGGAAGCGTAACCCCCCGGCTGCCCCCGCTCCCCGCCGTCCCTCTGGGATGCGCGGGGCATTGCTGCCCTCTCCCGGGTTGCACCCGCACTGCGCGCCCCCTCCTTAGGGAGGCAGGATTCGGGCACACACACCCTTCTCTGCAGCCCCCTCCCCACAATCGGGGGTGCGCAGGTTCATCGCTGTCTCCAGGGCAGCACCCCTGAGCCCTCACACACCCCGCGGAGCCCAGTGTGCCCAGTGTGCCCAGTGTGCCCAGTGTGCCCAGTGTGCCCAGTGTACCCGCGGAGCCCAGAGTGCCCATGGAGCCCAATGTGCCCAGTGTACCCATGGAGCCCAATGTGCCCAGTGTACCCATGGAGCCAAGAGTGCCCACGGAGCCCAATGTGCCCAGTGTGCCCATGGAGCCCAATGTGCCCAGTGTGCCCATGGAGCCCAATGTGCCCATGGAGCCCAGTGTGCCCGGTGTGCCCAGTGTGCCCAGTGTGCCCATGGAGCCCAATGTGCCCAATGTGCCCATGGAGCCCAATGTGCCCGGTGTGCCCAGTGTGCCCAGTGTGTCCCCGGAGCCCAGTGAGCCCAGTGTGCCCAGTGTGCCCAGTGTGTCCCCGGAGCCCAGTGAGCCCAGTGTGCCCAGTGTGCCCATGGAGCCCAGAGTGCCCACGGAGCCCAGTGTGCCCATGGAGCCAACCACGTCCTTTTTTCCTTTCCCCCTCTCCCCCCTCCCACCCCCTGCCAACTTGTAACTCTTTTTTTTTTTCTTTTCTTTTTTTTTTTTTTTTTTTTTTTTAAATCTAAAGCTCTCTCTGAGACCTGGCATTATCCCTGCTGTTTGCTAACACCCTGTGCCTCCAGTTTTTTTGTGTCCCCTCTTGGCCATGTGCTAAAGGGAATGTCAGGAGGAAAGGTGGTGACCAAGGCCCCTCAGGACAGTGGTGGCAGAGCAGGGAGCTGCCTCCCAACTTCCTGAGCACCTCATAACCTCCCTCCTCACAGCTCCATGGAGCATCTCCCCAGCACCAAGTCGCCGTCGCTGTTAATGTTCCCGGAGCTGGGTAGATACAATATAATTAAAGTAGATAATACTAGTGATGTTTGTTATGACATCGTGGTTTTGTGAGTGACGAGTGAAGGGTTAACTCCAGGGAATTGGGAATATTGCTTGGCTGCTAATAACACGTGAGTCATGGATGGAATAACACATGGGTGCAGGGAGAGACAGCACCTGGCTTTACAGCAGCCCTTTGCCTCGCCTGCGCGGGGCACGTTGGGGTTTCACGCGTGTTTTTGGATCAACAGGCAGCGAGGAAGGAATCTGAGCTCCAGACACACACTGCTCACCCCAGCTTCACTGCTAAACTGGGATAAACTGGTGAGCTTGAGAGCTGTCCTCCAGCTGCGACCTATTGCAACTGGAAAGGTGCAGCTCTGTCCCCTGAGTGCAGCCCAGCAGGACCAGAGGGCTGGGTTTGGGGCTGGCTGGGCTCTGCACACCCTGGGCAGGGATGGGGAGCAGGCTGCACTGCTCCTGGGAGCCGAGCAGAGTGCAGGCCTGGGCTCCAGCCCGGTCAGCAGAGGAATCTGCACACGCAGACAGGATCGCTGCAATTGCTGGTGGCTGAGTGAGCAACTTTGCAGGCTTCCTCGTCCCCTCGCCCTGAATGTCAGCTTTGAATTTTCTTGCTATTTTTAGGGATGGTTCAAAAAAAAAAAAAAAACCACCGAGGAGTATCCCCTCCCTTCTCTCTTTGCAGGGCTCTGTGCCCCATGAATATTGCAAGGCTGTGGATTACTGTACCTGTGCAGGGGCGGGGGGAGAGGGACAGAGGGACAGGGCAGGGAAGAGAGAGAGGTCGTGCAAAACCCATGACATTGCAAGCAGAATGGGTTAGAATGTAAAAGATTTATTAATTTAATCCAAAGCATTAAAAGGTCATGTATTAATCAAAGAGATGCTTAAAACTGTCAAAGTCCTTTGTCAGGTTTGAAGTGCATCTCTATAGTTATCATAAAATATATATATCAGCCTGGCATGGAGCCCCAGGCAGGGCTGGGGGAGGATGAGGAGTTAAATGAGGTGCTTTGCAGGGGGAGGGACACCCCCACCCGGCCCTGCCAGACTCCCGTGGGTACCCAGCACCCCCACACTGAGCTGGGTGCCTTGTGGGTCATCCTGCTCGTCCCCAGGCCTGGCTTTGGTCCCTCCCACGTCAGGCTCGTGCCCTGTGCTGGTTTGGGGGGTGTGTTTGGGGTCTGAGTTTGGGGTAGAGGTGGGTTTGGGAGCGGGGTCCCCCACTTGTCCCCGAGGGCACAGATGGCTCCAGCCATGGCAGTGGACACTGGGGGGGCGGTGAGCCGTGCCCATGCCACCCGTGCCACAGCTCCGCGAGCGCTCAGCCCTGCCAGGATTTCATTTTAGCCGGGGAGGTGGGTGGCGGGGGCGGGTCCCCGGGGCCACCCGGGTCAGCCGGGCGCGCTCTCCCAGCCAAGTGCTGTGTCAGCAGCGTTGGCGTGGACTTACGCTACCATCTAGTGGCTGCTTCGCCACCGCTGTCCCTAGCTCCGTCCGTGTCCCCGCAAGCCACCCCCTCCCCACCCCGAGCAGCCCCCCCGTGCCCGGGGCCAGGGCGAGCTGCCTGGGTCTGGCCCCCGAAGGATGTGCCGGGCTGGGCTGGGGGCTGGCAGCTGTCACCCCGAAAGCTCCCCGGGGTGGGACCAGGGGTAGGAGGCAGTGGGGTGCCGTGGGGGAGAGCGGGGTGAGGGCACGGGGATAGAGGGCTCGGAGACACAGGAAGGTGTTTGATGCTGTGCGGGGACACAGGAGCTGCCCTTGCGGGAGCGCAGGCCAGAGACCCCGAGGGGGTTTGGGGGGAGGGGGGGTCCCGCCCCTCCAACGTCTGTGGAGAGTTGTGGCCAGCCGGGTTTTGTCTCCATAAAGGTAACTGCGGCAGAAAAGCTCAATCCATCCCTGAATTCCAGCACCAGGCTGCCCTGGAGCAGCAGTAAAACCACTCCCGATTTCTCCCAACAAAACCATTTCTGAGCAGCCCCGTGGGCAGCAGAGCAAGGCTCCTGCTGTGCCCGTCCCCATCTCCTGTGTTGGCTCTGTCACCCGGCCATTCCCCCACCCAGAAAACCCCCGCCCCCAAATCCTGCTGCTCCCCCACAGATGCTGTCACAGATGCTGCTGTTGTCAGTGCACGGCTCTTCCCAATTATCTGCTGTTTTTCTGTGGGAAAAGGTGTCCCCTCACAGTGACTGCTGCTGAGCTGTTGGGTGATTGCAGGTAAATCCGTCTGTGCCTCAGTTTCCCCTCTGAGGGGACAGTGCCTGCAGGCCTGGACCGGCAAGCTCAAGCCTGGTCAAGCCTAAACCCACATTTTTGGCCATGTTCCACTGTTGTCTGGCCACTGCTGCCGCGGAGATGTGGCTCCAGTCCACGACCCAGGGCTCTGCGGGTTCTGCCAGTCCCTGGGGAGCTGGGGCCAGGGGGCACAGGGACAAGCCCCCGCCCTGCTGTGGGTGGGGACGGCTCCTGTCCGGCCCCGAGGGTCCCCAGCAGCACCTGGGGGCGAGGGGCCCCTGGGGAGGGTGGCACTGCTGCGGCTGCCTGTGCCAGGCTCTGCAGCGCCGGCCATCTGCAGCATCCCCACACCTGTGCCCTGGCACCGGGGGGGCTCACTGGCTCCAGACCCCCCCATGCTGGCCCGGGCTGGCAGAGCAGCCGGCCGGAGCCGGGCCACCTGGGCTGGGCACGGTGTGTGGGCAGCAGCAGGGCAAGGGGGCTCAGCGCCATGGGGAGGAGGGTCTCAGAGCACCGGGGGGACCTGGTAGCTCTGGACAGACCCTCGGGCGCAGGGCAGGGCCAGGGAAGGGGTGCTGGGCTGCTCTCCCCCCTCTGGACACGCTGCAGCTGCAGGGACCAGCCAGCCGGGAGGGGAAGGGGGCAGAGCACGGCCCCCAGCCCTGAGCTTTGCTCTTCCCCTCAAGCCCCCAATGCCAGCTCTGAAACAAAAACAAGCCTGCAGCACCTTTGGAGGGGTCCTAACCTCTTTGCCCACCTCCCCATGGCTGCTGGCCCCAGGGTGGGCCCTGCTGGGAGCTGCAGGAGCTCTGTGAAGGGCGATCCCAGGCTGTGCCCACCCACAGTCCCCCCTCCACCCTGATCAATACCCCTCAGCATTAACATAAAATCGATCTCCCTGCCCAGCCCAGCCCATGGTCACCCCGCAGCAAAATCCTTTACGCCCCTCACCCCTCCTGCTGGGGGAGGGGGAGGATGGAAGGATGGGGACCAGGACGGGGTCCCCCCTTCAGCCCCTTCCCACAGGCACCTGCAGTCTCGGGCCCCACATCGCCAGGAGCTTTCACAGCAATGACAGCAAAATGGGGACACACTCTGCTGACATGACCGTGGTGGCACAGGGGTTACCGTGGGTGGAGAAGCACATGGCAAGTCTGCACGGGTCCTGACCCCCTCCTGCCACTGGCACTGCTGGGGACAAGGGGCCTTGGCTGGGAACATGGAAGGGTGGCATCGTTTCAAGTTGGAGCTGGACAGAGAACGGTGGGATCAGCCCCTCTGAAGGCATGAGCAGGCAGGAATGGGCAGGAGAGGGAACGAACAGGGTGGGAATAGGCAGGAGCAGGGATGGAGTTGGGGCTGGCATAGCTGGAGCTCACACACCAGGGCCCGTCCAGAAGCACCTCTCGGTCCATCGCTCCCTGGATGGGGTTGGGGTCCCCATGGCCCCCCAGGCCAGCCCTGGGATTAAATAGGGACTGTAATTACTGGGGATGAATCAAATGGACCCTGCCCAGCACCAGTGGGTACGGACTGGGGACTCCAACCCTGCCTTGTCCCAGCGCCGTGCCTGGGTTTGGACTGGGGTGCTCCCCTTGTCTGAAGGCTTTTTGTCCCCCTCAGTGATGGAGGGGGACAGCACACGTCCCCGTGCTTGTGGGGACAAGGGACACATTGGCTGGCTGAGATGTGTGTGCCCACCCAGAGGGAGAGGGGGTTTGGGCTGCTGGGTGGGTGCCAGAGCTTGTGTGTGCCACATGTTAGAGGATGGCAGTGCCAGGGCCGTGGCCATGGGGTGGCCCTGGCTGTGTCCCTCAGGGCCCAGCCCTAGGTGTGGAGCTCAGAGCCCTCGGCCACAATCAGGCACCAGGGCTGTGCCTGGGGCTGCCTGATGCCAGCCCCTGCCTCTCCTGTCCCTGCCATGCAATCTGCTCTGTCCCCCAGCCCCAGGCAGCCTGCCACCCTCCTGGCTGGGGGCCTGGCCCTTCCCCAGGGATTTTTCCCTGGGATGGGGAAGCAGGGGCACGTCCAGCCCTGCTCCACTCCACCACCGTGTGGCTCAAATGCCCTTGTAGGAGCTGGGGTGAAGCCGGAGCTGTGAAGATGCCTGGGGGTACCCAGGGATGGTGGCATGTTCCCAAGCCTCCTGGCATGTCCCCAAACACCTCAGCATATCCCCACAGCCCCTGGCATGTCCCCAAACCCAGCAGCATTGGCCCCCTGCCCCCTCCCGATTTTCTCAGCATTTTCCCCACAGCCTGAGCCCCCCGGACTGGGGTGGGGGCCAGTCCCTCCTTCCCATCAGTGCTGAGGAATTCATTACCGGCACAGCTGGGCCCTGCTGGGGAGGCCAAGCTACAAGGAAAATTAACCTCTTCCTCCCCAGCCTGCCAGCACAGGACCCCTCCAGGTCACTGCTGGCAGGAGGGACAGTCCCCTCTTGGGGAGTGCTGGGGGGCTGCAGGGTGCTCTGCATGGGGGCGGCTTTTCAAACCCAAATTCTTCCCAACCCAGCGTTTTCAGGCTTTTATTTGCAAGGGAAGTTGATGCGTCCCCTCCCCACATGGCCTTGGGGGCGGGGGGGTTTCCCTGCTCCCCCCCTTGGAGGAGCCCCCAAACCTGTGCCCTGGGGCTGGAGGGGGTGAGGGGGCATCACTCAGTCCTGCCTTGGCTGAACGTGGAAGCCCCCCCGCCCCCCGGGATGGGTGTTCCCACCCCAAATCCTGTAGCTCAGCGTTGCCCCTAGCTCTAAGCACCCCCGGTGCTTTTGCCCACCTGGGGCAGCTCATCTCTCCTGGGGCAGGGCAGGGCCAGAAGGAGCCGGGCTGCCCCCAGTTTGTTAGAAAGGTTTTATTTCTCAGTATTTACAGACTTCATTAAAAAAAAAAAAAAATCAACAAATCAGCCCTGCCCTGCCCTTCCCTCCCCCTCCACGGCACTGCCCGCCCACAGCCCTGCCCTCGGGGTGCTGGCCGCGGGGCACAGGACTGGGGCCCCACTCAAAATGGGGGTGTCTGGAGGGGCAGCAGGCAGGGGGGCACCCTGCATTCACATTGACACACAGAGGGCAGAGCCAAGCTGCAGCCACGAGGGCTGCGGGGCTGCCCCATCCCGTACCCTCGTCCTGCCCCCGCGGGGCAGGAGGGAACAGCCCCTGGGGCAGAGCTGCCCCCAGCCTGCCTGGGCCCCCAGCACTCCTGGTGTCCCCCTGTCAGGAGTCCCTGTCCCCCCAGTGCAAGCAGGGTGGGTGTTTGGCTTTCAGGACTTGGCTCGACTAAAAAGCAGAGGAAATAAGGTGGAGGACAAGGGGGTCCCTCAAGCACTGGGATCCCTTGGTGGGGTCGATGGCTGCTTGGAGGAGGCAACTAAAATCTCATAAATTAAAGGAGATACCAAGGCAGGGAGGGTTGAGATGGCCTCCCACAGTCGGTGCCAGGACTTAGGGGGGCTGAACCCCACCCCCCTGTGCTCCCAGAAGAGATTGGGGCTGGCATGGGGAGCTCCCCCCAAGCCCTCTGCTACTCTCTGGGTCTGGGGGTGTCTGGGGGGTTCACGGGGGTTCCCCACAGTCCCCTCTGCAGCCAAAGCCCTTCTCAGGTTCAAAGCTGGGTGTGAAGGCAATGAAGGGAGTGGGGGGAGGGGGGGGCTGGGGGGCACAGTTTTGTCTTCTCTCTGAGTCCAGCATCCTTGTGCAAAGCCGTGTGTCCACCTTGAGCACCCCCCTAAAGTAATTTTGGGGGGCACAGACAAAGGAAGCAACCACCTCTAAAGAAAAAAAAAGAGATTCGCCCCAAAGCCACCTCAGAGCCTCCTGGGAGCGCCAGCAGAGGATCACTGGTTGTCTCCGGGCTGGTACTGGGGCTCGGTGGCAGTGAAATAGTCCTCGAGGAAGGACTGGAGGTACTCGAAAGT